>NW_004955491.1:8354327-8421097 GCF_000276665.1 Chinchilla lanigera | reverse complement strand
CGCTGCCTCGGCCTCCGCGAGGGTCGGGAAATTTTCAGGCCACTTAGCGCAACCTGAGACACTTTCACTCTGGATTTTTGTTCTTATTTTTAACAGAGCCACCTCGAGTGACGTCGCGGACCGGTCTCCTGGACACGTGCCTCGGGCCAATGGTAGCCGCGCCGCGCGCCCACGTGACGCGCCGGCGGCCGCTCGGTGACAGGAGCCACCCGCCGCCCCTCCCCCGCCGCCGCAGCCCCTCCCCCCCTTAAAGCGGCCGCGTTCCCCGGCTCCGAGCCGAAGCCCGCAACCCCGTTAGCCTAGGACCCGATCCTCTGCGCTTGCTCGAGTTCTCCGGGTATCTCCTCGGCTTGAGGATCCGAAGAACCATGCGACAGCCCTGCCGGGTCACCCTGGTGCGCCTACGTGGACGCAGGCTGCAAGGCTATTTTTAACATTTCCATATTGTTTACCGTGGGGAGAAATCCCACAATTCCTTGCACAAATGCATAAATAATATTAAATGAACTGCCGGGATACAAAGGGACTTTTGTAGTCCGCTTTCCTTGCTGGTGGAAAGGAAAACTGTCACTTACACTTGACTTTGGTAACCCGGCGGCGTCCTGTGGATGCGCAGGACGCTCCTCCCGCAGGCACTCATGCTAGGTGTGCGCGCGTGTGCGTGTGCAGGGAGGCGCGTGCACCCGGTAGGATGCCAGCCCGGACGCGGGACTTTGGGAATCAGGCGCGGTTCCGCAGCGGCGCGGGGATGCGGTTTAGGGAGCCCTTTGCAGAAGGAGAAATGAAAGAAAACGGGGGCGGGGATAACTAAATCAATTTTGGAAAGGCAAGGAGGGCTGATCTTTCAACCAAAAATGCAAAACTATCGGGACTAGAAATACCCTGGAGAGGAGTTGGCCCCCGCAGTTCGGCCCGATCTCCGGACCCATACCCCATAACTTCCCTAACTCCTCTCGTTTTCAGGCCTTCAAACCCTTTGAACTAGTTTCAGAGGAGAAAAGGACTTATTAGAAAGAAGCCAGGAGTCTGCCTACAGGGTGGGGGCCTTGATTTGTCCGCCCTTGCTTTATCCCCTTCCAAACACCAGAGCCACAGCCGCTGTCAGAACGTCCAGCTTCCTTTTCCTCCCGCGTCCTGGCTCCTTCCGTTTTGCTCAGCTCTCCCCAGCAAACACCCTTGCAACCCGGGCTGGCCTCGCCACCCTTTAAACCCCATTTTTATGGAAATGTGTGAACTCTGCCGACCCTCCAAGGCTCTAGCTCTGAGGCAGGAGCGCTGGTGCCACGTGAGCATCGTTGGTGCAGAGGCTGCATGGGCAGGGCGGAGGGAGCCCCCAGCCCACTTCACCAGGTCCCACCGCTGTCTGGGGGTGCCCTGCCCCCAGGCCCACTCAGCTGAGTTCCAGGCTGGGGCAGCCAGCAGGGAGCTGCCAGGCCCAGAGAGAAGGGGCCAGCAGCACCATAGCAAGACCTGCAGGGCCATCTCAAGGCTTGCAGGGTGGGTGTGGGTGTGGGGGTGTGGGTGTGGGTGTGTGGGTGAGAGAGAGAGAGAGAGAGGAGAGAGAACCCAGCCCGGCTCAGCTTCCGGAGTCCACACACAGTACACGCTGCACAGGCTGGGTCCACACAGCAGGCTCCAGGGTAGAACAGGGGAGAAGCTTCAGTTTCCGGGGTGCTGCTCTGGGAGAACTGAACTGGGGTGTGTGGGGGTGCACGGGATCGGTGCTCTGCACTGAACGGTGGCCTGTGTGTGGGTGCGCACTGGAGCTGGCCGGGCTCTCTTCTCTGGGAGTCTGGGCATCGCGAGAAGCTGCTCCTCGCTCCCACCAGGGTCATCGATGGAAGGATCTTCACCTTTTTTTTTTTGCTAGAAACACACTTGGTAGGGGTCCTCCCTGTGTCTCAAACAAACACTGCAAAGTCCACTTGCCTTTAGGAAAATGGGGCTGCTGAGGGAATATGCTGTGAACACTTGCTTAGGGTTGTGGGGGGAACTGCCTGGAAATCTGGGGACCCTCAGGGAACATGGCCGAGGCTTTTCCTGTCTCCCGGGCGTGGAGAGGTGGAGAGAAGACCCAGAACCCTGAGCTCCCTTCAGAGCCCGCCTGTGAAAACCAGTTAGGCTGTGTGCTCACCAGGATGCTCTGATTTTCGGGACTGCCTGAGCCTCGGGTACGCAGACCCAGACCCCACCCCAGAGCAGCAGCCTGCACTGTAACAAGCAGCTGTCTGCAGGCAGGCGGCCTGTGTGGGGGCCTCGCTCTCCCAGGGTGTCGGGGTGTCCAGTGCACTGTCAAGCTGGGTCATGGGAAGAAGGGAGGCTTCTAGGTTGCCCCCAAAAGAGGAGTGGAAGGTGGAGGGGGAAGGGGAAGGAAGAAGGAAGGAGGAGAGAAATAGAGGGGACCAGAAATGGTAATACCTCAGAGAAAGATGAGGGACCCTCAAGGGTGGGCACTCTCTGGAGGGCCCAGGAGGAGGTTGGGGGATGCTAGGGCAAAGCTGCAGAAAGTTACACTGCCCATGGATGGGGAAACCCCAAATCTCCCAGCAGAGATGGAGACGGAGACAGAGACGGAGACAGAGACAGAGACAGAGAGTTCAGGCAGTGTAGCATTGAGGCCCTGGCTGGCCTCTTGCCCCATCCAGGACAAAGCCTGCCAGGCTTTCTGGGATGCAGGGTAGGTAGCAGGTCCCCTCTCTCATCCGCCCGCTGATGGAGCCGGGGTATCTCCTTGGCTTCCGCTTGGCCCGCGGCCCTGCGCCAGCGACCGGTGAGCCGAGGCTTCTTGTACCGCGTGGCCAGCGCTTGGGGCTCCACTGGGCCAGTCACCACCGGAAGCGGGCTTCTCTGCCAGAGTACCCGGAGGCCCTGGACCCAGGTCCCGGGTTTCCCGTCCTCCCTTGCCTCGACCTGGAGCGTGCTCTTGAAGCACCCGCTTACACAGAACTGTCCTCCATGTTCCCGAGGCCGGCTGCACAAAGAGGCTTTGCAGGGCACAAAGGGCACCGCTGGCGTCCACCTCGGAGGACTGCACAGCACCGCCGCTCCTGCGCGCTCGGACCGGCGCTCATGACTGCGTTGGCCGAAAAGCTCCCAGAGACGCGGAGCGCCCCTGCCGCGCCGATCCAGCCTCCCTCGTTTTCTTTGAACGAAGCCAGAGGAGGGCAATGGCCTGGGTCTTTCCTTGTACTGTTGTGCACTCCCCTCGCTTCTCTAGGTGAACCTGGGGACACAGGGAAATAACGAAAGAAAGCATGCGAGGGAGGGCGGCTTTTGCTGGAAGCATCTGCAACACTCGCTGGGTAGCAAAGCGACAGTTCCGGAGAGTGAAATCACGACCGAGAAATCGGCCTTGCAGCGCTGTGCGGGGGTCTGGAGCGGAGCCGAGCCAAGCTCAGCCGCACACCCATCACCCGGCCCTGCCTCCTTCCCAGCCGAGAGCCACTGTCGGCTCCCGGGCTGCAGCCCAACGTGGCCTGCAGACAAAGGCTGAAAAGGAAGAGGCAGAGGGTACAGGAGCATGGGCCTGTGGTGGGCACTGAGGGCACCTCTCTTTGCTCATCTTCGAGCCAGGCAGAGGGGCCTACACCCGGCACACTCAGGCTGAGGTCAGGAACCACAGCTAAAAGAATAACCCCAGGAAGGAAGGGGTTAAATGCACTCCCACAGGCCTGGAAGAGGCCTGGAGACTTGTGGGACAGGGGGCACAGACCCCCACGCGCCAGGCCAGACCTTGGATGCTGTCTCTCTGCAGGGCTGGTTGGTGGGCTGGTATCCACGGAGGCTGGGCTGGGGAGGGCAGCAGGCAGCCACATGCCAGGCTGGTTCTGCTCCCATAACTGAAGAAGCGCCTGAGTCCAGCTGAAGCTGATGGGTGTTGGGGCTGGAGTAACTGCTGGGTTAGCCCTCCTCTCTGTGCCACAAGGACATGACCTAGTCTTGAGCTTAGTTCCAGCACTGACCTGGGAGGTGCAAGTTGTCCTGCCGGGCAGGTATTGGCTGAAAGCGCCCATGACCTGGTCTCCCCTAAAAACAGCCGCTTAGGAACAAAGGTGGAGGGGTGGGTTTGCTTGCACTAGGAAACCCCACTCTTAAGTCCTCCGTGGGCCCACCCACCTCAGGTGATAGTCCCCAGGGCCAGGACCCTGGCTTCCCATGGCCGGAGTTCCCTAGAATCACTCAGCCCCAACCCCTCCTTAACTGCTGCCTTCATCCTGGCAAAATCTGAACCCCTTGGGAAGCTGGGCTCACTTCCCCTTCAAGGGGATGCTGCATCTACACCTAACTGACCTACGCCCTGCTTTAGTATTGGGGTTCCTGGGGAAGGGTCAAGGTTGGGAGTTGAGGCTGCACTTTGGGTTAACACCTCAGCTCTAAGGCAAATGCCTCCTCCCTTCAGATCAGCCGTCCAGAAGAAAGTGGCACATTCCAAATGATCCAGTGTCAAAGAAGCAAACTTAGTGTGCACAGAGATTGAAAAGTGGGCCCTGGTGCTCCAGCTGGTTACACTCAACAAGACAGGAAGGAAACATCTAAAGGCATAGCAAGGTTTGAAAAAAGTGGCACCCTCTCCCATCTTAAAATCGTTTATAGACAGAAGGAATCCTGGTGTCTACTCACAGCTTTCCCTTTGACCTTTGGAAGGAAAACAAGATGTTCAAAAGAAACCCCCAATCACTGCTTTGTCTCTCAGAGCAGGAGGACTCCTTCTTCCCCTTGCTGTCCCCAAAGGCCACAGGTGTCACGGAGAGCCCAGTGTGGCCGAAATGCAGACGTGCTGGCTTTGGGCATTTTAAGAAACAGGATCTGGGTTTTGGGCAGACAGATCCAGGATTTTTGACAAGTACAAGTTTCCCTCACACCATTTGGATTGACAAACTACCCACAGTTATTTGGGTGAGAATTCGTTAGGCTAGGTTCAGGGTAAGGGAAATCAAAACTACCTTTCTGTCTCCAAATATCAACAGCAACTAAACAGTGCTCAAGTATGTATAGAATTACATGCCGGGTAACTCGCGGGAGATAGATTTTTAAATTTATATTTAAGTTAAAATAACAGAATTGATTTCTTTTTATTAAAGAGATAAAGACATATAGTTTTATATAAAAGGGTGACTAAATTATGAATTAAACTCAAACACTCCCGACACTTGATTAAATTATTGAACAGCTCGTCTGCGTTGGAAAAGGCTTGCCGTGTCTGGAGCATGTGGTCTAATTGGCGTGCATCCTTGCTTGTGTGGTAGGAGCTGGGGGATCCCGCACCCCGTCAATTCCCGTGCTAACTGCAAAAGCACACTGAGTGAAGCGTGGCGACCTTTCGCAAGCACAGAGACTCAAAGACTCGGTAATGACCTTCGTGGATGCACACTTGCGTGGGATCAGGTGTCACACCACACAGTGGACACCTGTCCACCGTGCTTACCAAGGCCCCAGCACCTCGCCCTGGATAACTGTCCCAGCTCACTGCCACCAGGGATGGGGGCCCCTCTGGCCTGCACTCCTGGCTCCACTGAAGAAAAAGCCCAGCAAATCAAGATTTTAAGCTATCTTTGCTACCTCGGAAAAACACTCTTGTTCTCTCCAGGAAATGCCCCTAGGCTGGATGCTGCATTCCGGGGTTTCAGGGTGTCATGTGTGTCACATCGGTTAATCCCCTAAGACACAACAGCTTCTGCGAACACGGCAAAGTTCAGCAACTCTGCACCATTTAGAGCATTAGCTCGGGGAGGAGAGAGAAACAGGATCCGAGCCAGGATTTCCCACATGTGCAGCAAATACCCTGAAATTCCTCGGGATTTACACCTCCCCGGCTACCAGGAGGGAGAAAGGGAGCTGTTCTAATTAGTCCGCCTTGCCAGGGCTGAGTCTAGCCTGGCCTCAGATTACACATGTTGGGGGCCTGCGCCTGGGGGAGGGGACTCTGGGCGCTCTCGGCCTGGATCAGAAAGTTTGGTCCCCAGGCGAGGCAGGACCGTGCCAGGGCAGAGCGCTGGTGCCTACACTAAGGACACAACTGGGCGACACATGGGGTTTTCTGGCTCTTTGGCAGACCCGAGTTGAGCTGCACACGTCCCCGGTGCCGAGCAGCCAGAGTCAGGCTTGAACGCGGAGCGCGCGCCGCGCTCGCGGCGCTGGAGACCTCGCTCTGGGCCTCTCCGCTCCCGGCGGCCAGGAGGGATCGCGGCTCCGGATCGTCCAGGAAACGCCTCTGCGCGGTCCGAGGCTGGGCGAATCCAGGCCTGTGGCCCTGTGCCCGGGTGAGAGCCTGCTTGCGCCGTGACAACAGCTCCTGCAGACGCAGAGCCAGGCGGAGAGCGGCGGTGCGGTGCGCGCGAAACCCAGGCGCGGAGCTCGCTCTCCCGGGCCTGCGCCTCGCGGACGGCTAGGGAGGAGGCGGGGTGCTCGCGGGACCCCGCCCAGGCTTCCCAGCGTCTTGGCGGGGGCCGGGGGCATCCCCAGGGCACTGCGGCCGCAGTCCTGTCTGCTCCGACCCTCTCCTATCACCCAGAAGTGGCCCGGCGGTTTCGGGCCGAGTCCGGGCTCTCTGTCCGCCTAGCGGGGAGCAGGACCGCGGCGTCTCGAGGCGGGGAGCCCCAAACTGAGTTTCGGCGCGGGCGGCGTGCGCGGTGAGGGGTGCGGCCTCTGCTCAGCCGGCCCAGTCCTTCCCACGGTCAGCAGCCTCTGTCGGCGCGCCCCTCCTTCGCTCTCCAAACCCCGCTCCCCACTCCGGGCCGCTGGAGGTGTTTCCCAGGCCCCTTTCTGTGGCGCGCACGGCGCTTGACTCCCACGCCCAACCTCCCTCGCCCCCAGCGCGTTCCCTTCGGGCGTGGAAGAAACTGGCCCTTAGACTCCATCCCCAGCACCGTGTGAGCAAGAGCGGACCCTAGGCAGCAGTTTTAGGGGTGGGTCCTCAGGACTTGCCTTGTGCCCGGGGATGCCCTGAGGGTAGGGGGGCGTCTACACTCGCGTCTCCGGCCAAGCGCGAGACCAGGGAAGAACCCGGCCGCGCCCGCCGTCTAGGGAGGGGCCGGGCCGCCGCGATCCGCGCCGCCGCGCAGGCGGGGACGCAGAGCCAGGGCCCCAGGCCACCTGGTGCGGAAACTCTTCCCCTTCGCAGCAAAGGCCCGGTCAGCCCACGCCCACCCCGCGCCCTTCCCTGGCGGGGCGCCGCCGGGAGAGCGGAAACCCCCACCCCCAGCGCCAGCACGCGGGGCGCGCAGAGGAGCCCCCGGCGCGGATTTGTGAATGAACCGCAGCTTCGCAGCTCACAGATCAGAGGCTGCGATCGCCCCACCGACGTGGTCCAATGAGCGGCTGCAATGAGCGCTTAGCGACCGAGCGGGGACCGGAGAGGGGGCCCCTGCTCTGCAGCAACTTCAAAGCCGGCGTCGGGCTGCGCGGGTGCGCGCTCCGGGGATGACAGCGAGTCCGCACCCCGCGCACCGGGAAGCGCAGGGGCGGTCGAACTCAGCGCAGTGACTCGCTCCTCCGTCCTCGGAACCCTCCTCTCCACGTGACCCTGGGCACAACTACAGCCTGAGACCTAATCGGGTTACTTCCGGGCGAGGGTCTCCACGCCTTGCCTCCCGGCCACCCCCATCTCGCCTGCTCCCCACCTTTTATAATTAGAATCTTTGACTCCTTGGTGCTGGGAGAGGGTAGGGAAGAGCAGACACCCACGGGTGCCCGGGGGCAGACACTGCCTCTCCACCACCCCGCAGCAGATGCCCTGGGTCCCGTTTTCAGAGAGGAATCAATCTACAAATATCGACCCGGGCAAGAGCGCACGCCTGGCCTCCCCTCCGAGCTCGGCAGGTGCAGGCGGCATCTCCCAGCCCCACTCGCACCTGCAAGGAATTTCTCCTTCCGGGTCAGGGTTTCCCAAGCATCCCCTGCCCCTTCCCAACCCCGCGTTTTAAGTGTGGGCGCTGTTTGTTCAGAGGACTTTGGACAGGGAGGAGGGGGGAGGAGGAGGTGCGGCGGGGGCGGGGTGGAGAGAGGTCAGAGGTTAGGAAGGATTATGACTGGGCTCTGTGACCCTTCTCATCCTTAGAGGCCCCAGAGGAAGTCGCTGGAGCAAGGAATCCGGACATCTTACAAAAAACCGGAGCACTTGGGGCAGGCCTCTGCATCCAGTGTCAGGTGGAAGGCGGCAGATGGCGCGGGGTGGGGAGGCTGGGCCTGGTGGGGAGGCCGGCTGGGCACACCCAAAAGCAGAAAGCTGGCCTCTGTCCCTGCGGCCTGTGGCCTCAACCCCAGCTGTGCCCCACAGGGAGAAGCAGGGTGACTTCCCCCGGACCGTAGGGGCAGAGGTGGGGAGCTCCCTGCTCTGCTGCCTCCAGCCCCTCCAGGCTGTCCTGCTGAGCTCTCTGGATGGAACACTCACTTCCGGCCCACAGGAGGGGCTCAGATGCTAAGGTGGCCTCCCCCCGGGGAAGACCTGTAGGTGCTTCCTCCTGTACTTGACCCTGCCCCTCTTGCCACCCGCTGAAGGATGGGCCTGACTATCCCCAGGGTGCTGTTGGCGGGAAGGCGGGGCCTCAGGAACCGCCTGGTGCCCTGGCTGCCCGCCTTTTCTTGGCTCCCAAGGGCTCCTTCAGCCTCTGCTGGGAGGCCCAGTGGGCCCAACTGTGGGGTGACTCCTGTCCCACTGACCTCCCAGTCACCTCCGCAGTGTCCGCCACTCGCTCTGCTCTGGCCAGTCCCCTAGACGACACCTGGGACTCCTCCTTTTCCCTCCCCAGTCGCACCCTGTGCATTAGCTAGGCGAGGCCATCACCTCCCGCACACCCGGCCCTTCAGCCCCTGCCTCCCCGCAGCCTCTGCCTCCGCTCAGCCCCTGAGCCCTTTCTTTTCTCCTCTTCCCCCTGCAGGGGACCACAGCTCTCCTAATGTTTGCTGTCCAGGCCCGCAGGCCCCTCTGCTACCTTTCCACGCCCCGCACGGTAAGGGTTGGCCCTTTTGTTCTTGTCGTTGTTTGTGTTTTGCAGTACTGGGGACTGAACCCAGGGCATCCACACATCCCCAGCCCTTTTATTTTTTATTCTGAGACAGGGTTTTGCTAAGTCAGGAAGCTGCCCAGGCTGGGCTCAAATTTGCCATCCTCCCACTTGGACCTCCCAGAGTGCTGGGATTACAGGTGTACACCTCTATGCTTGGCTACTGTGAGCTTTTGAAAAGTAAACCAGACTGCATGCTTAGCTCGAAGCGGTGTTTTCATCCTGCTGAGAATCAGACCCACGGCCTCACAGCACCCTTCACGGGCCCAGCTGGACCGGTCTCTGTCTCCCTCACCCGGGCGACAACTATGGCTCCGCGGCAAGCCCCGCATCCTGACTTTGCCAGGCCGGGACCTCCGTGCCACTTCCACCAGGGCAGATTCTTCAGGCCTGCTCCTCCTCCCTCGGTGATGTTCTCGGATCTCTGGCCCCGGGGAAGACCCTGCGATCTAAAGCAGCGGCCCCATCAGCTCCCTCTGCCTAGGGCCCTGTCTGCTGGGAGGATGAAGGTGTTCCTGCTTATTTTCTGGCTCTGTCCTTGACGCGACCTTCAGGAGGGGCTGTTTTCTCCCAACACCACTCTGGTTCCCGCGGAAGCATCAAGTGAGCACCCATAAGCATTTGGTCTTGGCCCTGTCTTCCATCCTTGAACGTGACTGGGGGCCCCAAAGAGCTTCATTTATGTAGAGCGCACTTACTAATATTTTCTATGTTAGAAATTGAGGTGGAAATGTGTTAAATATATTGGTTGATTCATTCCTTTGCAACGATGGTTAAAGCACAGCTCACGTTTAAGTAACATATTTTAATGAGCATATACTATATTCCTTAAAACAACAACCTCCAAGGGTAGAACCAGTGTTTTCCACTTTTGCACATCTTTCACTGGCTTGCGAGAAGACAGCTGGATTCCCATTTCTGCTTGTGCAACTCATTATTTTGATTCGAGTGTAGGAGGAATATCCAGCCTCTCAACAGATCTATCGCTGGAAAAGGAGAAAGATTTCTTAGTCTTGCCGGATAATTGTAAAACTCTTCTTCAGTATCACATCAAACGTCCTCACGTGGCAGGTGGACCTGTGCTACCATGTCAGGTCAAGACCCACTGCACTGTCTTGCTCTGTGCGTGGCTCTTGTGACATCACTCATTGGTCACGTGGAAGATACGGTCCACCGAGCTTTGCAGTCCATGCAAGTGTTGACATGTAATGAGCCACTTTCCAGTGCTGGACAAAATACCTAACACCCGCAATTTGGAGGAAGAGAGGCTAACTTTGGCTCACGGTTTTAGACTGAAGGGCTTGGGGAAGCCTCCCTGACAGCGTGTCCACTGGGATGGCTCGCCCGGGCAGTGGTCAGACTGAGGGCACGTTTTCTAGGCTAATTGAGCTTTGCCCCCAATTCTACTCTCCGGGAAGGAGACTCCTTATTATGCACTTATTAAAACATGCTTTAAATAGTACCTCCATTTGCCTCCCACCCACCGAGTGGGGTCTCCGTGGAGAAGCCGTGGCCCATGGGAACGCGTGCCGGTCTCCATTTGCGAAGAGCCATCCATCGGTAGAGGGGCCTGCTTTCCCCACCAGGGATGGAACCTGCTTCCATTTCATTTCCACGTGGGGGCCATTCTCCGGCTGTGACAATTAAGAGAGAGAAAAAGCCATTTGCATTTTTCCTGGGTGTTAATGACCTTCCAAACCAACGTTCAATTGTCTAGTTTAAAACAGTGCAGCACGCATTTGTATGAATAATTCAGCAGCCACAGAATTCCCATACATGGAGTGAAAACCTTATTTTTGACCTAGTTCCTCAAGTTGAATCGGTTCATGCGATCTCTGTACATACGTGGTTTCTGTTTTCTGAGGTCTGTGCTATTTTACCCAGAGATGTCACCTCCCAAGTAAAGTTACTGCCAAGATTTGGAGACTTAAATTGACAAAGTGGAGACTTAATTCATTTTACATAACCTGAAGCCTTAAACTTAATTAATGTTCCTTTTTGGGGCACAGAGGCACCTACTGGTTAGGTGCGATATGACTCCAGCATGTGTGGTAAATACATAGACAAAGGGAGGAGTGGACCGGTCGGGAGTCTGGGGGGTCCCGAGGATCAGGGTGTCTGTAGCTCTGCCCAGTGGTGGGGGCACGGGGGTGGGGCTTGGTGCTGCCTGGAGGTAAGGAGTCCTTGGAATCGAGAGAGTTGCGGGGAGACAGGGAGGCAAAGGCAAAGGCTGTAGCGTTCCAGGACCAAGTGTTCCTCCAGGAAGCCTGAACCGCAGACAAGCAGGGTGGTCTTCCCGGAGGGAGGGCAGGGTGCTCCCACGCCATCCCTTTGCTGGCCCAGAAGGGACCATCTGTGAGCAGCACCGTGGACAGCGCTGGGTCCTGGCCCCAGTGGGACGCTGTCACGCAGAATTTCCAGGCTGGGCCTGAGCAACCATATATTAAGTGTGTGCCACATGTGATTCTTAGCAAATCTTTTTTTTTTGTTTGTCTTTTTGAGACAGGGTTTCGCTATGCAGTTCAGACTGGCTCTGAGCTCACTTTCGTAGCCCAGGTTGGTCCTGAACTTGCAATGATCCTCCTGCCTCAGCCTCCTGAGTCCTGGGGTTACAGATGCGTGCCACAACACCTAGCCCAGCAAGTCTGTTTTGGTTTCCTAGACTTGAAAACTTGGCAGCTTCCAACAGCAGCCATATCCTGGGAGGAGGAGTTATTGCAGGTGCAGCTAGCTAGATGGGACATCCTAGAGTGAGGTAAGCCTCCTAATTCCAGGGCCACTGGCATCAGCACCACTGATGCTGCCTCAGAGGTACAGAGCAGGCAGCAGGTACCCTGTTAATGGAGTGCTGCAGGCATGGTGGTGTCTCGGCCTTTCTTGTGCAGGTCAGACTCTCCTGAAAAAATGGCGTTGCAGAAAAGACTGACTGATTTTGGGATTCGTCAGGGGTTTGCGGCACCTCTCCGTGGCAGTTTCCTCCCATCCAGGTGTGTGTGACTGGGCTCCTGGCCACCCTGACTCACCAGAGAGCCTGACAAGTCATGTGAGGCCATCAGTGAGGTCTATTAGCAGACAGCCAGGGCCTTACAGTTTGTGTTTCTTGGTCAATGGAGCATAGCTGATGGGATCTCACCATCCAGGCAGGGGTCTACGTGGGCCGAAAGGGAATTCCTCAGTGTCAGGACTGCCATGGCCCTGGGGTCACCCACTCCCGCCTGCTTTTCTAGCAGAGGAAATTGGTGGCAGTGAAGCCTCTAAATTGAACTTGAGCTGCCCCTGGCATAGTCCCAGGCAGTGTGTGGCCCAGCGGGGCCCGGAAGCCTAGGAGCCTTCCCCACAGTGGCAATCTCAGACGCTCTCCTTCCCAGTGGGGTTCACAGGGGCTGGGCCGTCCTGGGGGTGATGAGGTCTTCGGGACCCTTGGGCATCTGGTACGGTTTGGGAGCACTTGGGACCTGGCCCCGGGGGCCTGGGGCTGCTGGGTAGGAGGCCAGTGCCGGCAGGGGTTTGGCCGATGCTGTCTGAGGCTGCGGGGTGGGAGTGGCCCAACCCAACCTCAGCGCCTTCCCCTGGCAGCACTCAGATCACCGCGGAGACTGCCGCGCTCAGTCTCACATCTCAGTTTCCGAACATCAAGTTCCCGCCTCAGGGGAGGACGTGGGATATCCCAGGACTTGGCGCCCCAGCAGCATTTGCTGAAAGGAATAAAATAGAAAGCACAGCGAATGTCCTAGGATGAGACCCTGAGCGTTTGGACCACACGCACCCGCCTGTGGGTCTTGTCCTACACAGCAGGGGCTCTGAGAAGTCCCAGGGGCATGCCGGCAATCTCGGGGCCCCACTTCCCGGCCCTGCCTCTTCCAGGGACAGAGCCCACTCTGGCCTCACACTTCTTCTTATGTTTTCCTTCTCCCACCAGGAACACTGGGGTTTTCTTAGCACGGTGTCCCCGAGCTGTCCTGGGAATGCTAATGCCTGTTCCTCACACAGACGGGGCCTGTGCTCAGGAATGTGGTGTCCTAGGGCTCCTGTGGGTGACAAGGTTTCCCCACAAGTTGGGTGTGTTCTGAGCCAGCTAGAGGTGGGGACGTTGAAAGGGGCGAGGAGGTGCAAGACACAGACACCCCCGGATCCTGTGGCGGGGCGGCTCCTCAGGGCCAGCACGCACTGCAGGAGGGCATGCCTGGGGCTGGGGCAGGGGCTGGTGCTACCCGGCAGTTGGGCCCCCACCTGCGATTCCAGCCTCCAGGACACGGTCGGCTGCCCTCTGAGGAATGTGAAGCTCGAAGAGAAGGTGTCCCGTCCACTTCCAGCTCCTGCCGGGACCTCAGTGTGCAGCGTCGTACAGCGGTGGTGGTGCGCAGGTCATGGGCAACCCTTAAATCCTACAGAGCCGTACCACTCGTCGTGAGCACAGACACGGCTGGGCCTGGGACGGGTGGGGGACCCCCGCCCAAACCCACAGTGGGGAGCCCAGTTCCAAACCCTGGGAACTGGTCCAGCTCACACAGTTCACAAACTGAATTCTTCCCACAATTCTGGTTGCAAACCAAAGTGGACAAGAACTGAATCAAATTTCCCCGTAACACCGAATTTAACCCACTGAATTTGATTCGGTTCGCCTCCAACTTGGTTTGTGACCAGACTTGTGGAGAGAATGAGGTTTATGACCTGAGGCGCCACTGCAGATGAGGGAAAGCCAGGGCTGATCTTGCAGGCCAGGGTGGTGGGGCGCGGGGCGACCTTGATTTATTTCTCTTGGTATCTAGGCCCTTCATGATCGCAGCGATGGTGGCGGTCACAGAACCCTTACTACGTGCAGGACAACACAGCACTTTTTCCATCCTGGAGACTGAACTCAGAGTTCCACACCAAACCACATCCCTATCCCTTTTTATTTTGAGACAGGGTCTTCTTAAATTGCCCACGTTGGGCTTAAAGTTGCAATCATCCTGCCTCAGCCTCCCAGAGTGCTGAGCTTATAGGGCTGTGACACCATGCCCAGCTGACAGTGTTTTACACAGCCTCTTTCAGTCTTGCAGCCCCTCTACTATCATTCTCGACGTATGACTAGGGAACTGGAGATTTTGAGAGTTTAAGCTACTTGACTACATTTACACAACTGGTGAGTAGGAACCCAATCCAGATCCTTTGGGTCCTAGGGTTGAAAACCCTAGTGGCCACGGATGTTGTGTCCCTTGGCTCTGTTTGCTGCACAGCCGCCTGAAGCCAAAGCAGAACTAACTTCCGGGTGAAAAAGAACCACCCTGCTGGCAGTGGGAGAGCTTGTGACCTGCGCACATGGGCTCTGGCGCGTGCTGTACTATGGCTCATCAGCACATGCGTGACAGCACTGATCTTACTGTGCAGCTTGCACCCTGAACTTCGCACGTCCAGAGGCTGCCACTGTCCTGCCACAGTGACCGGAGACCCCAGGGGCCTGGCTGGGACACGTGGGGAAATAATCACGGTTGGCCTCCGAGGTCGGGAGAGATGGACCCAGAGACCTGTGTTTTCAGCCCAAGAGGACACAGGCATTGCCGGAAGAGGGGCAAAGCTGCTCGGGAAGAGAAGACGCGGGCAGAAGGCACAGCATGACGGACACCCTTGAGCGGCAGGAGACCGGGGGCTGGACCCCAGCTCAGAGACGTGGACTCAGCGTCCCCTTACCAGCGAGTCTGAAACCCCTTGCTTTTCCCTCTGGGACTCACATGGCTGCCGGGCTTCTCCAGGAGTCAACAGCAGTCTGTGTGCGGGTGCCATCCAGCGTAAGGAAGTGGTGCCAGGTGAATGGACAGAGGGCACCCCACAGGCCGGCAGTGAGCGCCCAGGCAGAAGGCGGAAGGGCGAAGTCCCCGCAGCAGCTGGGCAGGGAGCGAGAGTGGAGTCTCTCTTGCTCCAGCAGACCAAGATCCACCCACAAAGACACCCAGGATGTTTAACGAGCCCTTGCCCGGGGGCCTCCGATACTCCGGGAGTTCATCCCGCACTCCACGGGACAGCTCAGCAGGAAGCAGACGGTGCGGCAGAGCAGGCACCAGGGCCGTGCCCAGGGCTCACGAGCTTTTGCTGATACTGCCCGGTCCACCTAAGTTCTCACCGCGCCCCTTTCCTGCAAACCGCAGGCCCCTGCTTCCCTCATCAGATGGATACTGCTGCTCCTCCCTTCGTCTACTGTCTCCAGGAAAGGTCTCAGACACATGCGGAGGGCCAGGGACTGGAACACAGAGGGCAGGGGGAGCGCCTCGCCAGGAGCCTGCACTGCCGTCCCCTGGCCTCACAGGAGGCTCCGGGCAGGGGCCACTGTCTCAGGAGACGGAGGCCCAGCCCGCCTGGCTCCTGCCGGTGCCCGAGAGACCACCTCAGTGCAGAGGAAGAAGAGCTCTGTACCTCAGCGAGAGGTACTTTCCATCCTCAAAGATTTTCTTCTGGTGCCGGGAATCGAACTCCGGACCTTGTGCTTTCCAGGCAGGCGCTGTGCCGCTGAGCTATCGCCCCAGCCTTTTGAAGATTTACCTTTGAGCCCTTCCGCTGGCCCATTTTCCTGCAGTGTGTTCATTGCCTCCTCAGCTAAAGCTCCCATCACCCGCATCCCCTTTCCCAGCTTGTCTGCTCCTGCTCGGAGCCCGCATTCGTTTGGAGCCCAGGGCTGCTTTGATAAATCTATCAGCTCTAGCAAGCAGGATCCAGGCCACTTCTCAGCTGAGTGGCAAATCTGTCATAAAGTCCTTAGCACTGAGCCTCGGTGAATTTAAGGGTGAGCCCTGGATATTTATTAAACTGGAGGCTTTACAGGAAGAAGGTATCTTTTAAAAACACAATAGAATTCCTTTAAAAACATCCCCCGTCTTGGTTTGCTGGTTCTCAGATCTCAGGCCCCTGCGGCCACCAGAGCCTCCTGACTCAGCACCCGCCCTCAGGCTCCAGGGACTGGGCGGTGCTGAGAACTCTTGCTTGGTTGCTTTGCTGTTTTTAGGACTTAGAGCTCTTTGGTGTGTGTGTGTGTGTGTGTGTGTGTACAAGTGTATATGCACGTATGCAGTGATGTGCTATTATGTACATACTCGTGCGTGTGTGCGTTGTGCATGTGTATCCCAGGTGTGTGAGCATCACACACACACACGCACGGATGGGTGTCTGTGTGCATATACCTGTATACCTGTGTGCATCTATGTATGTAGTGTGCACATGAATGAACATGCATGCATGTACCTTCACGTGTGTGCAGTGCGTGTGTGCCTTGGCCATGTGTCCAGATGGTGCGGAACCCGGGCCACCCTCATCTGTCCCCCTCACCCGGGGTGGGAGCTCCTCTCATGCAGACATGATTCATGGTCACGCGATCAGAGGCGCCGCTCCACGGGTCCATATGGGAATAGCCGCCTCCGCCCCCGCTCTCCCTGCACGCGGAGCTGGTGGCCCAGTCTTCTGCTGAGATGGGGATCGGCCAGTTGGCACTGCCTGAGGATGGAAGCAGGGGCCTTGCTGGGCTGGCTTCGCTTGCTGTGCCCGGAGCAGGCTCGATGCTGGTGGAGGGGGAATTGGAGAAGACCTGCCCGGCCGACCCGCTCTCTCCAGCTCGGTAGGACAGGCCAGCCGCGATTTAACCCGGGCTCTGGCGGCTGTGGCTCTCCCTCTCCCCGGAGCCAGCTCCTGGCCTCACAGTCCACGGGGAGGGAACTGATGTTGGGATGAAAGGCGGGCTTGCCCAGCCCCTGGGGATCAAGAGCAGCTTGAAGAAGAACAGAGCCTGGAGTGACCTGCATGCTAAACATCCAATCTAGGGCCGAGGATATAGCTCAGTGGCACAGCGCCTGCCTGGCAAGCGCAAGGTCCTGAGTTCGATTCCCAGTACAAAAAAAAAAATTAGCAAATCTGGAGCAGTTTTTCAGCCTAGGTAGACTTGGCACTCACTCTGCACCGTCTCTGGGCAGGGAACGAGGAGAGCGAAATGCAGGGTTCACAGCTGGGCGAAAGGCGCCCAAGGCTCCGGCAGCTGCAGCGCCCACGCACAGGGTCGGGAACGCTTGACCCCTAGGCTCTCTGCCCGGAAAAGCCTCAGAGGGGGGACACAAGAGGGAGGCACAAAGAAGGACTGACCCAGCCACAGCAGGAGGGCGAGCTGGCAGGAGAAGGCGCGGGTGAGGCCGAACCCTCTGTGTCCCAAGGGGAAGGTGAGTCGCGGTCCATGTCCCCACCCCGGCTCCGCATGCCCTGGCCAGGAAGGGATGCGCGGCAGGGGGCAGAACTCAGCAGGGAGCTGCCCTGGGCAGGGTGTGGGGGCTGCCCTCAGGCAAGGGTGTGGAGGAGAAGCCCTTCCCGTGGGAAGTGACAGGCTGTGCCAGCCACGGCGCTGGCCCCGGGCTGTCCTCTTCCACCTTGGTGCACCTCTGTCCCGAGCTGCGTGGGACCCACGGTTCGCACTACAGGGCCCCTGGGGGCCGGTGTCTCGAGATTAACTTACGAGAATGAAGAGTCTGTGCCCGGCAGCACACTGCATGGTAAACACCGAAGTCACTTTTTTACAGCTCAAAAGCATTCTTGTTTCTTCAAAAACACAAACATTTTAGGGAAACTAAGCAGAGGGAGAAGAGACTCTTTTTCCATGATTTCCAAGGGTTTACGTCTCGTTTTAGACTCTACCCCCCATGGCTGTTGTTATTCTGCAGAACTAATTAGGCAGCTAATCTGGCATCAGCCTTTCCTTGGATATGTCAGGCCTACCTGTGATTATATTAATACCTCATGCAGGCTCTGAGAAAATTGTCAGGAGAAGCTGGTTGTTTTTATGTATCTTAATCATGGCAATTTAGGCTCAAAGGGCAGAATTTTGTCTGTTTTGTTTACTGCCCGGAACATAGGAGGCCCCAGTGTTTGCTGAATGAATGACTGAATGATGACTCTACTAGCAAGGTCGAGTGTTTTAAGCTGACATAATGCCACTGTGGTTCACGCATGCGTTATTTGGTCTACAGTGGGGGGAAGAGACCCCGCCGTCTTGCTTCTCAAGGGTTGAGTCCTCGGCACAATGTTTGGCACATGGTGGGCACTCACAAAGTATGAGGTGTGGTTGGAATATGCAGGGAAAGCTTAAAGTATTGACATTTATCAAAGTAGAAGGCACATGGTCACAAATCTCCGCCAACAGACCCTCCCTCACTTTGAACATCCTCATCTTCCAGGGAGGGTCTTTAATAAGGTGTGGTCAAAAATACAGTGAATACTGTTGCCTGGTGCCATCCAATGGAAAGGCAGGCTCATGAAAACATGACACTGTGTCCTCACCCACCTGTTCACCTGACCTGGCACTGTGCAACTTCTGGCTCTCCCCCAAAGTCAAGATGACTATGAAAGGTCAATGTTTTGAATAAATTCAGTCGCCGAGAACAGAAGTCACACTCCTGCCTTTTGGTGACTCCAAGGGTCCCGAGCATCCCGAAGGATGAGGCACAGAGGAGCAGCGCTGTTCACTGTCCCCCTGACACCTGTCCTCCTAGCGCTTGCAGGAGGCGACACTGCCCGCTTCCCCTGCCCGCTGTCCTCTGCGTGTCCCTGGGACTGTGCCGTCATCTTGCCCGGCACTGGCCTCCCTAGCTCCACAGCCATTGTCCTGGCCCGTGGTGGCATCTGAGCCCGGCCCCCGCTTTCTCCTACAGACCCTGGAGCTGACTGTGCAGAGCCCCCACCTGGTGCCACCTCAGTGTGCTTGGCACACCAGCTCCTTCTTGCCTCGGTGCAGCCCCGGGCATCCACTGTCCTGGGCTACCGGAAGGGAAGACAGCTGCAGGGGTGAAGCTTTGGCCCTGGGGTTCCTCGGGTGACCCTGTGCCACAGCCTCTGCTGAGACACTGGTGCCACCATCCCAGTGCCTCCTGCGCTGGCCCTGCCTCCTCCGTCCGCCCTCCCTCTCTCCCGCGGGAGTGGATCCCCCGCGTCCATTTCTTCCTGCCTGGTGACCCCCACATACCCGGACGTCTGCTTTCACCTTCTCTGCCAGGCAGATGCATTTGGTGAAAACTTGACCCCAGGCCCCTCCCTTCCTTGCCCCCCCATGCAGTGGGCATGGTCCCTGCACACTCCCCAGGGCAGGGCGTGCGTCCTGTCTCAACCTTCCCTCCCAGAATACGGAGTCATTCCTGTGGGCGCGGACAGCGCCTGAGCTGCCTTGGGACCCAGAACCCAGAGCCTTTGGTGGGTGGGACAGAGCAGCAACTCCATAGCAGGCCAGCCACGAAGAGTGGTTTCTGTCTGCGGTCACACGGACGAGGTGTGGCGGGAAGCTCGGGCTGAGCGCGGCACGGGAGACCTCGCTCTTCCACTTGCAGCTGGTGGCCAGAGACATACTCTGCTGTGCCTCAGTTTCCCCAGGAGGTCACATGACAAAGTGAGACTACCCCAGTTTTCCCATATCCAAGGAGAAGCTGCCCGTGTTGCCCCTAACCCCTCGCCTCCTCCAGAAGCATTGCCATCCACGCCACTGGCACAGGGGGTGCCTGCCCCTCTCTGCCACCCTGCGTGGGAATGATCATGTGCCGAAGCAGCCCCATGCTTCTTGGAGGAAGCAGACTCAGCCCTGGCCCCTCCTTCCACCCTGCCCCCTGGCACGGTGCCCATGGTGGGCAGTGAGCTCTGGATAATACCGAGAGAATGGGGATGGTGACCACAGCCGACTTCCTGACATGCGCCTCGTTACATTTATTCTCCAAGGAGCTTTGTAAGGGGGTTCTTAGCATCACCCCCATTTCACAGAGGAGAAAACCCTGGGAGACGGTGGCTCCCTTGTGTCACCCTTCCCTTAGTGGCTCTGTGGGGCAACGGCTGGGGTGATGGCTGGGTTTGGGGGCTTTGCCCAAGGCTGTTGAATGGAGGAGCAAGGCACCTCGACATCCATCCGGGGTGTAGCCTGCTGTGGCAGGTGCTGAGGTGGTGGCTGGGCGGGAGTCATGCTGAGACTGGGCTCGGCAGGTTCTTCACTGCCACTGGGGACCCAAGAGGGGCAGAGAGTGGGGGGCAGTCCCCTCGTGGCCTGGAGGAAGCCCCCATTCTGG
The DNA here is from genome assembly GCF_000276665.1 of Chinchilla lanigera. Taxonomy (NCBI): domain Eukaryota; kingdom Metazoa; phylum Chordata; class Mammalia; order Rodentia; family Chinchillidae; genus Chinchilla; species Chinchilla lanigera. The sequence continues at coordinate 8,401,047 of NW_004955491.1, read as the reverse complement.
TGAGAAGCAGGGGGCTCAGGTGGGGCCCAGGTGAGGGGACATTTGTGGTGGAGCCTGGCCTCCTGTGACTGTTGAAGAAGCAGTGAGCCCAGGGGTCTCTCACAGAGACAGGGAGGAAGCCTAGTCTCCCCAGCTAGACACGGTCCGCAGAAGCAGGCCCAGGACGCCACCCGAGCCCCAGGACTGCAGGCTTGGTACCACAAGGGGCAAAAGGACTTTGTGGATGCCACTAACACCTTGAGGAGGAGGAGTCTAGGGTCATCCCAACAGCCCTGTGTCAGTCAGCTTTCCGTCCCTGTTGTCAACACCCGAAGTGTCACCTCACCAAGAGCGGAGGCTTGTCTCTGTTCATGGTTTCAGGGGTTCAGTTCAGTTGCTGGCCTGCTGCTTGTGGTCTGTGGTGGGCAGCTCATCAAGGCCAGTGTGCAAGGGGAGTAAAGGAGAAGAAGAGGGAGAGCCCCCCACTCCTTAATGCCACCTCCCAGTGACCCAAAGACCTCCCCTAGGGCCTACCTCTTAAAGGTTCTTCATCCCCAATAGCACTGCCGTCTAGGAACCAAGCCCTTAACACCCAGGCCATCTGAGATTCAAACTGGGACAGCTTCTGATCACAGGAACCAGCTGACCATGGACGGAACGCCATGCAGCCGTGAGGCAAGCCTCTGCTCCCTTGTGTGGCTGCTCCTGGGTGTTCTGTCACAGTGACAGAAGGCTGCCTAACACGCTGGGAGCTCCCTCTGGGCCTGCACTGGCTCGAGAGTGGGAACGCACGTCTGTTTGTCACTGGGAGTCTGGGTTTCTGCTCACGGGGTCCTTAAGTGGATAACCCTCTGGCTATGGTCAGCGAGAGCTACCACCAGGAGAAGTCACAGGGACACAGCTTTGGCTCTGAGGATGGAGGAAGGGGCCAAGAGCCAGGAAACACAGGCAGCCTTGGAAGCTGCAAAGGCCAGAGATGGAGCCTCCCCTGGGCTCCAGGAGGAGCCTGCCCCACACCCCTGACTCTAGCTGTGAGCCCCAGACACCCAGTCTGTGCGCGCGGTTGTGTTGCTGGCTCCTGGGTCCAGCAGCCACAGGAAGCTGATGTAATGAGTGACTTGTCTGGGCTTCTCGCCAGGCCCAGCTTTCTGGTGGACCATCCCACAGGCTGGCAGGCAGGGCCCTTGTAGTTATGCGTGCTCATGGTAACGGTGAGTTCCCTTCCTCCGGATGGGGGAGCAGCTTGACCCTTTGAGGGTCCCGGTAGAGAGATGTTATCAGAGCAATTTCCTTTGTGTGGCATAGCATGAGTGACTCAGGGCCAGGTGACATAGGGGGCAGGAAGGACAGAATCAGGCTCTGTGGCTTCAGGCAAGTCCCTGCCAGTTGTGCTTCGGATCTAAAGTGTCCCCCAAAGGCTTGCGGCCTGGGGGCTTGGTCCCTAGTGCAGCAGGTTCCCAAGTGGATCTTTGCGAGGCAACTGGATCCCGGATCCCGAGGACTGTGACTCCATCAGTAGCTAACCCACTTGCATCAGTCAGGGTTTGCTAGAGAAACAGATGTAACACAATATATACAAATGTGTCAGGAGTTACAAGATTGGCTTACCTGAGGGTCAGCCACAGAGTTGGATGAGGAAGCGCGCAGAGCCTGACTGCATGCTGGAGGCCACAGGGGCCTGCGGTGGACTGACAACCGGTGGTCAGCTTGTAACCCCCAGCTGAACTGAACCGGCGTGGTGCTGGATGTGGGAGGCCCACCTGAGGACTGTCGCCAGCAGTGCAAGAGGCAGAACTGGAGAAGAAGAAGTGAGGCTGTTGGGAGCTGAGAAGCTGCTGGGAGCTGTTAGAAGCTGTAAGGAGCTGCTGGTTCTCTTGGGGGAGCTCGTCATGCCGGCTTTCCTGATGAACTCGGCTGTTCTGGTCGGAGGAGGAACTCGGGACTTCCTCGTCACTGAGAATGACTGTAGTTCACTTTTGGGGAGCTCCGGTCCTCACTTTGAGCATCTCTTCCTGGCTTTGGAGGGGAAGATGGTGCACTGCTCAGTCTCCTGGAGAAGCTTGTCTCTTTGGCTTTCCTGAAGGGAACTAAGCCTTCCTCATCATCAGAGGAGCCTGGAACCTCACTGTTGCTGAGGATGGCTGTGGTACCTTTCGGGGGAGCTCCGGTCCTCACTTTGAGCATCGCTTCCTGGCTCCAGGGCAGATCCCTCAGCCTGCTGGCACAGATCCTTCATCCTGCTCGCACAGACTTTCTAGCTTCCACCACTGACCTTTGGGCCTTTCAGGTGCAGGCCTGCATGAGACACTGTCATGGGTTCTGGGCCTCCAGTTGGACTTGTGGGAGGCATTGTTATGGGCTCTAGGTCCTCAGCTGGACTCATGCAGGACACTATGGTGGGATCCAGGCCCTCAGCTGGATTCTTGGTCTTTAGCGTGTGGACAGATTTCCCACACTCTTTTGTATGATTCTTTGGGTGGCTGTTATAAAGACTCTTATAAATATGTGCCCTTTATTATATTGTTTCTCCTTGCAAAAACCCCAAATTACAACAGGGCCAGTCTGAGGTCTGGAGCTCACTGCAGCGTTCCGCGCAAGTCTGTATCAGGAGGCTGATGGGTCTGCAGCAGAACGCTGGAGAATCTATGCCGGAAGGCTGAAGAGTCCCGCGGACAGCTGAGCAGTCTGCCCAAGAAGGCAGGAGACAGCTACCAAGCTGAAGGCGAAGACCGGAGCTCCTCTGCAGTGCTTTTCTGTCGTTGCTGAGACAAAATACCTGACACCCAACATTAAGGAAGGAAAGGTTTATTTAGCTCACGGTTTGCGGAGGTTTCAGTCCATAATCAGCTGGGCATAATCAGCAGGGTTGCATGGCACAGGGGCAACGTGTAAAGGCTGCATCAGACAGCAAAAGCAACAAGAGCAAAAGGGGAGGAGAGCAAGCCTCTTTTCTCCCTTACATGGTATGATGATGGCTATCTGCCCACACCGTCTCAGTGTCCTCCTCTTTCACAAACTCAGGATGTTTACAAAATGAAGACCCTGGCCCTCTGCAGCACTTAGTTAACCCTCTAAACTTCTCAAGTTGACACAATGAACAACATCCTACAGCCCTAAGGGCATTATCCTTTCACCACAGGATTTAAAGCTGCTGACTTCCTTAGCTAAGCTTCTAGACTTCTCAAGTTGATACAATGTATCAATCATGACACCACTGATGAGACCATAGCTGGATGTCTTCATTAGGAGGTGATGTATACTTAGGAGTGGTCCTGACTGAAGAGGTGGCCATAGGGACGTGACGCTGGGAACTATACCTTTCGGTCCTCCCCTTCCTCTCTGGCTGGGCTGCTTCCTGTCTGCCCTGAAGCAAGCGGCTCTCCTCCACATGCCCTCCCTCCATGTGGTTCCTGCCTCACTTCAGGCCTACAGCAATGGAACCAGCTGACCATGGACGGAACACCATGCAGCCATGAGCCAAACCTCTCCTGGCTTGTGTGGCTGCTCTTGGGTGTTCTGTCACAGTGACAGAAGGCTGGCTAACTCGCTGGGAGCTCCCTCTGGGCCTGCACTGGCTCGAGAGTGGGAACACATGTCTGTTTGTCCCTGGGGGTCTGCGTTCCTGTTCACCCTCACACTCTTGGTAATATCTAAGCAAACAGACCGCTGAGGTCTGGAGGGCAGGGTCCTCAGATGGTTGGGGAGGTGAGGCAGCAGCAGTGGTTCCACCGCAGCACACGGGCAGTGCGTGATCTCTCAGTGTGAGAGCGGGTCGGAGGCTGAGACTGCCCGAGCGTGGCCATGTCAGGGTGGAGGTGGCATCTTCATGCTCAGGGACACATCCCTGTGCCCTCGCAGAGCCACTCCCCAGGCAGGATGGGCACAGTGAGCCGCACCCCTTAGGGACCTCGGGCACTCTGGGCACTAACCCCAGTCCAGCCCTGACCAAGCACGGGGCTGGCAGGCTCCTCTGCCCTGCACAGCCTGCACTCCAGCCGTGGTGTAACGAGAGTGCCATGTGTGTGCCACAGACGGCTTTGACCTGGGCCGTCCTCACCCCCCAGAAGGCAGTACTAGGAAGCCAAGCAAAGGCCAGTGGGGAAACCCTCTCTCCACCACAAGTACGTCCCTACCCCGGTGCTGCTGGGCCTGGACTTTTACTCTTACAGACTCATTCCTTTGGCTAAGTTTTTTCTTCCTCTGAGGAGGGATGGTGGATCAAAAGCCCCTACACAAAGAGGTGTATAGCTGTTGGCTCCTGAGGGAGAAGTAGGGACCCTGAAAGAAGCCAAGAGACCACCTCTCCTGCTGACTTGCACCCCTGAACCCTGTCCCTTCCCCCAGAAAGTGCCATGGGGTGATGCCAAGCTGTCCAGACTTGGAGGGGGCCTTGCTGCCGGCCCTCAAGTTATAGCAAGGGCCACAATGGTTCCCCGGGGTCTTCTAGCCACAGAAAATCCACCTAGACCACAGGCAGTGCCACAGGGTTGCTCAGGGCAGAGACGTGGCTGACATGGGGTCATCTCCAAGAATGGGGCAGTGGGGACACGTGGCTCGAGAAGAGGGCCCACCCCACGTGGAGCCCAGGGCATTCTCGGCCTGCCTCAGTGTCTCACATGTGTCCCTTGAGGTTCTCCAGCTGTGTGACCTAGAGTGAGAGCCTTCACTTCTCTGTACCTCATTTCCCCGTCTTTCCGAAGGGGCGATCCCGGTCCTGCTTGGTGGAGGGGCTTTCTCTGTCTTGCCTTGCTTTCTTGTGCTGCTGGGGCTGGGACCCGGGGCCCGAGTGCATGCTCGGCAAGCGCTTGCTGCTGAGCTGTGTCTCTATCCTGGTGGGGCGGTTTTGAGTTAGTGTTTGTGGACCCCTTAGCAGGGTGCGAGACGGCAGTCCCCGCCCCAATCAAGTTGATAAATGAGGCGGACAAGTGTCACCACCAGGACCTCGGGGCTCACAGTGACCCCCTCTGATCTCTTTCTGCACCTGCAGCTGGGAATTCCTCACGCACACCATTCCTCGCACTCCTCTGGCCACAGTGGGCCTTCTCAGATAATCTCAGAAGCGGGGCCAGGTGCACCCAGGGCTGCTGAGACCTCCAGGACAGGGATGGAGGGCCGGGCTAGGTCCTGTCCCTCAGACAGGACAGACTGAGGGCCACAAGTGGGCTCGTGTGCAGCCCTGCCGGGTGGTGGCAGGTGGCAGGGTTGGGCAGTGGTGGCAGCAGGAACGGATGGGCCTGGTGAGCCCCACACACGTGCTGCTGCCCAGCAGTGTGGATACAGGGGCTCAGGAATGTCCTGCAGGCACTCCGGGCGTGGTGCCACCGGCCCGGCCCACCCACTGCTGCCTCCGAGCTGCTGGGCCTCGCAGGCCTCTTGGACTGGAGGTCGCCCCAGACGCAGGGACCTGTGTGTGCCTGGCTGAGCTGGAGCGTGGGCTCTTGCAGACAGTCGAGGAGGTCCCCAGCCTGGAACACGTGAGGAGCGTGTGAAGGGAGGTGACTTGGGGGTGCAGAGGTCGCTGGCAGCGCACAACCTGGGTGCCACTAGTGGGGGCTCGCTGAAGCCCCAGAGCCAAGGGGCAGCTGCAGACAGCAAGCCTCGGGGCTTCCCCGGAGAGCTGCGCACAGGGTCAGAGTGAGGATGGGGCCTGGAGCCCTGGGACCAGGACTGAGCCCTCCGCAACGGGTCAGGGGCTTGGGGGCCGTCACCTGCCACGAGGCAAGCCGCTGTCCTTCTGCAGGGCACGCCCCCCACGCCGGAGCCCCACCCTGTTCCTGGGTATCTTGCAACATCACATTGAGGCCCCAGAGGGAGCGGCTTTTGGTCCAGGGAGCCAGGCGGTTCTGGGGTGTTAGAACCACGGTGAGGCTAAGAAGACCGCAGCCCTGGTTCACTGGAGCCCAGCTCCCACCGAGGCGCAGTGTGGTGAGCTCAGGAAAGCCTGGTCACCTCCTCTTTTTAACGGACTCTTAGCATTTTCCTTTAAAAAGTAATGCATAGGGGACGGGGGATGCGGCTCAGTGGTAGAGTGCTTTCCAGGCGTGCCCAAGGCCCTGAGTTCAGTCCCCAGTACCACACTCAGACAAAAAGGATTAAACAGTCATTTCTGGATTCGAAGCAAGCTGGAAGTGACTCACAGTCCTCCTGAGGCGGGAGAGCAGGTCACCAGTCAGGAGCTCCCTGCCAAAGAGAGTGTAGGTTGGGGGCACGAGGGTCCTGCTGGAGTCAGTGCCTGCGGCCAGGAAGGGGTGGGTGAGTGAACTCAGACTCCATGGCAGTGGGGATCATGCCCCCAACTTCTAAAGGCCTTGAACTCCAAGGGACTGACAGTCTTTGGGAACAGCTGGCGCGGCCCCCACACCTCTGCCAGGTCCCAGGCTCCCGGCAGGGCGGTCCAGCTCAGAGCTAGGGAACAGAGGAGCACGCTGCCCCTGCGACCCGAGCCTGCAGTCCCCACCTCAGGCCTGGCTGGGCCGGTGTGGCTGGGCCAGCACAGCACCCCCACCCACAGGCTTCGTGACCTGGCCGTCCTGGGCCTCCTCCGCAGCCCTGCACGGAGCTATGTGCCTGGAGCTGACAGCAGCCTCCGGCTCAACTTTGATCCGCCTGTGTGCTGACATCTTCAGAACAGAGCGCTTCCCAGCCCTCGCGCCTGGCTGGTGGTGGCAGGTCCCTGGCGGGGTGTGGCGGGTGGTAAACGTGGATGTGGCACGTGTACTGTGTCACCTCTGTTGGCAGAGTGTGTCCAGGCGCCCTCAGCCAGGGAGGGCACCAGCTGCCCCGGGGCACCTCCTTTCAGTAGGACCTACGCCCCTCCCCTCCTGTCCCTGTTCCGGGCCACGCCTGTCCCTTTGGAGGCTTGGGTATCCTCGCCCTGCTCCTGCCCCTCTGTGAACCAGCGATGGGAGATACCCAGTGGCCCTTGACAGCCACACACACACGAGTCACTGTGTGGCCACCTCTGCACCCGTGGCCGGGCTGAGGCTTCTTTCAGGATCCTCGAGCAGCTGCTACCTGCACATCCTGGCAGGAAGGGATGTCAGCAAACAAGATTCCACAAAACGCAGAAAAGGCGTCAATGTTCCGAGGTCACACGGCTGCGAACGGAGGGAGAGGTGGGTGCCATTGTGATCAGACGCCTGTTGCCACGCAGATGCAGCCTGGCGCCCCGGCCTTGCCCAGGGGCCTCCCGCTCTCGCCTCTTCGGGGTGCACAGTGCGCTCCTTCCCAGAGAGTGGCTTCTCATCCCTGTGTGCGCCGCCTGGGTGTCAGGTTCTCACACGACTTCTCTGTGGCCCAAGGCACGCACAAAGTGCCAGAGGGACAGGGACAGGAGCCACGCAGCCACAAACCTGTCTGCCTTGTGGCCCTGCCCAATCCGCACACTCACTCGTCAGTGTCCCGCAGTGGCGCCAGCCAGGGCTCTCCAGGGACAGAGGGCCGGCCAGGTGTGGGGCTGACTCACATTCCCAGGGTTGCCTCTGCCCTGTGAAGTCCCAAAGCCCGAGAGGTGGAGAGGTGACCCTGCAGATTCCAGGCTGTGTGCGGACCCGCCTCAGGGCACTGGGCAGGAGAGGAGTCTGCCGCCCTGCCCCACACCAGACACAAAGGGAACTGGGCCTTCCCCGCCACTGTGCTCTGTGCAGCCCTGGCAGATTGAGGCTCCCCATCGAGGGCCTTCTGGTGTGATTGTTCCTCAGCTTCCCTGTCTCTGGACACAATACCTGCTGGTCGCAACTGAAAGGAGGAGAGGTTGAAGGTGGCTCAAGCTTTCAGGGGGTTCAGCCCATCACGGGGTGTTCCAAGGGAGGAGCATCGTGGCCAAAGGGCAGGGTGGAGCAGAGCTGCTCAGTTCCCGGCGGCCAGGGAGCAGAGCAGAGTGGCCGGAACACAGCCAGGGAGGAAGGGGCCCGCCCAGCTCAGCGCCCAGGGTCACCCCTCCGGCACCACCCAGAGGCATCCAGGGGTGCTCCACTAATCTGCTAGGCGTTCCTTAACCCGATGAAGTGAGTGGACACGTCAGGACCAGTGGCCACACTATGGCTCCTCTCTAAGACAGTATTAAGGGTGGACATGTGCCAAGAGGACCACTGTCTAGAACGGCCCCGATGGGCACAGGTGAGACCAGTGGGGGTGTGAGATGCATCGCTCACGTGGCCCAGACAGGAGCAGAGAGGAAGGCTGGAGGTGGCGCCAGCTCAGCGGCTGGGACAGGTGTGAGCTGGGGACTGGCTGTATTAAGGACCGTGTGTTGCCCCTGACGCTTGTTCTTGGGCACTGTGGATTCTTGAATATAAAGAAGGAGGATGATGCAGGGAATGTATGGGAACCAACCTGAGGCCAGCTCTTCTTGCGGTCCCCAGCTGTAGGTGTGCTGGGCTTTGGGTTGGTGGCAGGAGAATCAAGGTGACCGAACCCCATCAAATCCCATGGTGGGGGAGTTTTAACTAGGCCACAGGGACAGGGTTTCAAACAACTCATGTCAGGCCCCAAGATAGGGGCAGAGGCGGCACCTAAGTGACACAGATTTATGACATCTGCCCAAGGTCCAAAGGCTGTGACCTCTTTCTGAAACACTGCAGACATACCCACAATGGCAGGTGCCTGGGCAGCCTGCCACTCAGTCAGGTGGACATAAAGGAACCATCACAGGTGCGCTGGCCAGTACCCCTCCCAATTCACATCCCCCGGAACCTCAGATGTGGCCTTCTTTGGAATAGGTGTTCTGGATCTTGAGTTGCGGTCATCTTGGATTTAGAGCGGAAAGTAATTGGCATCATCGTGGGGGATCAGAGGACTCCCAGGACACAGGGAGAGGGAGTGACGTGACCGTGAGGCAGGAGTTCCAGGACTGCGGAAGCACCAAGCTGGGACAGGTAGGGAAGGATCCATGTCTAGAGACCCGGGGATCACAGCCCTGCGACACCTGGACTAGGACTGACAGTTAATCTTGGTTGTCAATTTGTGTACATTCAGAGACTCTTGGAGAGGTGATTGTGTCATGAGTGCTCCAGACTCATCAACGGGTTAACCCATAATGCGTCCGTTGCTAAATGGGCGTGAGGGGGTGGGGGCTGCTGGGAGGAGGAGGGCGTGAGGACTTGACTGAGGACAGTACCTGGTTCCTGGACTTCCTCTCTGGCCCTTGCCCTGCTCTCTGCTTCCTGGGTTCCACAGGCTGAGCAGCGTTCCTCTGCAATACCCCTCCACCGTGATGCTCCTGCCTTGGAGCCAGCTAACTGAAGCCTGAACCCCATGCAACTGTGAACCCAAATAAATATCTCCTTCTCTAAGTTGCAGGTGTCAGGTGCTCTGTCCCAGCACTGAGAAAGCTGACTCTTCGGGGGACTGCCAGCCTCCAGGGCTCTGAAAAAAATCGATGCATGTTGTTAGAGTCACGATGGTGTCTTCTGGGCGCAGCCCAAGGAAATGATACCACCATGTATATGATGGCCTGGACCGCTGTTCTGAGCCCTCACCCCTTCCTGTCCACTCTTGCTGTCAGAGACTGTGGTACCCTCTGCAGTGGACTTGGCCTTGCCAGGCAGCTTCCAGTGGCCGATGGAGTAAGAGCAGGGCCTATGGCACGTCTGGCAGAGGTGCTCAGGATTTCACAGACCTGGCGTCTCCATCTCTGCACCCACCGTGACAGGCATATGGAGCAACTTGTCCCTGCCTAGTGGCCGAAGGTAGAGCTGCCTCTGTTACCCTGCAGACTCAAAAGCAAGACAAACCTTGCTGGTGAGGATCCACTTACCTATGGGAGCCTTTTGTTACACAGCCTCATCACCGCAGTAGCAGACTGACAGACTATTCGACTCTGTTTCTGTCCTCCACCTGCCTACCTGCTACCTCTCTAAATCCCGATGGCCACCCTTATTCCTTTAAAGAACATTTTGTTAGAAGGAAGAACCTAAGAAAGGCAGCTGGACTTTATTCCTTAGCAAAGGGAGCCCCGCAGTGACAGGATGGGGCTTTATCTGCCAAGGGCCCATGGGCTACTGGGAAACTGGGGGAGGGGAGAGCATGCAGAGAAACTTGCTCACAGCTTCGGTCATTCTCTTCCTTCAGCCCCAGCCACCTTGCAGAGAGCAGCTTCAGCGCTGCGCTTACCCTGCCAACCGCGGAGTCTGCGCTCCAGGCTGTCATTCCAGCCGTGAGAGGCTGGCGTCTCTGGCGTGGTGGCAGTGGTTGTGGGGTGTGAGCTGACCTCGGTCCTTTCCTGGGTGCCCTAATCCGGCTCTCAGAATGAGGCTGGCTCCTCGGAGGCCTCCACCTTGCTCCTCTCCCTCCGGGGAAAGAGGCCCAATTTAGACTTCTGCAGCCAGGCAAAGAATTTCTGAACGCAGGAGGCCACTCCAGGCCGGATTAAAACCCACTTTCGAGGCAGCTGGGTTCCTGACAGAAGTGCCATAAGCTGGCACCTGGCTGTGTTTCTGGGCTGGCAGAGTGGAAAACTTTGATTTCTTTGCAGCTCACACAGCGGGGCCTTGGGCGAGCAGCAGTCGCGCCCGTGTGACTGGAATTGCTGCGAGGGGCTGGGCAGGAGGTCGGCTCGGATCCACTCTGCCGTGCGAGGGGCGCCTGGTCTGTTTGAAGTTCTTCGACGTTTGAACCAGGCACTGTCAGCCCGCCGACAGTCACAGCTCCAGCCCGACAGGGTCGTGTACCCAGCAAGGGTGTGTGCGTCCTTCTGCTGCCCACCTGTCCCTGTCACTGGAGGCCACGTGTTCATGACGGCCGCCAGCAGCCCCACGTGAAGGCTTTTTAGAAATAAGACCTCAAGAAATTGGTCATCATTTTTAGGCTTAACAACTGAAATATTTGTATTAGCTGGACATGGCAGCAGGCACCTGTCATCCCAGCGCTCGGGAGGTTGGGGCAGACAGGTCGCTGGGAGCTGGGTTACGTAGTGAGACACTGTCTCAGAAAAGTGTCTGTCCAGGAGAAGAGGAACCTCCAGGAAAACTAAGGCATGCTGGACCACTGACAGGAGGTGGGCGTCAGAAAGCGGGGAAACTCTTGGGCAGCAGGCGTTGTTGCCTGGGTCAGCATGGCATGCACAAGCCTTTTGCACGTCTGCACAGTGCCAGGAGCCCGAGGAGCCCACAAGGGGAGGGGTAGGGTAGGGTCTGGGCTCAACCCTGGTGCCGCGACATTCGGATCGTGTGACCATGACCCACCTGCTGGCCTCCCTGCGTGTTGAGACGTCATGTGCAGGCTGAGCTCTGGACTGCGGGTCCCGAGACCTGAGCCCCACCCGGCCCCGACGCCTGACAGCTCCACCTCCCTGAGCCTCACTGTGTCTGTCTGTCACCGGAAGGGCTGCCTGCAGCACACTTGCCCTGACGTCCTTCACGTCCTGATCTCATCCTTGGTGGTGGTTGCTGCTGTCCCTGCCACCTGCAGTCCAGGCCCTGGGACTTCAGCCTGTATCTGTGTAGATGCAGCAAGCTCGACTGCGGGGCCACCGCGGCTTTGGGTCACCTCTTTCTTCTCCTCTCCACCAGCTGAGATCCACGGAGGTTTGCTGAGCTGTGACTGCATCTCGGGCCTGAGCGAGGACCTTTCAAGTGGGGAACCAGAACCAAAGAATCCTCCTTCTATTGGTGCATCCACCAGTCCACGCCCGGCAGCAGCCCTGGGTAAGAGATGCTGGTTCCCGGGTGAGGACAGCGGGGCCTGGGGTACAGGGGACAGAGTGGCCGGACAGGCCTGGGCAGGGGTGGGGGGTGGGGGTGTCAGGCGGAGTCGGAAGAAGCGGAGGCTCAGGCTCTGTGATTCCACCTGTCCATCCCCAGAGGCCCTCCTTAAAACACAGGCATCCTCCATTTTCCTTGGTTTTGGTTACCCTCAGCCAACCGCAGTCTGAAATATTAAATGGAAAATTCCACAACCGACTGAAACTCCCATACCATTCTGAATACCGTGTGACGTTTAAAGCCATCCTGCTTCATCCTCCCCAGGAGGTCTTATTTGTCCCTTTGTCCTGTGTCCTGGTCCAGCCACTGCTGCCAGCTTCTATGGCATCTCCTTAAGCAGTTGCAGTCCTGGTGCTGCAGTACTTGTGCTTGATTAAAAGTGACCTTGAACTTCCCCTTAGGGATGTGAGGCAGGAAAGCACAGCCCAGGGGGGCCGCAGGCACCCCACAGGATTAAGCGGGCCACTGTGTCTTCCAGGCAGAGTTTTATCTTTCCAATAGTTCACTGAGTGCAGAAATGAATGTGCCCAGGTTTCATGGTCAACGTCGCCCAGAGCTCTGGGCAACCGAGACCGGAGTGGATGCCCTTTTAGCCGAGCATTGCAGGGGTGCACCTGTGGGCAGAGAAGCACGTGTGCAGGACCTCTGGGGCTGGGGCGCTGAGGAAGAATAAGCCCTGCGTGCATAAGGCCAGCGGCCCGCAGCCAGCAGCCCTCACCGAGGCCCACCCTGACACCCTTGGGAGACAGAGGGAAGCCATCCCTAAGGGAGTGGGTGGGGACGGGTTTCCTCAAGCGTCTTGACATCTTCCAGGGATGAGGGAAGGAACATGGGAAGGAACATGGGAAGGAACATGGATCGTCCAAACAGGCTTCCTTCTGGCTCCTCGGCCATGGGTCAGTCGCCGATCCCGTGGTTGTGGGCCAGTTATTAGATGTGTGCGAGCCTCAGCAGCACCCTCACCAGAACAGCAATGATACCAGCTGAGGGTCAGCCAGTCCCATGGGCACTGCAACACACTTTCAAGAGTATGAAGCCTAAAGCGGTGTTGGAGCTGGATGGGACATGTGTGTCTGTAATTCTCAGGAGGCTGAGGTAGGAGGATTCCAAGTTTGAAGCCAGCCAGGGAAACCTGAGTGAGATCCTGTCTCGAAACTAAAAGGGCTGGGGATGTAGCTCAGTAAAACCAGATGCAGCCGTGCTGCGTGGTCTCCTGGTCTCCTGGGCTCCAGCACCTGGCTTGCCATGGTCATCCATTGTCCTTCCTCGCCTGCCACTCCACCCCACTCCACCCTACACAGGCCACTGAGCACTCTTGGCCAGAGTAACAATCTCCCAACCCTGGTCAGGAGCCTTGCCAGCCTCCCCTGCCTGCCTGGCACAAGCCAGCCCTGAGGGTGACAGGCACGTGCTCCACGATGCCGTCCCTCCCACCTCAGGCCCCGCACACACGGCCACATCTGTCACACGGATTGTCACCTGTACCTCTCCCCACATGCATGCTAGGCTTGCTTTTCCAGGAAGAGACCGCAGGAGCCCCACCCACACTGCCGTGTCATCTTGTGAGTGCATGCAGTAGGTGCTCAGCTAACACGACCTTGTAGGTGGGGAGAGCTAACCATACGCTTGATGCCAAAACAGCAGGATGACACTTGCGGAGTGTGCCACCGTCTGGCTGACTCTTTGGGTATATTATCTTGCGGAATACAACATCCCTGTCTGATAAACCCTGTCTCACATATAAAGAAGTACAACGAGACCCTTGTTAGAGTGACGTGGCCTGGTGCATTGGAGCTACAAAGGCCAGAGACCACGCTCCATGCTGCCGATGAGAGCCCACTTGTACTCATCCCTGCTGGGCTGGACTCCCTGCCTTCGACCCTCGGAAACCGCTTCCCCTCTGGAAGAAGGCTCCGCTCCTGGGACAGCACCACTCCTGACCTCTTTGGCTTCTGTGGAGGGGGTCAGGGTAGGGTTGAGGGAGGAGAAGGGTTAGTATTTGGTTCTGCCTTTTTTTTTTTTTTTGGTGCTGGGAATCGAATTTAGGACCTTGCGCTTAGCAGGCAGGCACTTGTGCTGCTCACCTATATCCCCGGCCGTGTGGTTCTGCCTTTGACAAGGCCTGGTGCTGTTGCCCGCTGGCCCTTGGAGGGGGACAGCACACAGCCATGTGTGAGGCCAAACAATGCACCCCACCAAGCCCAGCGGTCCCGCACGCCGGGACCCCGAGGCAGAGCGTGCCCAGGTGGGTCTCCCTGTGCTGGGCCCAAGAGGGGCCTCCCTTGCCCGCTCGAGCAGCTCCATGGCCTGCAGGGCTCCAGGGTCACTCAGCAGGATCGTCTTCTGCACTGGGCTGGAGGGAAATGTTGCAAATTCAGAGGCGCAGCTGGGGGAGCCACGAGCCCCGGAGCAGCGGCATGCGGCTTTGGGAAGAAAGAACGGGGCTGGGTAAGGCACCGGGCAAAGCGGGGGAAGTGACGCCCTCTTCGACTCTGTGCATGTCACTCCCGGTGCTGGTGTTGGGCTTGGGAATGCCAAGTGTTCCTACGTCCACTTCCCTGGAGCCAAATGTGTGAGATAGGAGCATCTGAGGAGGGCGATGGCCGTCCCCAGAACCTGCTGGAGCAGCCTCTGGCAAACAGGGCCCCCACCATCGAGCAGGAAGCCCTGTGCCGTCATCTGCGGTGCATGGCACCGGGGCCGGGCTCACCGCATGAGCTGGTCCTTGTCCTGCTTCTCAGCGTGCCCATCCTGCCCCTGCCTTTCCTCAGCCCTGGCCATCTCAGAAGGAAGCAGCTGCCAGAGTCCAGACGCATTCTCTCTAGCTGGAAAGGGTGAAGCCAGCCAGGCACACACCACCGTCATCCATCCCTGGGTTCCATGTACTGCGTCCGAACAGAAGCAGCAAACAGGTGCCCCACAGGTGGCCCCTGGAAAGTGTCACAGGAAGGGCGTCCTCAGCAGTGTCTTCCAGGGGGATCAGCAGAACCCTGGAGCGCGTCTGGACCTGAGACTGCGGGTTTGCCAAGGCGACCCAAGAAGGTGTTTCAAACCCCGTGTGCGCAAATGGCATTCCCTGCTGTCACGGGGCCCTGCAGAAGGCACCTGACAGAGCAGTGGAGCTGCTGGGCTGAACACGAGGCGGGGCAGCCCCTCTCCCTCCACGGTGGCGGCTGAGAGCCCAGGGAAGCTATTTACCTGATAGCGAAGGAAAAGCTGATCGAGTGCTGCTGGGGCTACGGGTGCTGAAAGGGTCCCTTGAAAGCACTGTGAATTTACAATTGCATTTTAAATCTCTCAAAGTCTGGCCCAATTCCTTCAGCTTTAGCCACTCATAACTAGGTTTTCTTGTTTCCCCAGCCTTTCCGTGGAAAACAGGTGTGTGTACTTTCCACCGTTTCCCCAGGGCGGTGGGAGGCAGTACCCCTCCTTTAACTTATTTGTGTGCTTCTTTCTACAGCTTAGGATGGAAATTTCCAAAAGCCTTGTAGAATTACGTGGGGCCCTCATTTTCTGTTCCGAGTTTCCTGTCTGAAAGAGGGCACACTTCCAAAACCCGAAGTCCACACTGCTCTGTCTAGGTTTAAACCACCAAATCCGGGCTGAGAGGGGGGCTGGGGATGGTTATCTGGGGGCTCATGAGGGAGAGGCTGGGGCTCCCTAGTCCCCACATCCAGGTGCCCTTGGCACCTTCCCACCCTGTGCCTCTGACACCTCTGATTGAGCAGGACCAGCCACCGGTGTCCAAGGAAGGACCTCGAGGTCTTGGTGCCCAGGCCCAGCCAGAGGGAACAGATTTACAGCAGATGAGGACCCTGGTCCTCCAGTGTCTATGTATTAAAAACAGTGTGGGTCCCACTTAAAAACAACAACAAAACAAAATAGGCCTCCTTAACTCCTTCACTTTGCTCACAGCCCTGGCACCAAAACAGAGGCAGGCCGTGCCAGGTTTCTGCACGACATGCAGAGTCTCCAGCCACCACCTCTCCGAGCTCAGGCGCCATGAATGTCTGACTCCAGGCTGCTCCTGGCCTGGCTGCTGCCTGCATTAGCTCTGCACGCTCACCCGCAGCTGGAGAACCTGTGGCTGCGAGGGATGCATTATTAATCCGGCGTCCCAGGCTGCGCATATTGAAACGAGTTTGCCGGCATTTTCGAGACTCACGCGGGCAGGCTGGCGCTCTTCAAAGGAGGCAGGATTTGGAGCTGGGATGAAGACGGTGAACTCGCAGCCCCGCTGGCAGGAGGTCAGCACACCACGCTCCTGCGCTGGGGTGTCACAGTCATATTTTAATGAAATTGCAAGATATATGCGCTATGCTTTTCATTTTGCGATATTTCCCAAGAGACATCAGACTGGGAGTTTCTCCCGGTTAATCATTTTCCCGCTCAAACATACACAATTTATGAAGATACACTGTTCTTAGGAAAGAATGTGGAGTCTGTTTGAATTTAAATGTCTTTCATGGTGACAAGTAGTCAGAAAACTCCCTTGGTCCGTCCCGCAAGGAGCGGCCTTCTGATGTCACTGGGGAGGCGTGTTGGGTCCCTCTGTCCGTCCTGTGCCTGCTGACAGTCACGTGCTTCTCTTGGCTTTAGGCCCAGGGATCCTTTCGGCAAGGATGCCCATCCTCATTCACAACAGAAACACTACTCAAGGAGCTTTGCCTGCAGAGGTAACTTAGAGTCTGACTGTCCCTCCTTTGGGTCCAAGAGCATGTAGGACACACTGGCCTGTCCTCTGCCTCCTGCTCAGCAGGCTGCCGATAGCTCCAGGGGAGGAGGGAGCCAAGTGTCTCACCTGGATTCTTCAGCTCAGGTGGAAAGTGCCATGCAGTCCCAGGGACCTAGTATTGCATCCTCCTGGGGCGTCCTGCCTGCTCGCGTGGCACCACAGGCCACAGAGACGGTGAAGACAGGGACCAGGCAGGGTGGAAGAGCTGTGCGGGACTCAGGGCCCAGCCAGACTGCGCCCCTCGGCATCTCTCCTCTCTCAGTGAGCAGAACAGCTGTGCTTATGGCAAGCAGGTCTCCCCAGGCCAAACCTCCATCCTCCAAAGGCTCTTCCTCAGCTCAGGGTAGAGGCGGGACCCTTCCAAGCCCCTTCCCCTCCCCCGTGCCCCACTTCTCCACCACTCTGCACCCAGGAGGGCTGAACCATTTGGGAGGAAGCAAGGAGTTCCCTAGACTTTCAGCTTCTGGCTGGGTGTCACCGTTGGGGAAACCGAGGCAGGCAGCAAGGTACACAAGGTGGCTCTTGCTCCTGCCTGTAGCTGTTCCCTGGGCTCGAGTGGGGACTGCTGCTGGCCGTACTGGCCCAGGGTCACTGTTGCTGGTCCTCTTCCCGCAGCTCTCTCTGTCTAGCCCTCTTCTCCTTTGGAGATGTGACCATCTCTTCTTGCAGTCTGGTGACTTCAAAACCATTCACAGGCAACTCGCTGTCTTTGGAACAAAGCCTGGCTCCAAATGGCTTGAACACTGACCCACTGATCGGGCCTCCATCCCCGAGGTCACCAGTGGAGGGTCCCGGGCCCTCCCAGGCCAAGATGTAGCCCCAGAATTCTAGTTGATGTGGGCTCCGCCCCAGGCTGGACTGGGGCACCCTGAGATGCTGAGGTCTCCTACAGGTGCCAGCAGGGCTTGTGCGCTGAGTCCCCCGGCTTCACGATCATAATGCTCATCTTGCACCTAGACACAAGCCTGCAAGCTGGGGCGCTGGGCTGGGCTGGTGGAGGGCTGAGAAGGGCTGGCATGTTCTGTGAGGAAGGTCATATGTTGGCCTGGCATGTTCTGTGAAGGAGGCCCTGTGTGGGTTTTCGTGTGCTCTATGTTAGAGACTGTATGTGGTCTGGTGAGCTCCGTGTTGGAGGCCGTATGTGAGGTCTGGCATGTGTCTATGACAGAAGCTGTATTTGGGGCCTTCTATGAAGAAGGGTGTATGTAGGTCTGGCATAGCCTTGGCAGAGTCTGCATTTGGGCATGGTGTGTTCTGTGAAGGAGGTTGTTCTCTGAAGACGGCCATCTCTGCATCTGGCGTGCTCTATGAATGAGGGTGCATGTGAGTCTGGCACATGTACATGAGGGAGACTCTGTGTGGGGCTTGGCATCACCTATGATGAGGGGCCTCCTATGTGTTTATAAGGGAAGCTATACGCGGGGCCTCGTGTGTTCTATAAGGGAGCATATGTGTGGGCCCTGCATGCTTTTTGAAGGAGCTTAAATTCACCATGGCAGTGGAGGCCCCGGGCCTGGCGTCTGTCTTTGTCACTCTTCTGTCCCTAGGTTAAATATCTGACACCCACGACCTGAAGAAAGCGTTCCTTTGGCTCATGATCCCATGCGTTCAGTCCGAGGCTAGCTGGCTCCAAGGCAGAAACAGCACGGTGGAAGGTATGGACGAGGAAGCTGCATCTAATTCTGGCCCATGACTTTCTAGTAGGTAACCTAGACAAGTGACTCCCCTCCTGGCCTCAGCTCCCCATGCAAAATGAGGACAGAACTGTGTCCTGTGAGTCAGGTGTCTCCCATCTGAACCAGGGCCCCGGGCTCATCCACTGCCGCTCACCTCACAGTCCACCCAGTTAGCCACATCCTCCAGGTGCTGCTGTTCCACTTAGGGCATAGTGGTCTTGCCCACAGGTGCAGTACAGGGAGACCCAGCTGCGCATAGGAGTTGGGGACCCTGTTGCAGACTATGCTTGGCTTCTGCCATCCAGGGAGCAGGGCAGCAGCCTGTCCCCGTGTTGGGAGAAATACTGAAACTGCTGCTGCTGCTGCTGCTGTTGCTGCTGTTGCTGCTGTTGCTGCTGTTGCTGCTGTTGCTGCTGCTGCTAAGAGGGACCTGCAGGACCTTGGGAGGGGCTGAGACGGGGCAGAGGCGGCCACACCCCTCCTCCCGGAAACCCTAGCCTTGGCTCTGCGACAGCCTCTTGTCCCCAGCAACAGCAGAGCGGATCCAGACATAGACCTGGGGCTCCAGCCACCCCTTTCCTGCTGGGGCTAATAAGACGCCACTTTCCCTAGGACGAGGCAAGGGGCAGATGGGAAGGGTGCGCAGCAGTGGGTGGCAGCGAGTGCTTGAGCCTGCGGCTTTGCACGGTCACAGTGCCATGGCCTCTGCTCAGGCCTGCAGAAAGCCAGCAGTAGTGTCCCACCCCTGCCAGGTCACAGCTTGAGGGGCCGGCAAGGCAAGAAAGAGCACCCATATCTTCTAAGGCAGAGAAGGCCTAGTGAGCCTGTTGGGAGGCGAGATTGCCTGCTCTGAGGCACCTGTGCGGGGCTGGACTCCGCTGGTGAGCACGAGGTCACCGCCCAGCCTGCGGTAGGAGCTCAGCGCCCAGCCCGGGGTCCACCTGCTCCCCCTGCACCACCACCATGCGGGACGTGGCCCCTGGCAGGTACCAGCTGGAAACCTGGGGTCAATTCACATCTCCTCCACAATGCAGCAAGATTTCTGTTCCTGTTTTTATTTTTTTGGGACAGGGCCTTCCAACCTGTCCTGGAACTCGCTGTGAAGCCCAGGCTGGCCTCCGACACGGCCCTCCTGCCCTCGCCTCCTGAGGCTGAAAGGATATTTCGAACCCGTGTGCGTGTTCTTGGAGCACAACTTCTAGGCAAGGGCTTAAATTGCTCGTGAGACCCTCTTCATTGGATGTGTGCTATGGCCAGGAACGAGCCGCTTCCTTCCTTAGACACCTACTGTGTGCAGCTCTGTGAGAAGCTTTGTCTGCCAGAGGCCTCAGAAGCAAGAGGCAGAGCCTCCGGCCCGGCTCAGGCCGGATGGGTGGAGAGCGCCACACCAAGTAAAAGCTGACTGGTGTTGTCAAGGACCTGGCTGTCTGGGGTGGGCACCGTCCCGGGCTGGGACTGAGGGAGGCTGGAGAGGGGTGGAAGGGAGGCTCAGGGAAGTGTCTAGGAGCCTGGTTCCCAGAAAGGAAGCTTAGCTTTTATGGGTTAAAAAACAAACCCACAGAGACTCTGGAAGCAGCTGGCTGTCTCCTCCTTCCCTAGATGTCTGAGATCACCTAGGCTTTGAGGGGAGCAGGTCCCCTCAAGTCAGGGTAGCTTCTGGGGTGGTGGCCCTGGCTACTGCAGTGGGTCCCACCCCCGATGCCGATAGAATCACCGGGCACCTCCAGGTAGCAGCACTGACAGGTGCTCACTTTGTCTGTGGAGCAGGCTCCATGTCCTTGCGTGTCCTTGCGTGTCCCTGCGCTGGTACGGTCCTCAGCCCTGGTGGGAGCTCAGGATGAAGGATGGCTGTCTTGTCATGGAGAAAGACCAGATTCATGAAGTCCAAGTCGGCTCCTGAATCGTGCACACATGTGAGGGTTGGGCGCGGGGTCTGATGCTGGCCAGCCTGGTCCCACTGCCCGATCAGGGGACAGGATGCTTGGTTGGCATGAGCAGCACGCAGTAAGGGACTTGGTGGGGCTGCTGCTCTAGTGTGCGATCCTGGGGTTCCTGTGATCCCTCACTTTCAAGAGGCCATGGAGAAGAGCTCGTGTCCTCAGGAATCCAGGTCAGAGCTGAAAGTCTCGGAGCTGTGGTGCAGTGCATCGGTCCTGGCTCCATGCACTGGCCCTGGGAGGAACCAAGCTTCCCAACAGCATCCTGAGGCCCCAGAACCCTGTAGGACAAAAGCACGAGGAGCCCCAGCCTCTCCCTGAGGAGCAGGTGGAAGGTGCCCTGGATGCCACTGCACAACAGACATGCCGGGAAGAAAAATGTGCCAGGCGCTGGGGGCCCTTCGAGGCTGCAGCTCCCAGCTGAGGACCCTGGGAAGAGAGAGGCAGGCCCCGCCCACACCTGTGATCCCAGGACCCAAGGCAGGTGAGTGGCGCTCCTGTGGCTCTGTGCCATCTGGTCCTGCAGCCCCAGGCCGCGCACAGACAGGAAACACCACTGCCAGCTCATCCCTAGGGAACACAGCATTGGAGGAGGCCAGCCCAGCAGCCAGGCAGCACCTACTCTGCGGAGAGCAGGAGACCGGGGACGACAGGAACCTGCACCTGCCTGGGCCGTCCTTCCCGGGAGGCAGGGGACCTGAGTCCTGTTGTCATGGCCTCCCCATTGCTCTTGTGTGTGGCCTGCGGAGGGGTCAGAACGATCCAGTGCTGCGTCTGCCCTAGGCTGGCCGGCCCTACTGCTCCCCTTCTGCCGATAGCCTGTGCAGGCTGGCCCAGCCTCCCAAGTCCCTAGGGGCAAAACCCGAACGAAATATGGCATGATCAAAATATATGGCGAACGTCTGAATTTTTAAAATGTTTATTACAGTAAAAGACACATTGCCATCAGTTCCCCTCAAAATCTGCCCCTCCCTCTCAGCACTCTCATCCCATCATTCTTGCCACTTTCTACAGCAGCTCTGGAGTCCTCCTTCCTGGGTGTCTTCACGAGGTGTGTTAAAAACAGTGCCTGTTGCTGCTGAGGGCCGTCCAACAGAAAGGCAGGCTTGTCAGAACGTGACCCTGTGTCCTCACCCAGCTTACTCACCTGATCTGCCGCCATGAGACACCCAGCTCTTCCCCAAAGTCAAAATGACAGCGAAAGGGGAACGTTCCGAACTGATTCATGACATCGAAGCGGCCAAGACAGTGCGTACAGACCCTCGTGGAAGAGAACACCAGAGCTGCTGCAGAAAGGGGCAGGGATGATGGGATCAGTGTGTGTGAAGGGGGGTACTTTGAGGGGGATTCAAGGCAATGTAGCTTTTACTGTAATAATGTTTTTAAACATTCACCATATTTTCATCAAGATGTAAAACTCCTCAGCCCAGCCTCTCTTCGTTTGACTGGACCTGGTCAGGAGCAGGCCATGGCCACCCAGAGAGGTCCCAATAGCCTCCCAGACTCCTCTCCGCTGCAGTCTAAATATCCTCGGTTTTGTTTCACTTAGAGGTATTTTTGTTTTAATTTAATGTCCTTGGGTCATTTAAAAAACACAAGTTGCTTCCTATGTCATTTTCTCTGTTGCCCTCTCCCCATGCAAGACGTCACTGCCCCTGGGTGTAAGGGGACTCCATGCCCCACCCAGTCAGTGAACAAAGTGAATTTGGGCAGGAGCAAGTTTGCAGGAAGAGAGAAAGAAAGGAAGGAAGGAAGGAAGGAAGAAAGAGGAGGGGAAAGGGAAGGAAAGAAGGAAGAGAGAAGGGAGGGAAAGGGATGGAGGACAGAGGGAGAAAAAGTAGGAAAGCAAGAAGGAAGGAAGAAGAAAAGAGGGAGGGAGGGGAGAGAAGAATAGAGAGAGAAGGAAAGAAGGAAGGAAGGGGAAAAGAAGGAAGGAAGAAAAGAGGACAGGAGGGAGGGAAAGAAGAAGAGAAGAGGGAGAGAGGGAGGGAAGGAGAGAGAGAAGGAAGGGTAGAAGGAAGAGAAAGAAAGGAAGGAAGAAAAAAAGAAAGAGGCAAAAAAAGACCCAGGAGGCAAAGCGTGCAGCAGCCTGACCCAACCTGCTCCTCTCCGCTGAGTCCATAGAGGCCACAGGGGCAAGGCCGCAGTGGCCAGGGCTCTGCTGTCCGACCCACCTCCCCAGCGGGGTTGTGGGGGGAGAATCCCAGGGTCCCCACTCCCCCTGCCCCAGGTCCTGAGATGGAGCTTTCTGGGTTGCAGGCCCACCCTGCTCCACACTCCAGCTGGCCCCCAAATGCTTCCAAAGGTGTCATCACACCCTGGAGAAGGAGACGCCCCCACACTACTCCCAGCCAGGCCCAGCCTCTGTCCCCAGACTCTGTGCCAGGGAGCCCCGCTTTGGAAGGGAGCCTCAGCCCAGGTTACCCGTGCCCCCTCCGTCTCCATCCAGAATGTAGTTGCAGGGAGGCGGGGGAAAGAACACCCCTGCATCCTTTCTGGAAGACGGTGATTCCTGGAGCCCTCACCCGCCTCCCAGGGTCCCCATCCACACCCCCTCACCAGGCTCGGCACCATACCGAACACTTGTTGTGCCCACTCGTGGTTGCTTAGGCTGGGGTTGCGGATAATCCGGCAGTGGAGAGAGCGCCAGTCTCTGCGTCTGAGTGGAGTGGGGCACCTTGGGGCAGGGTTCCCACCCAGGACCTCCCTGGACTGGTGAGAAGCAGGCATGGACACTCACTGTGTGGCCGGGGTCCAAAGCTGGGTCCCCTCTGTTCTCTAGGGGCTGCAGCCAGGCTCACAAAAATGCTTGCACGCTTATACCTTTGCACACCCACTCAGAGAGATGGGAGAGGGCCTGGGCACTCAAGGTGGGTAGTGAGGGGGCATGGAGTCTGAGGGATCCCTGGGGGTCATAAGCGAGCTAGAGAGTGGCAGGAACTGAAGCTGGGCTGGGCCCCTGGAGCTGGTGGGGCTGTGTGAGGCCTGGGCCAGCAAGCACTCCAGGACAGGGACAGGGACAGGACCTCAAGAGGTACGGTGATGACCCAGGCTACCCAGCCTCCCTGCCCTGGCGTTCCCTCCCTGTCGGGCACCGTACTACTGTACACCAGGCTTTGCCCAGATCCCCTCAGAGCGGAAGATAGAAGTTGGCTTTTGTCTGACCCGGTCAGACAGAGCCGTTTTGTGGGATAAAGGCTTAACGCTCCGTGAACACGCAGAAAAAGCGCTGCGCTGGCCCTCTGACAATTCCATTGTCTCGGGCCTGAGCCTGGCGATTCGGTCTGAAAGCGCCAAGTTCATGACATTTCAAAGAGAAATGATACCGGGAGGGGGGTGAGAAGGGGACCGAGGGGGGTGCAGGAGAAATAAAATCCAAAATACAAAGATAGCAATATTTGACTCCTTCCCACCGTGCCCCGTAATCCTCCCAGCAAATCTCCCCTTCCAGCCCCATCTGGAAGGGAGCCGGGCTGCAAAGCCGGAGTTCCTCTCCAGGGGCTGCGGCTTGGAAGGTGGAGGTGAGAAAGGTGCCCAAATAAACCCGGGGAGCTGCCCGGACCGCGAGCCAGGAATGGCGCCGGCCGCACCAGCTCTGCAAGATAAGAATTTGCCAGGAGGACTCGGGGTGCCAAAATGAGTTTATTTTAAAAAGCAGGGGGTGTTATTGTTTTCTTTCACTTTTACTACTATTACCATATCCTTTAAAAGGCAAAACTATCTTTTTGGAACAGGGAGCAAAGGAAGTTCCATTTTTAGAGTTTCATTTGTTTAATGTACCTCTGCGAAAGCAAATAATTCGGCAGGGAAAGCCAGTCGCCAGGAAATTGAATGTGTTTTGTCTCCAGCGAAGTTTCCCTTGAGTGATTTCGTTTGCTTTCTGTCTCGCGGCTCAGCAGTCTCTGCACTCGGACCTCGGGACCTCCAGCGTGCCTGGGCCTGCAGTGGGCGGCCCGCAGACCCTCTCCCCGTCTTAGGTGGCCAGGGAGCTTCCCCACACCGACAGCCGGGCCAGGTAACCCGTCCTCCCGAAGAACAAAACCCAGCCTGGCAGAATCATCCTGATGCAAGCAGAAAATAGGATTAGGCCAAAGTATCAGCAAGGTAAGTCGGATTAACAGCAAGGTTCAGTACATTTTGGCTTTCTTCTGCAGGTTTTAATTGTGCAGAGGTCTACGTTTCCCTTCCCTGGTTTTATTTAAAGAAGCCGCTTGTTTGTGCCCAAGAGGGAGATGAAGCACGATACGGCTCTGGGTGGAATTGGAAATGTATAACCTTGCAAAATGACATTTCGCTCTGTAAAGGGTGACACGCACGGGTAGATAAAGGGAGAGACGGAGCCGCCGGCCTTTGTTAATGCTTCTTGCCCCCTGGCGTCGCTTTGATGGAAGGACACCCCACTCGCCTGCTGAGGTGTCTGCCAGCTCCCCGCTCCTTCCCACAGGCATCCGCAGGGATGACTACAAATCGATTTGCTTTTTAAACATCCAGGCAAAGTTGAGTGTTTAAAAACTTATGAACAGAGATCACAGATCGTCGGACCACAGGAGGGAAAAGCTGGCGAAAATCTGCTGTTTGTGTTATTCTAGAAATGCGTATTTGGTTTGGCCAAATGTAAATGGAATCTATTTGTTAACCAGGCTGCTCTTGTGTGTGTCACAAATTAATGCCATTTCTTTGGGGGGAGGCGAGAGAGAATTTATAATTGTTGAAGTTTGTAGATCATTTAGCAATTAACTTTGGGGGCAGAGGGCTGCGGCTCCCTGGGTAGCCGAGGACGGTTCAGGAGCCGTTTGGAAGTTATTGAGTCTAACTGTCGGTGACGTCGCTCAGGACGCTCTCTGGGCTGAGCTGCAGACAGAAACAGAACGACGGAGGGGGTGGAATGCAATCCAAAACGGCTCTGCTGTTCTGGCTGAGCGGGAGCCGTGTGCTTACAGAAGCAAGGGCCAAAGGAAAGGAAATGCATTGGATCAAAGTTTCCCCTGGTGGGCACTGCTGAGAAAGGGCAGCGGGGATTTTGGCTTCCCTTTCAAACTGCGCCCAGTGAGGCAGCAGGGCCCTTACTGGGGGCGTCATTTTCTCTAAACGGAGACAGGTGTCCCCAAAAGGACCTTCCAGACCCGACTTCTGGGGAAGCAGCCGCAGCTGTAGGACTGGGAGGGCTTCTCTCAGCTCACACTCTTGTGTCCTGATGCAGAAGCCGTTGCAGAAGCTCGTTAAATCTGAGGGTGCTCTCTGTCTACCCTGTTTCACTTTGGCCCAGGGCTTCCTGGAGAGAAGCCGCAGAGTTCCTGGGTGCAGAATTTCCATAGCTTTCTCCGGATGATGTCTTTAGGGAAACTCGAGAAGCCCATAATTCCATTTTGATTAATCTGGTAAAAGGAAAGCCAGCGTTTTGTTTATCTTTCCAATTTCTTCTTCTTTTCTATATTTAACGTAGACGTGCATGCATATCAGAAGTAATGAACTTTCACAAAGGCAAATCTTGCTGATTCTATGTTTTAATGACTTGGTTTGTGAGTTCATGCATGGGTGCTCTTTAAAACTAATCAATAATCTAGTTCATTGCTAAGGCTGCCGAGCTAACGGGGCTGTTATTCTCTCAGAGAAGGGATAACTCACGACTTCCCTGGCCTAAACTCTTTTTTGGTTACTTCATACACATATGTTTAAAAGTTACCCGTCTTCATCAGACCCTGAGAGTTCTAAAGGCCTGCCCTACGTGCCTGGTCCTCCCTCCATCTTTAAGGTATAAGAACCACCTGGAGTTTGCTGTCTGTCCTGGAGGGTCTCAGTTTCCCAGCTGTGCACATCTGTGCCTAAGTGTCAGAAGGCAGGGGCAGGGAAAGGGCTGAGCTGAGCACATCTGGGTCCTCCCCTTTCTACCACACCTGCTCCTCCGGCTTATTTTGTTGGACCCTAAACTCACTCTGGTGAAAAGCAGCCTCCCAGAGTGGAGAACATCAAAAAATATCCCAGTAACAGAAAGGAGTGGACGGCAGCTGTGGGGAGGGGTTCCAGTGCGAGCGCAGGCTTCACCATCACACCTTACTTGGGTGTGGCCTGCCCAGGCTCTAGGGAGCCAGCAGGTGCAGTATGGTTTCTATTCCTGGAGAGCTCATTTAGCCAGAGATTAGGTAAAGGTGACTCGGCCTGCCAGAGCAAAGAAGAGACCCCACTGCAGAGGAACACCGTTGACCAGAATGACACTCTCTCCTCCATCTGCACTGGGAGAGGGAGGGAGAGGGAGAATGGGGTGGTGTTTTATTTAGCAAATCTGTGCTGAGGCTAGAGAAACCCCAGAACCTGCCCTTCCTGCCTTTCCCTTCCGGGGCTCTGCCTTCCTGCCCCAAGCAACTGACTCGGCAGATAGACAGACACAAAGGCAGAGGCCAGGATGCCCAGGCTGCTCTATTTGCGCCTCTGTGGGAACTGGCAACCTCCACCCTGAGGCCTGAGCTCTGGCTGTCCGTCTGGACTGGGGCCTGGACCTCGAGCTGCGGCCCGGCTGCTCCAGGGCACAGGGTGTGCGCCGGCCCGGGTGGCGGCTGGAGCATCAGGAGTCCAGCCAGCCCAGCCCGCAGAGGCCGGTGGCATTGGAGTGGAGCAGGCTAGGCCTGAGCGCCTGGTCCTGGAGGGTTTTTTGTAGATTGCTTTCTGTTAGGGAGAGAAGTTTCTAGATGTGAACTGTGCTGGCAAAGTGTAGGGGAAATATTTGGAGGTAATTTGGCAAGAATTCAGCCTCAGGCCAAGAAGCCCAAATGGGCTAAATCTTAGGGAAGCCCAGCCTCCTGTGTCCTGAGACAAGAAGGGACATCATGCCAGGTCTTGGGGTCAGCACTCTGGCTCTCATGTTAGAAATCTTTCTTTACAGCGCTGCAGGATGGGCGGATGCAAGCAAGTGCCTTGGCAGCCCAGCGAGCCGTGAGGTTCCAGCTCCCACTTCCCACTGCCAGCCTGCTTGCGGGAAATGAGATAAAACCCCACACAGCCACAGAAGCCTTTACCAGGTGGGGCCCCTGAGAAAAAAAGGGAGAAGTGGGAAGCTTTACAAACCCACCACGTTGAGGATGAGAAATGGAGCGGGAATCCATTGTCAGTAATCTGCTGTAAGAGCAGGTTGGGAAGAGAACAAAGCAAAAACTACCTCTGTTCGTAGGTGTACATATTTATGTAATATTTGTCTTCTCTAAATATAGCTTTATTAAATGTCTCAAAACCCCTGCGTGGAGCAGGTCCAAACGCAATCTCTGGGCCAAGTTCATCGAGTCGGATCCCGGGCATTCCCAAGCATTTTATTTACACTCCAGTTTATTCAAACTTATTTTTGAACCACAAGAAGGCAGTTTTATTTGGCTAGGAAAGATTGTGTTTAATTCATTGAGTATGCATTGTAAAAGTTTAGTAGTCACTGCCCACCCGAAATCCAAATTGAGAAGTTAAATATTTGTTTTTAATTTTCTGGCTCTAAAATGTTAACTAACAGAAATGATTCTTTCTGCTTGGATGTGCTCGCAGAAATGGGGTTGTTATGAGGAACGGGCCCTAAAACATTTCCTTTCTGACCCCACACACTGTGTTTGAAAACTTCACTCGCAGGAGAAATTTTAATTTGTATACATAGAAAGCGGTGGCTGGCCTTTGAATGTTCTGGTAAGAGGTGTAGAAGAGGCAGGGAAATATCACAGCGTGCATATTCCAATAGTTCGATCGATCGATCGCGGGCAAATTTAGGTCAAAGAATGTGTTTTTTGGGAAACTGTAAAAGGACTTGCTTTTCAGACACTACTGACACCAAAGGCCCTAGCACGGTTGTCCTTTCTGAAGATTATTGAAATTTTGTGAAGAGCCTGAAGTATAATTTCTCAACTGTTTTACTTCTGTGGAATTTTACGTGTACCAAAGTTTGCTCACCTCTGAAAATAAGCAAACTGCTCTTCCCTCCTCTGATTGCTGCCAGGTGATGAGAACACAAACGCAAATAACTTCGCCGCAACCTGCATTCTGTTAGACGCGGAGTCAGAGAACGCTCTTCTTTCTCTGTAAGGGGGTATTTTGGGGTGAATCAAACTACAACCCGCTCTAAATACCCTGCTCAAACTGAGGATAAAAATGAAGTTCCCAAGCAGGAAGTGGGAGGCGATCCATTCGGAAGAATCGGGGTGCCCACAACCTTCAAACCTGGCTTTTACAGAACGCGAGTCCTTGTGGAATAGATACATCTAGAATTGGGGGCCCTGAGAAACCCCTAACAACCCCAACCACCAAGCAAACATTTATGCCTTGACTCGTAAGTCCTTCTTTCTTGTACACTTCATTTTCTCATATTCAAAAGAAGTGAAGATGGGCCTTCCTTATCGGGGTGTCCGGGGGCTGGGGACTCAGGCACAGCCGGCACAGATGCGGAGGGCTTTGCTCTCCATTTCTTTCCTGTAGGATTCCTGCAGGGACTCCTGGTCCCCAACTTCGTGTGGACTCTGGATGTAAACACCTTTAAGAAAATGCCCAGTCTCCTTGCTAGAGTGAGGTGGGCTGCGCCCACGGGGTTCCTGAAGCCTGCTCTCCAGCGGCCCCTGCACACGCGTGTATATGGCGAGCCAACAGCCCTACTTAACCAGAGAACGCAGGCTTCTGTGGGTCCAACCCAGCCACTGAGGTGCTCCTGGCAGCCTTGTACCCCACTTCTTCGTCCTCTTCCTGGGGGGTTGGGGAGAAAGGGAGAGGCACAGCTTTCTAGGTTCTGGGGTGGGAAGGACCCAGGGGTTTCCAGAACAGGTCATTTCTTTTCAGCTCAGGGGTTTATAAAGGTCACCAGTTAATTCATCCAACCGTGTAATCTGCAGCCAATATAATTTTAAACCGAAGAGAAAAAACTTCCTGGGGTGTTTCCCCTTATTCCCCCTGTCTGAGCGCAGC
Source organism: Chinchilla lanigera (assembly GCF_000276665.1). Lineage (NCBI taxonomy): Eukaryota > Metazoa > Chordata > Mammalia > Rodentia > Chinchillidae > Chinchilla > Chinchilla lanigera. Next base: position 8,372,099 of record NW_004955491.1, on the reverse strand, counting down.
TGCCGGACCACCTTGGGGCAGCAACCTGCCCCGCAGGGAGGGCTGGCTGCCCTCTTTGTGGGCGCTGCGTTCGGGGGATCCGTTTGCATCTCTCCCTTGGAGTGCCACTGCCCCAGACCTAGCAAGCCCTGCGTGCCAAACCTCGCCCGCTGAGTGCTGGGGCTGCTCGGCCTGGCGGGAGGAACGGGGGATTATCCTTCAACGTTTCCTGTTAGAACAGCGGAGGAAGTGGGCAGCGATTTTGCCCCCGCTCGCCCTCCATCAGTTACCAGCCTCTTAGCAACAAGGGCTGTGTCTTTTTAAAAATATTCCCCCCGCCGGATGCCGTTTGAAACTCAGACGTGGGCTTCGGCCAAGCCCCGCGGCCGCCCGCACGTGGGCCTGGGGCGTGACGCGTCGCGCGCGCTCGGGGCGCAGCGTGTGCGCCCTGGGCGGGAGCCCGGGCTCCCTGGAAGCAGTGCCACAGCCGCCGCCAGAGCTGGGAAGCCCGGCCGAGGGTGGAGGGTCGCCCGGGAAGAAGAGGACAATTAGGGTTCGTCGGGCGCCTGAACTTTTCCACCGTCCCTGAATGACCTTTGGAGCCCGCGGCGGCGGGAGGGCGCAGCGTATTGATCGCGTCTCCTGCGGCCCCGCGGCCCCGCGCTCGCGGTGCCAAATGAACATTAGTGGACGCTATTGATCGAGCGCGCTCGCGGCCTCTCCCCATTCACACGTCCTCGCGTAATGAATTCGTCCATTTAAAAACATTACAAGGAATATTGGAGATTGACTGCCAGAGGAAGTGACACTTGACCCCCGCATCCTGCGCCCCGGAGGAGCCGCCACCGCCTTTCAAAATAGCAGTCCCCGAGCCGCGCAGTGCCGCGCGCTGGCTCCGCGGGCCTCTGCGCTCCCGGCCTCCCCGGGTCCCTTCCCCGCCCCTCCCCGCCCTGCACGCCGCGCTCTCTGCGCCTCGCTTTCCTGCGGCCGCGTTTCCGTCACACTCGCTGGGACGGCACGGAGCAGGCTCCGGGGACGGGGAATCCCCGCGCCGGTGACAGCGCGCGCCCCGGCATCGCCACCCGCACGCGCGCTGCACGGGAACCCGCGCCCGGGAGCCCGCGCGGGTCTCCGAGAGCCCGCGCCCGCGGTGCCCAGGGCGGCCCGGAGAGGCTGCGACGCCCGCGCCCCGCTCCAGTCTAGGCGGCCGGGAGACCAAGCCTCGCAGCCTGGGCCCGCCCTGGGGAGTGTGTGGAAGGGACATCGCGCTCCCCAGTTGGTTTTCCAGAGAAGGCGAGAGCAGAGAGGGGAGAACGATCGGAGAGCGGAGGGAGGGAGAGGGGCCGGCGTGCGTCCCTCCCTCGCGCCCCTAGCCGCGCGCCCGGGGGCGGACACGCCACACGGCGAGGCCCAGAAGTGTCGCCTTCCGCGAGCGCGGAGTGGGGCGCCGGGAGCGTTCACGAGCGCGGCCGGGGTGCCGAACTTGGCCTTTCAATCCCAAGTCTGGGTGGGCTGCGCGGCCAGGGGCGTCAGGGTCTGCGGACCGGCGTCTTTCGTTGGGGTCCCCAGGCCGCAGGGCCGGGAAGCCCGACCCCTCCTTTTGTCCTGGCCGTAGCTGTAATTTAACATAAAATGCCGATTAGAATCACCGCTGATGGGACATGAGTTTCTCCTTGTTTTGCCACCAACTAACAGGATTAGCCAACAAGGGCGAGATTTCAAATTAACCATAGAAATTACAAATTGCAATTCATTTAGCTGCCCATTTACTACATTAAAAAACAAACAAATGAATCTATATTCGGAGGGGAAGACTAGCGGTGGACCTTGGGCCTGGGAGTCCGCGCGAGCGCGCACCCAGGAGTGCGCGGCCCCTGAGCGCAGAAGGAGGCGGTGAGGGCGGTCCGGCCACTCGAGGGTCGCTGAGCCCGAGCCCGGGAAGGGGCGCATGCAGAGGCGCGGCCCGAGATGCTGGGTCCGAGGCACGGAGCGTGAACTCCAAACCCAGGTCTGCCGGAAGGAAAGTCGCAAGCGAGACGCGCAGAATTCCAGGGAGGAGCGGCTCTGGCTGGGAGCCTGGAGCGCGAGGGAGGGTTGCAGGGGGTTTCCCCAGAGAATTTGGAACTGGCTCCCTTTTTAGTCCATTTGCAGGGCACCCCTTGCCTTTCGGGGAAGCAGGCCTTTCGCGTGCGCAGCGAACAGGGAAAGCCGGAGGCCTTGGCACCCCGCCCCTTGTGCTTTCACCGTGGTTGCAGTTTTTCGCGTGTGCGGATGCCCAGAAACCTCAAGCGTCCTCTAAAAGGCAGACTTAGCTTGGGGGCCGGTGCGTGGGGGAGGTTAGCGCAGGGGTTGGGGCTGAGCGGACAGTAGACCCCTCCCTGCTAGGAGGCGCCGTGGGGAGGGAACCCGAACCTTCCCCTCCTCGAGCAGAATGACTCAGAGGGAAACGCTGGGCCGGCTGCGACGATGGCTACAACTGCCTCCCTCACGCTCCGAAACTACCTGGTTGGTTTATTTGGTTTCAGCCCCCGGGATTTCATCCTAAATTGGAACCCAAGACCGAGGTGGGATTGTTCCAGGCGCAGGATCGCGGGGCCCTTGTTGGGATGCCTCCCTCCTCGTCCCCAGGTCCCAGGGCTGGGGGAGCCTCCAACTTCTCGCCCCAGGAGAAGTGATGCCCTAAGTGGGCCTCCGCCTGCGGCGGTGGACAGCTCAGCACGGTCTCAGGATGCCCAAGTGGAGTGGGACGCCCACGCATGCGCGCCCCATCTCCAGGCCTGGTGTGGTAGGTTCCGGGTTGCAGCCAGGAGCCATCTGGCTTCTTCCCCACATACATCCACTTCCCAAAGTCTCTGCCAAGCCCAGAGCCTGACTGGCCTTCCCCCTACCCCAAGTAATCAGCTGGGAGGGCTGGGGCTGCTTGGGACTTTCAGGGTACTGGCCTGACAGGATGCAGCCAGCTGATTGTCCTAGTTCTCCAGAAGCTGCTCAAAGTCAAGTGATCCCGCGTGCCCTCCAGGAGGCCTTTTGGGCCTCCTGAGACCAAGACAGAGTGATGCAGACCTCAGGAGCTCCAGGAGGCATGAGGTGCAGGGGTGTAAACTTGAGGGTGAGCCTTTGGTGCCTTGGGTGGCTCCCAGGGGAAATAATCTTGGCACCTGTGCTATCAGCTGTCCTGCCCTCCTAGGCTTCCTAACCTTAGGGAGGACACTGCTCTGCCCACCTGTGCAGCAGGGTGCGTTTGTTGGAAAAAGGAACCAGGCACCAGGGCAGCTTAGTGCGCTGTTCTCCTGTTCTGGGCTTGCTTTGTTCTTCTACACTGATCTTAAAAGTACAGAGGGGGTCCTCTGCAGATGTGTGGGCAGCTGAGCTGAGCGCGTGTGGGCGGGGTAGGGTACCTACCTCCTAGGGTTGTTTGTGTCTTGCTGTGGCCCTAGCCTGTTCCCTGGCTGGAGTCTATAGGAATCATGGCAGAATCCTAGCAAAAATAGCCGCCCACGCAAAACCTGGCCGGTGGAGGTTGTGAGTGTGGGGTTAGGAGGAGCCTGCCTTCTGGCCACCATGCAGAGGTGGCGAATCTACTGGGCAGTGGGGACAAAGCACAGAGTGACTTCCACACACCAGAGCCCTTTTGGGGACTTCACATGGTGTTATTTAATCCTTCTGAAGACTCAGCGAGAGAGGTACACTTAGTATTCACAGTTCGCATCTGAGGAAACTACGGAGACACGCAACCTCTAAGTACAGAACTGGACCAAAGAGAACTCGCTCTGCGGAAGCTGGGACCTGGCGCACCTCAGCACCTGCACACAGCCCTCGCCCGCCTGGACTCTGCTCTGCGCTGCACCGCAGCCCACTCCACCCAGAGACCTCTTGGAGCTTGCTGTATGCCTTTGCCTTCAGGTTATACCCTTGGAAATTGAAAATAATCAGCCAACCCCTACTACCTCTAGAGGGACCCCTGATTAAACAGGGGTGAGAGTATCCCAGAAACACAAGTATCTAAAATACACGGCATTGCTCAAGATGTGGTCAAGCAGAAACTTGCTCTCTTGCTGCCGTGAGAGCTTCATCAGGTTCCTGTCTGACTCCTCCCACCTCAGGGTGCATGGCCCTGCCCCTCGGAGCCACAGGGCAGCCTGAAGTGATCAGAGATGGTTCCGCAGGAGTTCATGGGCCGGGGAACAAGAGGATTTGAGCCATGGCTGGGAACAGTGTTCGAATCACACAGCTTCCTGGGTATCAGGAATCAGCAAATATTTATTGCCCAGCTGTTATGGGCCAGATACTGCCTTGGGGGCACAGGGGCTGTGCAGGGGGTCTTGCTCTGGCATGGCAGCCCTGTCCCCCCGGAGAGGCTACCTTTGTGCAAGACTTCAAGCTGAGACCCTGCTCAGCATCCATGGGGCTCTGGGTTCTAACCCACAGGAGCGAGAACCATGGGTGGCTGCTGACCTGCTCCTGTCTCCTACTTCTAACAACTGCAGGCAGCAGGCAGAAGGCTCTGGTGGCCTCGCCCTTGGATCCCAGCCCGGAGCTTGGCTGGGCAGGGGTGCTCGGCACCTGTCCATGGAGCTGGGCTGAGCCTCAGGGAGGACACGTTTCCACACAGGCCAGGGGACTCCAGGTGAGGGGACAGATGTCCGGGGATCTGTGTAGACAGTGCAGGTTCGTGTACTCACTCCTTGACCTTGTGGTGTAAAATCCACACAGCTCCCCAAGGGGTCCCAGGGTAGCGCTGCTGCATGCAGCTGACCCTGCCCGTCCCTGAGTCCGCGGGGCCAGCCAACCGCAGAAGGAACACAGCAGTAGTCACGTCTGCGTGGAGCACGTACAGCCTTTGTTTCTCGGTCTTCCTGAGCCTCGCCGTGCAGCAGGAACTTACGCGGTGTTCACAGCAGGTCAGGTGCTCGGAGTGACGCAGGAATGTGGCCAAGTCTCCGGGTGCCCAGGCCGTGTGCGAGCACCGTGCCCTCCTGGATCACAGACTTGAGCAAGTGTGGATTTGGGCATCCAGTGGGATCTTGGAGCCGGTCACTGCAGACTTTAAGGGGTGACACCGAGGCCATTCCTGTTCCCAGGGTGCACTGGTCACCCCTGGACCCCCAACTCCTGGCCCCTCGTGACCGCAACCCCTGGCGCCCAGTGCCGCAGCTGGGAAGTGAGGATCTCCCCAGTCCCAGGCTTTGGGCGCTTCATCTCCGCAGGACAGAGCTGAGCAGGCACCAGGGCGCAGAGCGGGCTCGCCGTGCCCACGCCATTAGAAGCCAGACCAAAACAGAGAAGGCAGCACTTTTCCAGGCCTGGCTCCACGCGAGGAGCCATTCCGGGCATGGCCCTCATGCCCTGACCTGCCTTCCTGTCCTCTTCCTGGGGCTCTTATGCAGGGGTCTTCATCCCTGGTGACCCGGCTGTTTCTGCCCACTTCCTGGGCAGCCTGTGAGCCCCTCTGGGAATCTCTGGCTTACAGACCTGTCCCACCAATGACCTGTGTTCCCGAAACCTCCTGCCTTCCTAGCAGGGTGAGGCACCACTGCCGGGACCAGCATTCCCGGATCATCAGGAAGGAGTGCTGCCTCGAACAGTGCCGCGGATGTCAGATGTGTGGGCATCGTGAAGCTGGCTTGCTTCCTCGGGGGTGGGGGGGATAATGTGGGAGAAGCAGACCGCACTCAGAGGGCTTTGAGGGGCCTTTGATCCCCAAATCACAGCCCCCAAGTGTCTGGGGCTGACCTGACCCCCCACCCCCACCCCACTGCCTCCAAGGTTCTCACACTCTGGCCCCACTGGCCTTTTCTGGAGCGGAAATAAAATCCCAAACCCTTGACATTTGCTTCCTCTAGACTTGCAAAATTAAAGTTTAAATTAAAAAGGAAATGCTCAGGAGGGGAAGGAGCCGTGGTGTGGGGTGGGGTGGGCAGGGCGCCTTTGAAGTCTGGAGCTGGCTGGTGCCACTTTGCAGGTGGCAAATGGGTTTCATTCAGCAGAAATCCGGACAGGGTGGAGGGCCCTGGTGGGAGGAAAGTGGGAGATGCAGAGGCCTGGCCTGAAGGAACAGAACAACAGCACAGGCTGTCTGAGGCCGGCCCCGGCTAGGAGCAGCGGCCACGGCAGGAAGGGGTTGCTGGCTGGGCCTGGGTGTGCCGTGTGAACTCCTCCAATCCCGAGCATCAGGGTGGAGTCCTTGTTGCTCCATTTCTGTGTGAATTTGGCCGAATTTTCCCTAGCAGGCCTTGATCTCGCAGCCAGCACAGATCACGAGCCAGTAGCCAGGCGGGTCAGGGCTGCACAGGCTGTCTGGTCAGAAGAGAGCTGTCAGCGCACACAGGGGTGACAGCATGATCCCGAACCTGGATGACCCTCATTCTGCTGTGTGGGGGGGACGCTGGCCCTACCCACCCCCTGTTCTACCAGCTGGGCCTCGGTGCCAGGTGGGGGATCCCTGCACCTGGGACCTGAGGGAGCCTCAGGTGTGGACCGACCTGGGGCAGCTGATTCCTGGGACCCTTGGCGTCCCCCGGGTGAGTGTCCCCAGTGTGCACAGCTGTCACTGCTGGCTGGTGGGGGTACCGAAGGCTCTCTCCCTTCTGATCTCTCCTGCTCCCGGTAGAGCTGTGCTTGGTCCTTTGTGACCCGTGGGACTCTTGTTCAGCTCTTCCTTCTCTCCACCGTCCTTATCCCCAGCCAGCTCCTGGCTCCGTGGTGGGAGGGATTCCCGCTTGTGTCTCTGCTGCGTCTGCACAGCGCTTCAGGCCGGGTGCTGGGGGAGTGAGCATTCGAGGCGCTGCGCTCGCAGGGGGACCTGCAGCCTCTCCTTCCTCCGCAAGCGCGTTTGTGACTCCTCACTCGCTTCCTTCTTGTGCAGACACTGAGTGTGGCTGAACTGTGGTTGTGTCCAGAGCCTGGAAACACGGATGGCGGAGATGAGCTCCAGGCCCCGGGGCAGTCAGGCCGTGTGCAGGTTAGGGGCCCTGCTGCCCAGCAGAGGCCCTCCTCGCTGGGGGATCCGGAGGGAGCGGCTTTATTTCTGCTCTGTCGCATGTGCCGTGTGCACCCCAGCCAGCCACCTTCCCCCTGGGAAGACGCAGTCCAGCCTTGGGGCTAGAGGGGCTGGAGGGAACTGCAAAGGTGTCACTTGGTGCACCTGCCTCCCTCCGGGTGAGGCAGGGCAGCACCGCCCAGGCAGGGCCCCAGCTGTGTGTTTGCCCTCCGTGCTGACCTTCTTTCATCTCTGAGCAGAGACCAGAGCTGCTGGGGTCCTGTCTCCCTGTTGCATAGCATTTCACGTCAAGGCTCCTAAGCTGTCCCCTCCCGGGGCCCCAGAGAGGAGCCCAGGCCCCGGAGCGCAGGACCTCCACGTGGTACAGAACGTGCTTGTCCTGGGGTGCGTAGCATCCACCAGTTCGTGTCCTTCCCAGACCCTAATGAAGGGACCTTCTTTGGAACTGCCAAGGTGACTTGCTGAGCTGAGCCGGGGTCACCCGGGGGTGGCATGCCTCCCTCCGACAATGGCTCGTGTCCTTATAAGAGGAGATGCCCAGGAATGAGGCCATGTGACAGCGCAGGCAGGGTCCAAGGGCCGTGCCTGCAGCCCAGTGCCTGCCCGCGTGGCCAGTGGGTCAAGCTCGGGCCCAGGCCGGAGGGAAGGTTTCCGCTGTTTCGGTGCCACCTGCGGGGCTGTGTTACCGGCTGCAGGACCTCGCGGTGTGCTGGAGTACGCAGCTGCGGGGGAGGCCGGGGGCTGGGACGTCACTGATGTGAAAGGGGCGGTGCAGAGGCCCCAGGCTGTGACCTGAGGCATGGCCACTCCCTCCGCCTCTCCCCAGCTCAGCCAGGGCTCCCCAGTGCTGGGTGTGGGGCAGCCCTGTGCCCCAGGAGACTAGAGGAGGAGCGGAGGCTGCCAGCCCCACCCAAGGGGCAGAGCTCTGGCATCCAGGGCCACAGGGAACTGGCCACGTGCGTGGGGAAGGTGAGGCCAGCACTTTTATCGGGTTTGGGGACCCAGGAAGGCAAGCAGTTGGGGCTGACTGGTGTGGAGGGTCCCAGGCCCCTGGCTCAGAGGGGCTGCGGCCCTGCATACAGGGGCTGCTGGGTGCTGGGGCTGACCCAGGAGGGCAGAGGCAGCCCCTCCAGGAGTGGACCAGGAAGACACGCCCCCGCCAGGAGGGGGCTGTTTAATCCCTATCTTTATTGGCTCGTGACTGCGGTGTGTGATAGTCACAGTTCTAATGGGAGCTGGGATGTGGACACAGCGCATCTTAACTCCCATTCCACTCCCCGTCCTTCCGTCCGCCTTCTGTCCATCTCGGTCCCCTCTCGTTTGCGCACATCTACCTCCCTGCTCCCTAGCATCTGCCTTTTAATGTATTTGCACTTCGAGTTTCTCGTAGGAAAGCAGCCATGCCAAGTCTAAGCTCATGCGTCTGTGTATTTATTATAGCCAAAATGTTAAGCAAAATAAGTCAGGGGATTTAACCTGTCAAAATACCATAATATGCAGAAAAGCAAAACCCCTCACACAGCAGTGAGTGCTCTCACCCAGCCCTGCGCTCCGCAGGCCGCGGTTACAGCCAGGGTCACCCGGTCACAGGGCCACCCGGTGTCCCAGGGGTGCCCGGGACTCTAGCACACAGGGCAGGAGCAAGGCCCTCAGGGAGGACGTGTGGGAGGCGGGAAACGGGCGGCTGTGTCGGTTGCGTCTGCTCACCGGTGAGCATCACCACCTCGGCGTCCGGGGCGCAGAGACCACAGGTGTCCTCCACGCCGCCCGGCGCCCGAGGACATGACATTGTTCGCCATCTGCCTGCAGCATGCGGCTGTGCTGGTGACCTTGGAAAAGGGCACCCGGCTCCAGAAGGCGCCAGACCCCCTTCCAGGGCAGCAGGGCTCCCGCACATCTGTGTGGAGCCTGCGGGTGGAAAGAGCCGCCGTCCACCTGCATGGTGACAGCGCATGAGGGGACCTTGCATGCTTGTGCCCACCCCGTCCCCATGGCCACTGGGTCTGGGAGGGCTCCGGGACAGAAGTGACCGAGGAGGGGGCGGGGCCTCTCCTCTCCTGTCCTTCCTGGTCAGCTCCGCTCCCTCCCCCTCCTTCCTTTTTCCCTTCTGAAGGTGGGGGCTGGGAACACGCTGGCGTTTGTCTTGCACACCCTTCACTGGCCATGTACCCCACGTGGAGCACACAGAGACCCAGCCTCCTGGGCCAGGGCCCCGAGGAGCTGCCCCTCCCGGTGGGCTGAGGGCTGGTGGCTCCCCGTCTGGGGTCCCCGGGGCCTGATCTCACCAGGGCAGGTGCTGCTGTCTGGCTGCACAGACAGGGAGGCTGTGCAGGCCGTGGGGGGGCGGTGCCAGCACGGGGGTCCCCTGGGGGCCGCAGTGCGCAGGAGGGCATGCTAAAGGCGGTGTCCCCTCTGGGTTGGGTTTCCTGCTGATCTGGGAGCTGGTGTTCTGGGGTCCCGTGGACAGGTCCACCTCACAGCGCTGGGAGACGGCCCAGCAGCGATCAGCACTGCACTTGGGTTGCAGCTTGTGACTTGGGGATGGAGCAGACTCTACCCACGCCCAGGTGTGCCGCTCCGGGGCAACGACAGCAAAGCAAGTCTTCAGTGCCACAACCCTCCCTCCCCCACCTCTTCCTGTCAGAATTCTCGTTTCCCTCCTGCTCAGGTGTATGGTGTTGATTGGCTCTTTTTTCCTGTCTTCCTAGTTATCTTTCATAGCGAGGATGGGGAAACTTATTTATACTAATGTGCAAATGACTAAACCACCTGCTGCTGCTTAAATTCTGTGTGTTCAGAGTTCTTTGTTCATCCTGTTCACATTCCCCAGGCTGCTTGCTTTCGAGCGTAGGACCATTCCCCGTTTGCCTTGGGTCGATGCTGTGGGCCCTCATTACAGAATCTCAAATACTAGGAAGTTGGTTAGAAACATCAGTTCATGGAAATGTTCATTCATTCAACAAACATTTGCAAAGCCCTACTACCAGGTGAGGCGGTCCTGTTACAGGTAAGGACAGACACTGATGCGAAAGACCAAGGCGGTCCTGGGGCTGGGCTTCTGCGGGGGTGGGCAGAGAGGGACACACACACCCTCCAGCCAAGCAGGAAGTGAACATCGGCGGCGGGGAGCTGCAGGGTGGAGAAGGCAGAGAGAGAGGAAACGAGAGGTGCTGTGCTGCCGGGCGAGCTCTCCACGGAGCGCAGGTGGACAGAAGCGAGCTGCCGTTGGCCTCACTGCTGCCTCCCCACGGGTGTCATGGGGCTGAGGTCAGCGTCAGCCGGGCTGAACAGTGTGCCGTGCAGTCTTTACGGCGGCACCAGCCACCCGCAAGCCCATCACTCATCCCAGAGAGAGGTGGTGACCTCACACACTGCGGGCTCACCCAGATGAAAGTGGTTCCCAGAGGTGGAGACAGAAGGGACCTCACCTGCAGGTCACCCTCCCGGTCCAGCCTGCAAGATGGCACTCAGATTTCAGCCTGGACAACCTGGTCAGTGTGCCGGTTCCCTAAAGGAATCTCTCTCGTCCTCTCAGTGTAGGGGGTTATGGCTGAGGTCTAGAATGTCCTGCAAAACCTCATGCATTCAGAGGTGGGACTTTCGGAAGGTGACTGCGTCATGGGGCACAGGACCCTCTGGTGGACTGAGCCGCTGAGGCATTCACAGCGGACTCGCCCTAAGGAAGTGGAGCCTGCTTGGGGGGGGTGGTCACTGGAAGCACGGCCTGGAAGGGTCTGTCTCTCTGCCAGGCTCCTCCCTTCTCTCCGCTTCTCAGCACCATGGCATGAGCAGCTTTTCCTCTGCCACGCCCTTCCACTGTGATGTTCCGCCATGGTGGTCATAGCCAGCCAACCGTGGACTGAGCCCCTGAGCTGTGAGCCAGACTAAACCTTTCTTCCGGGCTGGGGATTTAGCTGGCAAGTGCAAGGTTGTGAGTTCGATTCCCGGTACTGGAAAAAAAAAATAAACCTTTCTTCCTTTAGGTGGAGGATATGGGGTGCTTTGTCCCAGTGATAGGAAAGCTGGCTCATACATAGGTGTAAATGCCCACCCTGTGTGCTCTGCTTCCGTGGCTCACCGGCAGTTTTGGAAACAGATACTAATCTACGTCACAGCCGCTAAGCTTTGCTGGTAGTGCTAGGCCTCCCCCAGCTGTAGCTCCTGCTAGGGCTCAGCTCCACAGGAACCAGAAACAGAGAGCTCGCATACCAGGTGCTCTGATTTCTCCAGGGACTCTGGGAGCCCTGTTGGAAACCAACCAGCCCAGGGGCTCTTCTGTGATGTGTCAGGGTTGGCCCTTATCCCTGTGGATACACTTCTGTCTGTGCTCACAGAACCGCGCATTCGAGGGGCATGGCCACTGGGAGGGGACACATTCCTGTCCCCTCTGCTGTCAGATGGGGCTCCTGGCTACTTTGGGGCAGTGGGTGGGGAGGCAGGGACCTCACTCCTGTCCACCCACTGTAGGCTGGCAGTGGGCTACCTACTCTGTGAGCACCCGGTCACCAGCCTGCCGGCCTCATCCCTGAAGGGCACACAGCCACTCTGCACCTGGAGGCGTCCTGCTGGGAACCTGGTCTGAATCTGCGTCACCCAACCCCTCAGGTGTCTGCTCCCACCCTGGTGGAGAGTCCGTATGAAACAGCCGTGGGGACGCGGGCCCTTGGCGGGCACACCTTCTGTGTGGGAGGAGCCATTAGGAGGCGGGACATGTGGGGCCTGCAGGTACCGGTGTGTGGCAGATGGGTCTGCAGATCCCTGTCCATTGTCCTTGTGGGGCATCCCTGCGGCTGTGCACGACCCTCAGGGCCCCTGTGGTCTACGGCCTCCCAGCAGGAGGAGCGGCAGGGCAGCAGGGCAGGGACGTGTGATCCCTTGTGATGCGATCTCCTCCCAGCAGCCTGGGTACAGGAGAAAGTGTGTGCGTGTGTGTGTGTGTGTGAGAGAGAGAGAGAGAGAGAGAGAGAGAGAGAAAGAGAGAGCGAGCCAGTCCATGCGTCATATATGTGCACATGTGTGCATGCATGTGTGTACACGTGTGTGTTCATGTGCTCAGCCGGACCTTCCTGTGCCAACACGGACCATCTGCTGAATTCAGGGAGAGAAGCACTGGGTGGAGTAGGGGGAGGCACAGAGCCTGGCATTTGTACGCCCAGCTGTGCAGTCAGACCATGTGAGTTCAACAAACAGCCGGGCTGGGGAGGGCAGACCGTCTCAGGGCAGCGGACGGGGCCGGCGGCCACCAGGAAGACGCTTGCTGATTGGCTGTCTGCAGAGCTGAGCAGCGGTAAATGCCTGGTACAATTATTATATAGAGGGAATGAATTTTAAAAATTTATGCTTGCCTGTGTTTTTCTCTTCATCACATGGTTTTTTAAAATATCACACTCAAAAGGCGATCTGAAATATTCAACACGATCACTCATGATTAAAATCTCATAAAAGGTGGGGCTTGACACAGCCCTGCAATATCCCCCACGTAGTCCAAGGGGGGTGGGCTCCAGGAGGAGGGCCCCTCACTTTCTCGGAGCACCGCAGCCCCACCCAAGCCGCCGGCGGCTGTGTCCTCTCCCTTAGGGGGAGACGTGCCCCCAGCTGGGGAGGAGACCGGCCCCTGGGGTGCCACAAGCAGCGGTGAGGTCACATGTGCTGGGTGGTTTGGTTAGGAGGAGGGTGCAGCCTCTGGGTCCTCCGGGCCCCCTGTGCCCACGCCACTTGCACCCGAGCGGTGCCATAGTGCTGGGCAGGGAAGTGGCTTTCAGAAGGCTCCTGATGACCCCCACAGCCAGGCCCTGGGCACCTGTCCTTGGAGCAGCCTGCGCCGGGTCTTGTCCTGCGACAGGCCTGCATCTGGGGACGTTCTCTGGAGTCCTGTCCACTGGGCTGCCGGCCCAGCTCTGTGCACAGTGGGGGGTCTCTGCGAGTTCTGTCGCTTTGGTTTTAAGATGCTGTGGTGATTGGTGCCCTGGACGTGCTGACAGGTTTCTCCTGCACTGTCAGAAAAGCGGCACAAGGCAAATGAAAGGGCAGTGCCACCCTGCTCTGTCTGTGGTCACACCCTCTCAACAGGAGACAGCGGGTGGCTCTGCCTCCGTGCTGCCCTCGACGCTGGTACACAGTCCTGCACACACATAAGCAAACGCACACCCCTGCACACACACCCCTGCACACACACCCCTGCACACACACCCCTGCACACACACCCGTACACAGTCCTGCACACACATAAGCAAACGCACACCCCTGCACACACACCCCTGCACACACACCCCTGCACACACGTGGGCCTTCCACCCACGCAAGGCTGCACCGAACACCACGTTCCACAGCGGTTTCTCTGGGCTCCCGGGTGCAGGAGGGCTCCTGGCTTTGGGGTGAGATCCCTGTGGTCCTCGCTGGCCAGGAGCTTGATGCTGCAGGCTGTGCGTGGTGAGCCATGCAGAGGAGCTGCGGGCACTGCCCATTTGGGCCCCAGAAGGGCTGTCCCACGAGGCCGGGCTGACCCCTCTCCCACGGGCCCTCTGCCTCCCGGGACGGCCCGGCAGGCGGGAGAACTCAGTGGAGCTGCAGTTCAGTCTCATCTCTGCCACATCCGACATACGCCTGAGTGGCCGCCGACTGGCCTCAGTGTCCCCCTCTGAGACCTGCAGCGGGGGTGAAGACCGGCACTGTGGGTGCTGGTGCTGTGTCCGTCCAGGGTGCTGGATGCCAGCGTCTGTGGTGCTGTGGTTACAGTCACTCCTGCTTCGGGCCGTGTTTGGTGCGGGTGGGCTGCGTCCCGGGCCAAGCACAGGGTCCCTCAGCTGTCCAGAGTGAGGTCCTTTACAGGGGAACCCAGGGGTTCTAGGGGGTTCTGAAAGGAAGGAAGGGACACCAGGCAGGACAAGCTTATGCATGAGGGCCCAGCTGCAGGGGGCTGTGACCCGGTGTGAGGCTGCTTTGGCCCTGGGGCGCCCAGGCCAGGCTGTGCTACCAGCTGAAGGTCTGGAGGCCGGAAGTCCAGCGTCTGCAGGGCCTCACTCCCTCCCAGGTGCTAGGGAAGGCCCTATCCCAGCTCTCCAGCATCTGGTACCCCTGGCCTATGGCCCCACAGTGCCAGTCTGTACACACGTTCTTGCTATGTGCCTGTGGATGTCACGGTGCCCTGCAGGACACCACATTGATTCGCGCCCACCGTATTCAAGTGTGACCTCATCCGTGTCATGTCTGCAATGATGCCGTCTCCAAAGGAGGCCGTGTGCTAAGGTCCTGGGGTTAGGACTTCAACAGAGAAACTGAGGGGGTTCCAATAAAACGGCAAAGGAGGCACCAAGGAAGGGGAGGAAGAAGGATGAGGGAGCCCAAGGGGATTCCCTGCATCTTTTATTGGTCTGCAATAGAGATATAAAGCTGCACATTCAAGAACAGAACAGCACAGCAGAACCGGGGAGCAGACCAACGCCAGGCACAGCACCCTACCGCCTGCAGATGGGTGGGGGTGGGCTGGGGCTGTTGTGGAGGAGGTTGGAGCCGAAGTCTCTACAGGGGAAACCAGCAAGCAAGGGAAGTCGGGGCCAGGGCGGGCTGGAGTCAGGCACCCCTGGAGCCAGGCTCGGCCTCCCTAGCCCGGCAGAGGACAACGTGCTGGTTTCCCGAGAACAAGCGCTACGCGTGCCCTGACGTGTGGGTGCCAGGTGCTCCTGAGGGCCAGGAGAGGGTGCAGACAGGAGTCTGGGGAAGTCCACCCACTAAGGAATGAGACTCAGATACCAAGGCCCGAGAGCCGAATTTCCCCCAGGACCTCGAGAAGCTGTGGCTTCCACAGTAACCCCGGGGTGCAGAAGACCAGGGAACAAGTGCTTCAAAACTCTGAGGCAAAAATGAGTTCCGGGTTAGAAATCCACAGTCCTCGTGCACGCCGCTGGGCGCCAGGCAGATTTCTGGACAACAGGAGAAAGCGAGCCTGCTGTACCCATCGACGGCTCACCAGGGCCCTGTCCTTTCTTGGAGAGAAGGGGACTGAGGGGATGAGGGCTCCAGACGCGGAAGAAGCAGAGTAGCAGGCACAGGGGGTGCGTGACGGCAAAGGGACGTTCCTGGTGCTCACAGCCCGCCTCCTCCAGAGCGTGCATTCAGGTTCAGATGGGACCTGGCAGGAAGGCTCTGGGGCAGGAGCGATGAAACCTCACGAGGCGGGCCCTCTGAGCTGTCTGACTTTATGGGGAGGATTTAAGGTCCTGTTAGGAAACTGGACACAAAGGCTTCAGAGGTGAATATACGAACCACATTAGTGGAGAAAAGAAAGGCAATTACTAACTTCAGTTAAAAAGTCGCACAAGAAAATGCTGGGCACGGTGGCACACCCCTGTAATGCCAGCACTGGGGAGGCTGAGGCAGGAGGATTGCCACAAGCCAGCCTGGGCTACATAGTAAGACCCTGTTTTGAGGGAGAGAGGGAGAGAGAGAGAAAGAGAGAGAGAGAGAGAGGGTGGGGGAGGAGAAATTATAATGCAAGAAGTGGGTTGGCTGTGAACAATATTTACACAATAATACATGAAACCAGTGGCTATCAGTTTGATAAAACATTGGGATCTACTATGCTGAGGACACAGAAGAGAAGAGGTGAGAGGTGAGAGAATTAGTAGAGGGCTAAACCACTGCTTTCCACGGGAGGGATGCACAAGAACTAGCAGCCGATGCACATGGCTTGTAAGGTGTGTGTGCGCGCGTGTGTTTGTGTGCGTGCGTGTGTTTGTGTGCGCGCGTGTGTGTGTGTGTGTGTGCGTGTGCACACGCAGAAGTGCTCAGTGGGTGGGGAGCAGGCAGGGAAGGTTTATTTTTCATTACAAGCAGGTGGAACTATGTTACTTTAAAAATTAGGATTATTTTGGCAATATGAGACAAAGGTGTTACATATCTGAAGGTTTTCCAAAAGGGGGATCCACCAAAGCTCAGTGCTCATGGACTGAGTTCCACGTTTGAGTATCGGGGCTCCATTTTCTCAGCCTCACACTAGTTACATTGTGTAGGGGGCCCTCCTGTGTGGGGGGGCCCCTCCTGTGTGGGGGGCCCCTCCTGGGTGTGGGGGGCCCTCCTGGGTGTGGGGACTGCCCTGGATGTGGGGGCCCTCCTGGGTATGGGGGCCTTCCTGGGCATGGGAGCCCTTCCTAGGTGTGGGGACCCTCCTGGGCATGGGGGCCCTCCTGGGCGTGGGGGTCCACCTGGGCATGGGGGGCCCTCTTGGGTATGGGGGCCCACCTGGGCATGGGGGGCCCTCCTGGGTGTGGAGGGCACTCCTGAGTGTGGGGACCGCCCTGGGTGTGGAGGACCGTCCTGGGTGTGTGGGGCCCTCCTGGGCGTGGGGGCCCCTCCTGGGTGTGGGGGGCCATCCTGGGCGTGTGGGGCCATCCTGGGTGTGGGGGCCCTCCTGGGCGTGGGGGCCCTCCTGGGTGTGGGGGGCCCTCCTGGGTGTGGGGGGCCATCCTGGGTGTGGGGGTCCATCCTGGGCGTGGGGGGCCCTCCTGGGTGTGGGGGGCCATCCTGGGCGTGGGGGGCCATCCTGGGCGTGGGGGCCCTCCTGGGTGTGGGGGGCCCTCCTGGGTGTGGGGGGCCCTCCTGGGTGTTGGGGGCCCTCCTGGGCGTGGGGGACCCTGGGTGTTGCTGAGCCTGCTCAGTGTCCCTGGCCTCTGCCCACTGGACGTCACTAGCTCGCCCCCATCGTGACTGGCTCCAGACGCTGCCCACTGCCCCGGAAGTGGGTGTCTGGCAGCCGGGCGCCGGGTCAGAGGGCAGGGTTTTGGTGGGGGGCGGATGCTCTGCATCTGGAGTGCACACAGGAGAGGAGCGGGGATCACCGTCCCTCCAGGGGCTGGCAGGGGACGTGTTCTGGGGAGGGGAGGACGCCCTCAAGTCACGTGACGCCCTCAAGTCACGCCCTCAAGTCAAGCTCTGGCCTTAACTTGGCCCCAGAGCAGCTGCCCACGTGGACTGCTCAGGTCTTAGCGGGCACTGGGTCCTTCCTATACCCGGTTAGCCTGCGCGGTGCGGGGAAGTCGGGCGTGGGACCCGCCGCGGCCCCGGCCTGCGCAGCATTGCGAACTATCCTTGCATGACCTATCTCCAAGCGCGCTCTGGCGCTCACTGGGGCGGTCCGGCGCCGGCTGCGCGCGCCCTCTCCGCGTGCGGCCCGTCCCGGGCTGCAAAGAGCAAAGCACGCGCGGCCCGCGGCGGAGGGCACGGCGAAGCAGCTTCCCTCCGGGGCGCCGGGCTGCTCCGCGGTGCAGGCGCCGGCGGACGCCGCGCCCTCCCCTTTCCCAGCCCGCAGTTCACCCACCGGTGAGGCAAATGTGCGTTTTTCTTCACTCCCGCGCCGGCTGCCGAAGTGACTGCTGTACAAATTCGTGCTGGCAGCGACGCAGCAGCTGCTGCGGTTCTTACCTGGGCCCCAGGGCAAAGCTGCCTACCTGGCTGCCTTCCCGTCGTCTGCGCGCTCGCCTCCCTCCCTCCCGGCCTCGGCCGCAGGGTGGGAGCGGTGCACCGGCCGGCGAGGCGGGGCACCGGAGCGCGGGTCCGAGCCTTGGCGCGGCCTTCTGCACGCGCGCGCCCCGGGACCCCGGGCCCCCGGGTCCCAGGCTCCCGTGCAGATTGCACCAAGGCCCCCGGGTTTCGTGCAGCGCACGGGAAAGAACAGATTCCACGCGGCCGCTCCAGCGCCGGCTTCCGCGTGGGTTTTCGGCTTTTGCGGAATTCCCGCCCCGCCCTGCGCACCCCCACTGGGGCGGGGCGCGCGGCCCGGCCCGCGGCGAGGCGGCCAC
>NW_004955491.1:8335358-8354225 GCF_000276665.1 Chinchilla lanigera | reverse complement strand
GCGGCTGCGGGCGGCTGCAGTCGCCCCCGTGCCAGAGCCCAGGCGGCAGCCCCAGCTTAGGGACATCCCGGCAGGGCGCAGCGGACGGCGCCAGGTGGACGGGGCGGGTCCTGGCGACAGCCTGTCCCGGGGAAATCCGAGGACCGCGGACGGCGAGGACGGTCCGGCCGATGCTCAGGGGACAGTTCAGACTGATAACAGGCAGTGTTATCTGTCGGTCTCTAAAACAGAAATTAAAACGGCGAGAACAAATCAAGGTCCGCAGCTACTCCGCACACCCGCTGGTCCGCAGCTGGGAGCCAGGCGTCCCGCGCCCCACGCCGGTGTCCTGCACGGGGTGGACTTCCTTCCCGAGAGGCAGCAGAGCCCGCGCGCTGGGGCTCCCCGCTGCGGTCCGTGGGTGGTGTTGGGGGGACCCTCACCGGAAGGGCCTGCCACGTGCCAGCCGAGGACAGGCGACAGTGCCGGGCCTGCCTTCCCCTCCCGTTCAGCCCTGCACGTGGGCGCCATCTGGAGGTCTTCGGGGCACGGCGAGGCTCACGTGGGGTACCTGCCCTGCGCCATCCTGTCTGCCACGCCCAGGGTGTGGACCAGCGGCTCCCACAGGAAGAGAGGACCTGGCGGGTGGGCAGATCACACCGTGTCTCAGTGTCTGTTAGGGCGAAATGCCGCTGGGACAACAGCACCTCCGCCTCTGCGCTGGGCAGCTGGGCACCCACAACCCGGCTGGCTGTGGCGAGCACCCCATACTGTCTTGTGTCCAGGAAGGCGAGGGTGGCGCCAGGCTTTGTTTGCTGCTTCCGTCTGGCCACCACGGTCCTGCACGATCCACTCGCTGGGGCAACGCCCAGCGTCCAATCCCGCCTGAAACGGTGCCTCCGAAACCGTGCGGATGAAGACAGCTCCTGCTGGTTCCTAATGCGCTAGTCGGCAGCACAGCGTCCGGTGATCCTTCGGCAGGGTCAGCCTGTCGCTGCTGATTGGCCAGATGGCAGGAAGGACCAACTGCGTCATCTAAGTCACCAGGAGACCAGAAGGGTCTAAAGGTCCTGGCTCCCCTAAAGGGAACCAGGACCATTAGCTACAACAGTCCCTTGATAATGCAATTAAGCAAAAATAGTGCACTTCCCGGGTAGAGGGGGGAGGAAGGGAATGAAAGAGAACGAAAGAGCAAAAGAAAGACTTGGGTGCGTGCATTACCTGGGCTGGCATAGCGCACCCTACACAGGCAGCAGGAATCTGCCCTCTCCGCGTTCAGAGCAGAAGTCCAAGGTCAAGGCGCTGGGACTGACTGGAGTGTCCATTCCACGTCTGTCTCAGCTTCTTCTTGCTGGCTGCCCCTGCCAGTCCCTGGGGCCGCCTGAGGGATCCTGTCTCCAGCTCCGCTGTCATTCAGGTGTCTTCCCCTGTGAGCGTCTTCTAGCGGCCTTCCCCCTCTGTGTCTCCTCTCTTCTTATAAGACCCCTGGGGACAGGGCAGCGGCAGCCATCACCCTGGGGCTGAGGTCCCTAAGGGCCACCCCGCTTCGTCACCAAAGAGAACAGGATGCCCCACATGTTCTTCACGGTGGCAGCCAGTGTCCGGCCAGAGGTCAGTGCTTGGGGGACCGAGACGGAAATGGCTCCAGCCCAAGCTGGAACAGGTGCCAGAGCAGGCGGGGCACACCTGTTCCTAAGATGTCTTCTGAGGTGATCGGGTTCCAAGAAACAGGAGCGAATTCCAGCCTCTGACCTCCACCTGTGGGGCCTCTTTTGTGTGGCTGGGAGGCGTGGCTGCCAACCTGGCTGGGGCCCATCCAGGGGTGAGGGACAGGAGATCGGCTGGGCTCACACTCTGTCCCTGATTTGCCCAGTAGGTTGCCCTGAGGACCTGCTACGGAGGAGATTAGCTGATCTTCCCAGCAGGAGAATTTGACACTGGGTGTTGAATTCTGCCTGGTCAGTGTTGATTTGAGTTGGAGCTGTTTATACAAAAGCTAGCAAACTTTTCCTTGTTTACATAAGAGCCTTCTGGGTATCAGCTTCCTCTACCCAGGTGTTGGGTTTGTGCTACGACATCTTCCGTCTCCTGCTCAGAGACACAGCTTGGGGGACCAAGAGGTACCCCTTTCTCTCCTGCCCTGGCTGGGAAGCCAGCAGTTCCAGCCTAGGGAGTTCTGCAAAGCACTAAAGCTCTCAGAACAACCATGCAACAAGCTTTCACTTCAAGCAGCAGAACTCTTACATTTTGGGCACCTTTACACGGAGATCTCGCTGAAATGGTTTGCGTCCTTCCTGACTTATAAAGAACATGTGGAGCACCCTGTTCTCTTTGGTGACGAAGCGGGGTGGCCCTTAGGGACCTCAGCCCCAGGGTGATGGCTGCTGCTGCCCTGTCCCCGGGGTTGTCCCCTTTTCGTTGGCCTTGGGGGCTCTCAGGTGGCAGCGTCTGCCTCAGCCCACTGACGGGGAGCTCAGTCAGCTAGCCTCTGCCTGTCCATCCCTTTCTGTACAAGGTCTGGGTGCTCAGCTGGGCTTTTGAAGCCCCTCCACACCAGCCACCTTGGAACCTGGAGTTGTCCCCAGGTGCCTTCGGATGAGTGGGTGTCACAGCTGCACTTCCTCTGCGAAGTGTGAAGGAAAGCAGGTGTCAGGCTTCGTATGTGTCGTGGCTCTTGCAGTCTCTGAGGCCGCTGCAGCGGGTCTCACACTGCGGGCGTCAGGAGACACAGCTCTGCAGGCCAGGAGCTGGAGATGAAGGTGGGGCCAGGTCCCGCTCCCTCCTGGTGAGGACAGGGCGGCGGCAGCCCTCAGTCCCACCCTCACTGCCGTCCCCTCTCTCTCCTCAGTCATCTCCCCTCTGTGTGTGTTTGCCCCGATTCTCCTTTCTTATAAGGATTCCAGTCACACTGGGTTTGGGCCCACACTCCGAGGACTTCACCTGAGCCTGCTGAAGCCTGCAAAGGCGCTATCTGAAGTGAGGTCACATCCTGGGGTGTTGGGGGTTGGACTTGTCCAGAACACAGCACCTGGTGCCCACAACTTAAACGAGGAGGGTTTGATTTTGGCTCACGTTTTAGATGGTTCAGTCCTTGCACGGCTGGCCAGCCCCAAGGCAGGACAGCACGGCCGAGGGGCATGGTGGAAAAGAAGTGCTCACAGCACTGTGCACAGGAAGCAGAAGGAGTCAAGGGAGGAGCTGGGAAGGGCAGTGTAACCCTCTAGGCCATGAGAGGAGTGACCGCCCCTTCTGACCCGCTCTTCCCTCCTAACACAAGGCAGCTTAAAGCCCTGTGTTCCAGTCACCTTCCAAAAGTCCTGCCTATAAGAACATGAGGCTCGGGGCTGGGGATTTAGTTCAGCGGCACAGCGCCTGCCTGGCCAGCGCAAAGTCGTGAGTTCGATTCCCGGTACCAGAAAAAAAACAAAAACCCCCACCCCCACCCCCCCAAAAAAAAAACAAACATGAGGCTCTTGGGAGACATCTTGATGTAAACCATACCATTCTGGCCCTGGCCCCCAAAGACTCATGCACATCCCTTCATGCAGAAAGGCATTTAGTCCATCTCTAAGAGTCGCTGAAGTCCCAACAGTCTCAGCATTGCTGACAAGTTCAGTCCAAATTCTCCTCTGAGAATTAAGGCAAACTGTGAGCCCCTGTCAAAATCAAAAAGAAAGTTAGGGGGGCTGGGGATTTAGCTCAGCAGCACAGTGCCTGCCTGGCAAGTGCAAGGTCTTGAGTTCGATTCCTGATACTGGAAAAAAAAAATGAAAAAAAAGGAAAACAAAAACCCCAAAAAGAAAGTTAGACACTGCTGACTTACAAAGGCGTGGGATACACATTCCCATTCCCAAAGGGAGAAATAGAGGAACAGAAAGGAATGAGACCAAAGCAATATCAAAACCCAGCAGCAAACATGAAATCTATTGACCCATGTCCAGCACCTGGGGCAAGTTGTGTCGAAGAGCAAACTCTAACGGGCTTGGGTAGCTGATCCCCTGTGGCACCGCCAGTGATTGTAGCTCTCATGGCCTCTCTTTTGGGCGAGTTTTGCCCACTACCTGGGCCTTTTCTCAGACATTCCACATTCCTTGCTTCTCCAACATTTTGGGGTCTCTGTTGTACTTTTGACTTCACCCTCACTGCTTCATACAGGGCACACTGCCCAGCCTCCCAACCCTTCTTCTGAAATATGGAGGGAAGACTCCTTCATCCTTACATTCTGCATTGCTGTTAAACCAGCACCGCTTGGACAATGCCGAGGTCTGCTGCAGGCTCCAGCAGTACCCAGGCCCCTTGGCATCACGGCTCAGGCCTCAGTGTTCTGGATGGTTGAGCACTGTGGAGAGAATCTCATGAAACCTAGGCACCTTCTTGAGCAGGCTGCCCTGGGGCGCAAAGTCTTTCACTTTTTACCCTGAGTCTGCAAAGGGAGGGGCCTTTTAGATTTCTCCCATTCCCTCAAAGCATTCTTTGTCTTGTCCCAGTGTAGAGTACGCAGCTTCTTTTTAATGCCAATCTTTTCAGAAAACAAGCTCTCCTCTGCTCCATCTTTTTAGGCCCCAACTTTAGCTGATTTTCTTCTCTGGCCAAACTCAAAACTTTCAGAATCATTCAACTGTGCCATTTGCTCTTGACTCTCAATATAGAGCTGTTTAAAGGTGCCAACAGTATCCACACCACAGCCTCAACATTAGGCTGCCTTGACATTTCCTCTACCAGATTAATTAAAACACCACCCTTAATCTCTGTCTCCTGCAAAGTTTCAGAACATGAGAAAAATGAAGACAGATTTTTTGCTACAGCATAACACACATGGCCCGGAGTCCAGTGGCTAATGGAGTTCTTGTTCCCCACTCAAACCTCCTGAGCCTGGCCTTTACCGTCTGCCTTTCTATCAGCATTCTGGTCTTTTGAACTCTGACCAGAGTCTCCCATCAGGTTCAGCATACAGAATGGCAGGGCTTCTTCAGCTGCATCTCCAAACAC
The DNA here is from genome assembly GCF_000276665.1 of Chinchilla lanigera. Classification (NCBI taxonomy): domain Eukaryota; kingdom Metazoa; phylum Chordata; class Mammalia; order Rodentia; family Chinchillidae; genus Chinchilla; species Chinchilla lanigera. The sequence goes on along the minus strand of NW_004955491.1, from coordinate 8,349,257 downwards.
TTCCAGACTCTGTGAACCAGTTCCAAAGCTTCTGAACCACATGATCATAAGCTCCCATCACCCAGTCATCATCATGTAGCATCACAGTGGTGACCCCACTTCTGGGACCAAAATCTATCTTAGCTATTTACCCCAACATAATACCCAACATCCACAATTTAAAGGAGAAGAGGTTTAGTTTTGGTTCACGGTTTATAGAGGTTTCACTCCATAGTTGGCTGGCTGTAAGGCAGAACAGCACAGTGGAAGGGCCTGGGGAGAGGAAGGCTGCTCACCTCATAGCACCCTGGAAGCAGAAACACTAAAGAGAGGGGTTGGGAAGGGCCATATAACCTTCTAGGTCACACTTTCAGCACCACACGTCTTCCCACCAGACCCCACCTCCCGACATCAAGTCAGCTGTAAGCCCCCAGGATCCAGTCACCTTTCGAAGCCCAGCCTAGGGGGACATGAGGCTCCTGGAGGACCCCTAGATAAAAACCATAACAGGACATGAACCTATCTTCTTTTGGGAAAAACAGAATTTAACTCATAGTGCAGGGTGAAGAGCAGTGAGATCCCCAGAGAAAAACAGCCCCAGGTAACAGAGTCCCAGCCTTTGGATGAAAAATAAGAGGCCAGCTACGATGGTCAGGGACGCTCCATGACCTTGCTTTTGTCTTCATTATGAAGGGCTGAGGTCCTCAGGCTGATGCCCTCTGCTGACAGCCAAGTACCACAGCCAGGTGCAAGAAGAAGACTACAGGCCGCCTTAACCTAACACCTGGCTTTGCAACCAGCATGAACACCTGAGTGTTTGACAGTTAACCCAGCCCCTTTCCCCCTCCTTCCCTGCCTCCCTACCTCCCTTTCTACCTTTGTTTTTTTCTTTCTTTTCTTCAGCCATACCTTTCTTTTGAATATCTACTATGGGGAAGGATTGTTGTTACTAAAATGCGACAGAAACAGTGTCCCAAAAAAGCGTGGTCTCCAGAGGCACAGAGTACGTCTCCCTGGTAGCCGAGTGGGTTTCTTCTTTCTTGTTGGGGCTCGGGCCTAGGACCACCGATCTCCTGCTCAGAGGTATGATGACAGAATAAACACAGACAAAGCATGTATTTTAGCTACAAGGGGGACCAGGATGGTCAAGCCCAGTGGCGGGCCAGGACATGAGGTACGGTGTCCTGGCCTTTGTTAGGTGCACAGCGTGACTGGGGTGCTGGTGGCTGCAGGAAGTGGGGTGAGCTGCTGACATGTGCAAGGTTCAGGGACTGAGGTGCGGTGTGGTTCTGGAAAAGTGCCCAGGACGGATCAGGGTTGACTGGGGACCTGCTTGTCTGCTAGCTCCGGAGTCCAGTCCTCAGCTGCCGTGCTAGCTTGCTTTGAGGCTCCAGAACTTCACAGACCGTTTGCTGGTGTCGGCTCTGGCCTCGGCTTAAAGATGAATCTGCCCTTAAGCCAGCCGGGGGTCTCTCCACAAGTCATGTAGGCCTAGGACAGACTCTCAGTTTATTTTTGTGCCAATTTATTAATATTAATCCTTGCCTGCCCTGTGTCAAGTTGGTCCTCAGCACTTTCCCAGACAGGAACTGGTTTGGCAGACACTGGGCGCCCTGTACCCAGCATCACTTGGTGTACCCCTGAGCGTTCAACAGCACGACCTTCCTAGTGTCCTCAGGGAGCAACTGAACAACGGCACATGCCTTAAGAAGGGAAGGCTCATGGATGGGAAGCCACAGGGAAGGACGTTTCCATGTGCCTGGGTTCCCAAGGGGACCCAAAGCCTGCTTCTACCACTGCCCGGAGGTAATGGAGTGCACTGTCCTCTGGTTGGGTGGAACGTCGGATGCTCTCTCTGATGGTTTGCCGGCATGCTGACCTTTCTGCAGATAGCTCCTGAGGCTGCTGGATGTCCACTGTGGGACGGAGCAGCCTCGGCCGGATGAGACCTGCTTGGCCGTCCTGCCCAGCATGCAGCAGCACAGTACCAAACCCAGCAGGAGGAAGATGCACCATGTCACTGCTTCCTCCCCTCCAACTTTTGCTTACAGCTGACCTGCTCATGCTCAACCTACCCCTGTCACGACTGATGTGGACCAGGGCCAAGGAGGATGCCGATGTGCAAACTGCCCAAGGGCAGCAGGCCCCTGGGCACGAGAGGATTTAACGGAAGGGCAGCAGGATATCGCCTGTTGAAACACGCAGTGTCAAAGGCACAGGTGTGCACATGGGAGGGGTAAGCGGGTGGGGGGCTCTCAGGACATCCATGGGGCCAGCGCCGGAGGGCAGCACCCTCCCCATCCAGAAAGGATGCCCCCACAGCCTGCCAGCCCGACACACGCTGGGCTTGGGGCAGCAAGGCAGGAGACTGCAATCCTGTTCTGGGGAAACAGGCCCTGGTGCTGTGCCTTGCCTGGTGATGGTGCCCGCAGCACGGGCCAGTCCAGGGCAGAGGAGCAGCTCTGCTGTCCACACCCGCCTGCCCTGGGGACTGGCTACCTTCAGGCTCCGGTCCCGTCTCATTCTAGGGGTGATGCGTATGATAAAAGGGGAAGAACAGGCTGAGGCACCAGACAGGGCAGGGCATGGGCACCACACCTGCTCCGCCGTGCAGCAGGCTGCAGACACATGGGCAAGTTGACGAGCGGCTGAGTTCATTTGTTCAAGCCCTTCTAACAGCACTGCGAGTGGGTCGGCAGCAGACCCCGTGTCGGCACCGGACTGGGACGAGCACCGGCACCGCCTCCTCCGTCGTAGGGCTGGGGCCTGCGGGTGCATTGCTCAGGGGCCCACCAACCCTGAGTGGCAGCTGTGACAGCTCTGCAGGCAGAAGAGGGTGCAGGCGGGTCTGACCCGGTAAGCAGAGCGAGGAATGACACTCTGGGCAAATGGGAACCAACTGCAGGGATTTAAATGAAAAGCTTGCCCCGAGAAGACAGAAAAATGGGAAGAGTGGGGTTCTGGTGGTAAATGCCTCCTGCGAATGTCCTGAGAGATCCTCACTTCACATTGTGCCCCTGGAACGGAGACGTGCCCAGCATGGACAGCAGGGCTGTTAGTCAAAGGGCCGTGGGGAAACCAAAAAATCTCGAAGGGAAACCAGTGGTGAGGAACTGCTGCTCCCGCGCTGTGCTGACCTTTCCCCTTGACGTGGCGAATCTACCCAGGGAGCGCTGTGTGGCACTACTTCAGGACATTCATTCTTTCCAGCGCAAACTGGGGGACAAAGGGAAAGGGACACTTACTAAGAGCTCATCTTTTGACAGACACCATCAGGCGTTTCCAGTTTCCTTAAGAAATTTGGGCACGGGTCTAGGGACGTTGACAGAAAATCCAGAGCCCCAGTGAGGTGCTAGGACGCAGATCTCCCTGAAGCCCCTTTGCCTTCTCTTGCCATGCTGGGCCTGCCCCTGGGGTCAACATGGAGCCTGTGCCATGGCTGGCACATGCCCTACTGCCCAAGGCCCCTCAGGATGGCCCACTGAGATACTGTGAAACCGTGCTCGAAGGCACCATCCGCTATGCAGTTAGATCACCACAGAGAAAATCTGGAACTCAGGACTAAGCATTCTTTGCTACAGGTTGTCCTTTTAACGTGTAACATGACAGGAAGGCCAAGCGTGGGTCTAAGATGGCCCTTTCGGGGGCGGGGGCGAGGGGTGGTGGTGCTGCTAGGGCGGAAGGATTAAAAAGATCCCTCCTCACATTTCTTTCCACCAGAATGACCATGGTTCAAGGGCAGCGTGGTGCCAGGCCCAGTGATTCCAGAATGCTCGGTGGGTGGGGCACACTTGCCAAAGACGTTCCTTCCACAAGATTACGGGTGGCTTTACCAGCGGCTACATGAAGTCGCCCTTGATTTGACCTTAAGTTTATTTACCCAGCCGTGCCCGTGCAGCTGGAGAAGTGGAAATCTTCTGAGACTCACATACCTTGTTCTTAGTGAAATGGCATAATTCAATTATGTGCTCAAACACGAGTTCCAGGAGGCTGTCCACCTCCACTCAGGGCAGCCACCGCATGGCCATTCGCGGAGGGAGCGTGTGCACCCCACCGCACCCGGGTCTCTGCCCGCCCAGGGGTGCAGGCCGGGCTGTCAGCGTGCGGGGCCAGGCGTGGATCAGTGCCGAGCTACCTAGCTGCATTCACTGGCCCTGGGGTCCACTCCCAGCACCGTGAAAAAACAAAACAGCGCTGTGAATGTGCAGGAACCCGCTGGATGGGATGTGTTATAAAGTGCACAGGCTGGGCCTTGTGTACAGGTAAAGCCTTTCGCTGCTAGCACTTACCGTTAATGTCAAAACTAAAACTGTAAATTTTAAAAGCTGTGTGGAGCACGGCTGGAGTACTCTGGGAAGGCACATGGCTGGCTGGCAGCGACAGGCCGGGCAGGAGCAGGCTCCTGTGACGAGGGCGGAGCAGATCCTAGAAAACAGGAGTCCGGCCTCACCCAGGCCAGGGGGTCAGGCGCCCCTCAGTGCCACCCAGCGCCCACCACACAGGTCCTGCAGACTCCGTCAAAAGAGCCACAACGGGTTTCTCCCCGATGAACTCTAACATCCTACGCAGAGGACACCAAGACCCTGCCCCTTTAAAAAGAAAAACCCGCAAGAACAACAGTTGGTTTTGAACCTTTAATAAAAGTAAAAAATGAATGCAAAAAGAACACAATGTTGAAAACTTAGTATGAATGTGAATCTCACTAGATGTTCAAATCTGGTATAGTGCAAATTCTGCTCATACTATTTTACATTTTTACAAATTCAAATCACTTTGGTTCAATAGATCTGCTATAAACTATTGGCAAAAAATTTTTCAGATTCACATTTTTGGCTACATTTTTCTAATAGGTACAGATTTACTTCCAGTTTAAGAGAAAAGAACACACTGTTTGTGCATGATCAAGTATATCTGAAAGATTCACGTATGCTTGCAAATAGCAACCTCTGGCTTCATAAAAGGCCAACATTTTCACTGAAAAATATTTTCACACGACTGACCATTGTTTTCATTTTCAGAAAATGTATAAGGGATCATCCCAAAGTTTAGGACAACCCATCTGCTTTTAAATAAAATTTCTCTAAAACAAATTAGCTTCAAAAACCTGAACTTCACTCCACATTTCCCTCAAAATGAAATAAAGAAAGCCGCCCCTGTAGGTGAAGCCACACACACAGCAGCGCTGCCAGCTGGGCAGTCCGCACCTCCGTCCTGCTGGCTGGTGACTTCCGTTCCAAGGAGTCTTTGCATCCATTTAAATGAACCAAAAACATTTAAGTTGCAAAATACAAAAGAAGGTGAATTTGTAAGTAAAAGTTACTAAACCCACAAAACTGGAGTACGTCAGAGGACTTGGGCTCGGGAGGGTCTGGCGGTGGCGGGGCTCCGGGACTGACAAGTACCGCTGAACTGCCTCCCGCGGCCCTGAAATGAACGTAGAACCCTTCTCCGGAGCATCTCAGACAGTAAAAAAAATAAATATTTAAGAGGATACAAGGCTCAGATTGGTTTTCATGACATTGCACTTGAAGTTTAAGACCCAATACCTGCAGTTGGGTCCCACGTGGCCTCTGCCATTCGATGAATACACTGCGCTCACCGCTCTCGTGGAACGCTTAGCAACACACGTGGGCAACGCAGTGACAGACGCACTCTTCTTTTCACACGGCAATCACAGATTGCAAGTTCCATAGGGCTGTGGAAAACAAGTCCTCGCTACTCTGGACTCACAGAGAAACAATTCTGGCTCAGCGATTAAAATGCACGGCAGACAGCTACGCCCTCTTAGATGATGAGAGGTTCTGGGTACAGCGTCACCAACTGAGGTCCATGTTCCACATCACGGCGCAGGATGACGACTTTTCATTGCCTTTTGCTCTCATACGATTGTCTACACCAAGTTCCATGGGTCAAATGCAACGTGTGGCTGTTTCCCGGTGACGCGCACGGCCCCCGCGGCGAGTGTGACCATGAGCTGCTACGTGACCCCCCTTGGAGCGCCGCCTTCCTACACTCACTGTTGCTCCTGTTTTGTTTTTGCACACAACCCTATTTGTCAAATCTTTTGGATAAATATTCCTATGACACCACACCTCATCACCGTTAAGCACCATCAACCTATTTCCTTTGGGCACTGGTACAAAACTGAGTTGGTAATGAAGTTTTAGTTCAAGGCTGCAGAATATGGCAACTTGTTTTTAATAACAGGAATGTGATCTAATACTTGGGAAACTGCCCCTGCTGGCTGCCACACACAGCCTGGGACAGAGCGCTCCAGGGCACCGGCGGGTGCTGTGTGCTCGGTCACGCTAAGACTTCAAGGTAAGCACTGTCTCCACTTTGCTATTCTAGACATTTCTAGGTGGACATTTCTTCCGGAGTCATGTGTACAGTCAGCCCAATCTAAATAGAGTGCTCAGGAGAAAGATCATCTTCATCAAACCCACTGCCCCAGAGTTTCTTCCAAATCTGGTTTCTTATTCTTCACAATCAGTGGGTTTGAAAGCTCAGTCGCTGTGGGGCTTCTCAGGAACACCCTAGGTGGAAAAAGAAAAAAGCAAAATTAGCACCAAATGCATAAATACTGTAACTGTCAGGAGAGCAGGTCCCAAAAGGCTTTTGCAGGACTACGACTCCTGGGAGTGGGGAAAAGGACTGAGACAGAGCAGGAACACGGAGACCCAAAGCCGGAAAGCAGCTCGCCGCTGCCCTGCACGGTCCCCGCTGAGTGGGACAGCAGCACCTGTGTGAGAGCTCACAGGCGCCTGTGTGCTAAGGTGAGTCTCCCTGCAGGACCAAGCGCACCCAGCGGCCGAGCCGCCTCTCCCAGGCCTGAGCTGCAGAGCTGCAACCCTACGGTGCCCCCTGCCCTGGCCCGGAGTCCTCCTGCACACCGCTTCCTCCCCTCAGCCGGCCAGCTTCGCCACTGCCGAATGCTGGGGCTGTCACCCAGAGAGCCACAGGCCGCCTTTCTTGACAGACAGGTAAGGGATGGAGTCTTGGCAGTCGCCAGGGGCTCTGGAACGCTACCGACCCCCAGGAAGGCCTCCGGGGCACACACTCGCTTGTAAGAATAAGCAGTGTTACACACGAACGTGAGGAACGCCCTCGCGTCCTCGGGGGAGGGCAAGGTGGGCACATTCTGCCAGTTATCTGGAAACAAAACTGCTCATCAGAGCTGGCTACCCACTACCTATGCACGGATAACAAGGCAAGAGAAGGTTAAGCGCCTACGGGCCTCGCACTCTAAAATTAGGTCTGTGTTGTGCAAGAACACAGCCGACCCCCAGCGATCAGCGGCCATCACTGACTTCAGCAGTCGATTTGGAGGCTGCGCGACAGGCAGGAGCTGTGTCAGGGCGGCAAGCTATGCTAAAGGCAGGAGGGGTTCACATTCCCCCTGCCTGGGCCACCGTCTGGCCCTCCCCACGTAAAGGGGCCTAACAACAGTTTCTGCCTCAAAGCGCTGCTGCACGAGGGCTCCGAGTGAACAGCTCCGCCCTGTGGACAGCAGCAAGGGCTCCACCCGGGGAGCCCGCCACAGCGAGCACGCAGCTGTTAGCGACGGCGCCTGAGCTGGGTCCATCGGGAGCAGCAGGGCCACACCGAGCCGCCAACGGGAAGCTGGCACACGCTCGGCAGCTGTCGCCAGCCTGAGGCCGGGCATGAGCGAAGACTTTAGGGCGCACCAGCTTCAAACCCTACAGGTAACAGCTGAGACCATTATTTTCTTTTAGTCACACAAGCCGACAACAACCGCCCTGGCTGTGTTCTCAGACGTAAAGGACACGCGAAGCAGGGAGAACAGGAACACCGTGGACAAGCGCCGAGACCACTGACTGCGAGCGAAATCAGCTTCAGCGCTGCGGGGAGCGGCTGTCCTTGCAAGTATCCCCACTTCTTACTAAGGGAGGGACTGCAGGCGGGACCCCAGGAAAACCCACACGTGACAGGAGCAGGGGGCCAGGGGGCACCTATGAAAATTCAGCGCCCACTCAGCTCCTCCAGAGCAGGCTGCCCCTAAGCGCTTCCGGGCATTTGGGACTTGTGCCTACTGTGACATCGCTACCTGTCCTCAAATAACCACCCCCGTGTCTCCTGAGGCTGGTCAGGAGCCGGCACACCTCCTACCCCTAGACAGCCAGCGCTCCTGTTATTCACATTTTAGCTGTTTGACCGGCTAACCCGAAGTTCATTGCAATCCAAAATTCTTCAGAGATTTTCTGCCAAAGAACACTCAAAAATCTTAAAGCAGCCGAGCAGCGGGACTTACGTGCAGTCTCAGCTATTCGGGAGGTGAGGCAGGAGGTCACAAGTCTGAGAGCAGCAAGCCCCGCGTCCGGTGCACTCAGCGGTAGCACGCTCCTGGGTTCCCTTCGGCACCGCAGAGACAAACCAGTACAACACTCCCACTCACACACGCTCAACCTAACAGACAACTCTGGAGTTCCTTAGCTCTCCGAGAGCACAGAAGCCGTGCTACTAGGGGAAGTGATGGAAGAGGTGCAGAAGCACCGCATCCTCATGTGAGGCTATGTGACCGTATAGATTTTTAACACTACAAAAAGCAAAATCCTTTGAGTCTCCATCACGGGACATGAGAAACAATTCTTTTCAATAGAGACTCTCTTGTTTCGGCAGCAGATCTGTAGGGAACTAGCAGCGGCAGATGAAAGATGCTTAAGACTCAGGAACTAGTGGAACACTTTACAGATTCCAACCTTCGGAAATGACTTCTAATTCTGAGCAACACCCAAGGGCATTCAAATTCAACTGCTGGTGAACTGTATCAGCTGGCGCAAATAAATGTACCGCTTTAAAAACAGCACAAAGTGCCGAGATAAGTTTCTGAGGAAGCTGGGAGCTCGTGTCCAAGGGGAAAGGCTCTGGGTTTCTTTTTAGTTTATTTTACTTCGCCCTTCCGTCACAGTCATCTAGAAATAACACGTCTGCATTTGCTTTCAAATGGAAGTGCTCAAATGTCCCTTTTTGCCTAGGGAACAGAACTGCCAAGGTCACCCCTTCTCCTTTGCCTCTCCGCCCCTCAGGATGTGGCCGGGTCCCGGGAAGTGTCACTGTTTCTCTCCCACTCGGAGCAACTGAGCCGTGTGTCGGGACCCACAGGAGCACCCTTCCCTGCACACAGGGCCACATGTCCCCAAACGGGCACTGCCTGCTGACCCGTGCTGTCCCCCGGCCAGGATGTGGTCACCTGCAGATGAAAGGCAGGGCTCCCAGTGTCCTCTGTTCCCACGCTACACCAACTGTCCTTTCACTAGGTGACCCCGGTTCTTCAGCCCGGGGAGGCCATCAGCCTCCGCTGCTCAGGAACTGTTCTCTGCTTGCTTCCCTGGGTCTCAAACTCAGAGAGGCCAGGGGACACATCTGCAGGGCAAGGGCTGCACCAGAACTCCGTTGCTTTCTAGCCTACACTGTGAGCTTAGAAATCTATACATTTTTATAATTTAGCAAACAATCATCTGAGTACTGTTACCTCTTTACTACCACGCTTTTCTCAAGTCTGCTTGCTCTTCTGCACAGCACCGGAGGTAGTTCTGTCAAGATAAACGCCCGGACGGGGAGGGTGTGCAGTGGTCATTTCACTTACCATAGCCAGCTGTCGTCCTATGTTTCCCACCGTGACACCTCCTGAGAAAAATATACATGGGAGCCATGAACGAATATAGAGAAAATCTGGGGATGTATACCTAGAGGAAAAAAAGAAAGGAAGAAGCCTTAGTAGTCAATTTCACCAGTGCAATTCTGGACCAACGATTTTCTATTATGGGGCCTACAAGATGCTGAGTAACCATAAACTGCTACACAAGTGTCACTGTTTGAACGCCGTGACTTACTGCTACCACCTGGTCTGCGCTGCCAGCGCAGAATCAGCAGTTTGAGTTTCATGACTAAATCCGCGTCACTGGGCACGCAGGCTCATCAGCACTAGAGAGAGCGCACTTACTGATAGACTCCGTTATACACGAGGAACTGGGTGATGAGTGTCGCCAGGAAGGCGATGGTGATCCCAAGCCCAAGGCCGCTTCTGGAGCGATCAAACGTCCACCAAAGGCCCAAGGACAGGGCTGCCAAGGTCAAGGACAGCTGGACATTATTGGCAAAATCCAACTTCTGGTGATGCAGAAGTTAAAGAAAAGAAAAAGTTTTTCATATGATCAAAAACGTTAAAACCACGGGAGCTCCTCAGTGTTTGTCGGTACACAGCGAGCACCACCCGTAGCGGCTGCAGGGAGCCGGCCTGGCTTCCCCACGCCGCCACGTCAAAGCAGGGCTGTAAGCGCAGTCTCCTGAAGTCACACGCAAACTCTGCCCGGAGCTCCAGCCACAAAGCAATCAATACACTGACACCACTCTTTCTTTTCTTTTTGGTAAACTGAAGTGAGCAAATACCCCTCCAAGTCTGCGTGATGATCTCCAAGTATCTCAGGACAGGCACTTAGAACTGTCACTACAATCTGCTCAACTGATGACAAAATTAATTTGTCAGAGCTATCGTCCATTAACACAGGAAAAAGCAGACTGAAGATTTCTAAGCATTTCTTTCCCTTCATCCTACTACAGTTAGCAAGAACTGAGGCAGTCACCCCTTTCCTCCATTTAATTCTAAACAGCATCCTGTCGGTATTCCTACTCTCACTGTCCTAAGCAGCAGAAAGTAACAAAAGTCCAGGCAATCACTGATACTCTAGGTGAGAAAGCATTCCATCTCCTAGCCCGACCTTTGGCTGCCTCCATAGGTACTACCTGCCCCATCATAATTAGTATCAGAGCGAACTCTGAGACAGGCATGCCTGGGGAGAGCCCCCACCATGACTCAGCACCTGTCCATCACACCTAGGAATGTGGGAGGCCCATAAGGCTGAGGTGCCCATCCTTTAAATCCTGCAAGCCTGACTGACCTGTGCCTGTCGCTCTGCTGCTGATGCTATCTTTGTGTGCTCTGACCTGAGTGCAGCACTCTTCTGCCACCTGGCACATTTCCTCTGCCTGCTTATCTGATGGTGGCATGACCTTGGCCCGAGCACAACTTCCTGCAATCTTTAATAAATGGAGCTGCTCATTTCTTACGCCTGGGTACACCACTTAGCAATTCTTTCCTTGTTGGAGAACAGCCTGGGTTACATTGGCCCATTCCACTGCGATGACCTTGTTCTAAGGAAACCTAAATCTTTCAAACTGTGGACAAATTATTAAAAAGGCACCACGGACAAAGTCAAAGCATACTGCAGAGACGGGGTTCTATCCACAGATGTCCTAAGCTCCAGGCCTTCCATGACTGACCCTTGCATGAGAGGCAGCTGCAGACACTGTCCTGTAATGTGACAACAGCGTCTCTCTGCAGTCCCTGCTGTCACTGGAGCCACCCCTCGGCCAAGGAGGGTGAGAGGAAGACAGGTCAGAGGGAAATTATGAGAAGAACTTTTAGGAGCCAGAGGACAACTGCCTGAGAAAGGAGAGCCCAGGGAGTACCGGTTACCTCTGGCACTATTTTAACAGCTTCCCCACCGCAGAGGGGCCCTGGGAACTGTACCGTAGATGCTGCTGGGTGTGAAACAGGTGATACACTCTGAAAGACATGGACGAGGTCCGATACCAGATACTCAACAGAAGTACACAGAGCTTCCTCCTGTGACCTAGGGGACGCTCTGGACACAGCACATCAAGTCAAGGATACAGCACTGGCATGGTTAATGCCAACGAAAACTGCAATGCAGCGCATGACGCTGGCCCACTCTCTCTTGAACTTGTGGGGCTCTCCCAGGTGACTGTCGATGCAAGGGTACAGTAAGCCGACCACAGCTGTTCAGAGAAAAGACAACAGGGTTAGAACACACCAACCGAAAGCCACTGCTCAGGTCCAGGTTCTTTAACAGCAGTCATCAGTACCCAAACCGTCCCCCAGAGGTGCACGGGCCACAGCTCCCCGGGGCGGTGCTGCACTCCGGAGCCGTGGAGCACTGCCATGAGCACCATGTGGAAAAAGCAACTCTGCACTGGGAAGGGCCACGTAGAGGAAACTGGGCCACTAGTCCCAGTGTGCCCCGTGTGGACTGGCTCCTGGTGTTTGTCTTCTTGTGTGTGACATGAAGAGCGTTGTGTAACTGGAGGGCAGAGGAGAAAGATCCCACCGTCTGCAGTCAGGGGAAAGCTCCGCAGACGCGGAATCCCAAAGACCATTCAGACAGTGGGAAGGCAGGCCTTCCAAAAGAGAAGTACAGTGGCTAAACACGCGGTCTGTGACCCAAGTGGGACACAAGGTTCCCGTGTAAGGTTCAGCCAACAGAGGAGTGTGCATCAGGCCACAGCTTTACTTTGTCTGGCAGAGGAGAGCTGGGCATTCAGGTTCTTTAAATGAGCAGAGGAGCAGGGCTGGCCATGCACTCAGGTAAGACTAGAAGAAACTGTGGTACATTCCTGGAATTCGCTGAAGTTCCAGTTACAAATAACTTCATTCTGCAGATCAAGTTTTTGATTCAAAGAAGCAAACTACGATAGCAAATGTACTTGAAAGACACAATTTCAAATCCAGCTCTACTTTTCAAAGAGAACTCTTCATGCGTACAGCCACGTCCTTAAAAGGTGCGGAGGAAAAAGTAGGGTCCCACCTTTCGGAGGACAACTGTGAGACATTCCCGCCCCAGCTGAGTAAGGACAGTACCCTGGCTGGCTGAAGCACACTGTGGGGTTACTGCTGGAGCAGCTTCCAGCAGGGAGACGCCACGGAGTTGCCAGTCACAGCTCCGCAGCCGTGAATGGTGCTGTACTTAACCTCTGTGCCTCAGTCTCCACATCTGCCACAACCAGAGGGAGCGAGGGTAAAGCTTGGAGGGGAAACCAAAGTGAACTAAACATGCAAGCAGGCAGCGTAAGTCAGCCACGGCGCACACGGGTGCTGGCCCTGCTTAGTTTTATGTTTCGAGTGCTCCTGAGTGCAGGTTGCAAAAGATACCTGACAAGTGCTCCTTACATAAACAAATACTGGGTCATTACGCTATTGAGCAACACACTAGGTCACAATCATGCACCGTTTTTATAACCTAGCTAAACTATAATCAAGAAATTCTATTTAAAGAAAAAACATAGCAATCCACAGTATAACTACTTCTTGCTGGGCTCTGGTGCACCTCTGGGACAGCTCAGGTGTGCCGCAAGCTACCGTCTCACTGAGGGGCCCCTGCGCCCGCCCTTCACTCAGGAGTTGTGCCCTGGGGGGTGCTGGCTGTTTGGCCCGAAGCTACCACAGAAGGAAGTGCTGACAAGTTGCTGCCCTGGCAACCGTCTCCTGCACACGTGACGGTTTGTTTTCAGTTACCCGCAGGGTAGCATGTTCGTGCCGGCAGCCAATGGCGCGCAGCCCTGCCCTCACCAGTTCTGCAGGTGGCCAATCCCTGGGCGCGGGCGCTGGGTGACAGCTGCGCCTGTCACCCGGACGCTAGAGGGACAGGACTCGTTAGCCTGGCCCAGGTTTGCTCAAACAGCCAATTATCTCCGACCTCATCTCCATCCCTGCTCCTCAAACTTCAGGGCTGCGCGTGGCCAGCGCGGGCCCCCCACCCTCCCGGCCAGTCCTTCTCTGGACGCAGACACCGCGATGCCAGCTGTCACCCCTTCGCAAACGCGCGCTGCTCCCGGGCTGGGAGGGGTCCGGCCGGGGACGCGGCCTCCCGGTCCCGCGCAGGGCACTCACCCGCGGCCGTCCCGCAGCACGGCGGCACCCACCAGGCCGAGGAGAAGATGGTGGCGATCACCTCGTCCGGGAAGAGCGTGACATTCCTCTGGATCTGCAGCAGGTTGAGCACCAGGGCCAGGACGACCCCGACCGAGAAGAGCACAAGGCTCCTCTGCACCAGGTCGTGGTGCCCGCCGCTGGCCCGCGGGCCCCGGGGCGCGGGGTTGGAG
>NW_004955491.1:8303970-8334610 GCF_000276665.1 Chinchilla lanigera | reverse complement strand
GCGGGGCCGGCGTGGGGGACGGGCGTGGAGGACCGAGGGCGCCGCGTTCCCGCCTTCGTCCGCTCCTTCCGCCCGCTCCGGGCGCACGGCGAGGCCCACGCGCGCTGGCGAAACCTTTGTGACATCAGGTCCGGCGCAGCGGGGCGGTGCACGTCACCGCGCTCGGCCGCGCCTCTCCGCACACGGGGGCCTGAGCCGCTCGGCGCACGGCCGGAGCGCGGGAGCGGGCTGGGCTGTGCGCGTCCCTGCGTCCTGCCGCGACGCCTGCTCCCCCGGAGCGATCTGGAGGGCCCGCGCCCCGCCGCGTGGTCTCCGCGGGGCTGAGGCAGAAGGCACCGGGCGAGGGACGCTGCGGGCTCAGAATGCCACCGAGTCAGCCTCCCGGCTCTGTGCCAAAGGGAAAACAGAAAACAGCGGAGGACGGAGAGTGACATCTTCCTGAACTGTCAATATTTCTCAGAGATCATGGGGCGGGACTGTCTGACCTGTCCCATTTCCTGAGCGTGACCCAGCAGGGGATGGAGCGTCCCTGTCCCTCTGTCCCTTGCCCTGTGTGCAGGCCGGGCAGGCGTCCAGCTCTGCACACTCCCGGAGCCCTGCCAGCTGCCATGGGCTGGTGCCTCAGGATCAGAATTCTTGTGACTCCAAGGAGTACTGTAGTCAGGGCCCTGGCAAATGCAGATTGTACACACACACACACACACACACACACACACACACACGTGTGCCTGGACTTGAGCAACGTATGTCTTGTCACAGTAACACTGGAAATAGCAGAAATGTAAGAAGCTGCCCAGCGTGCCAACTGGTAGGAAACTGCTTAAACAGGGGCAGAGCTCTGCGGCGGGATGCCGTGTAACAGCGTTGCAGGAGCGCTGCTGTGTGCCCCACCCCACCATCAGCCGCAAGTCCCACTGTCACTTGTTTTGAAAAATTGATATAAATCGCGTCTACCTTACAGCCTTGGCCCTCGATTGGGAAACTCTCAAATTCAGGGAGCATCGCGATTGTGCACATGGGCTGTGAGAGGGGCCGTGGGTAGAGGCAGGAGTTCCCAGTGGACCTGTCCAGCCGCTCAGGTGCAGGGTCCCTGGTCTCAGAGACAGCACATCTGCCTCACGGGGTGGAAGGTGTATGTATACAGGATCCACTTTCTTCTTGGCCTCTGGCTTGGCCTTTCAGACCGCCCCACACACTCTCCGCTGTAACACCCCATGTGTTCAGGGGTGTAGCTGGTGGACTTTACGGACTTGTGCGTTCCTGTCTCCTGTGGGAAGGGGTATCAAATCTTCTAGCTCACTGCTCTCTTAAGAACTATTTGCTTTGCTACTTTTCCTACCCAGGCGGCATCAGTGCAGTCCCGCCCAGCCCCTCTGGCTCTGCTGTTCTCCTCTTCTCGTCCGGACGGAGACCACAGCAGCCCTGGAACCTTTCCGGAGGCGCAGAGACACCGCTGTTCCAGGGCACAGACCAGCGTGTGCAGCAGGAATGTGGAGGGTCCCTTGGAGGACTGTCCTGGGCTCCTACTGTTAGGTCAGACCCTCGAGGTAGCGTCTGGGGACACGTGTTCAGGGTGGTTCCCCTTCGTTCTGGATCATGCCACTTGATGTTAATCATTACAGGTGTGCTGCTGACCTGGAAGTGTTTACTTTGTGACGCCCGAAGAACTTGGCTGTGCCTTCTCCTGGGTCACTAGAAAGCAGGCTGGTGGGATAGCACCCCGACCTCCATGGCCCCCCTGGGTGTGGAGTGGTCAAGGGGCCCAAGGGTACTGAGCTGTCCTGCAGTGAACAAGCCACTTGCCTCCCACCCTTATTCCTGCCATTATTTCTACTATCACTTTAATAATCCTTTGTAATAACTGTCCTCAAAATAGGCCTGAGAACAATATACAGAGTCTGCCAAAAATGTATGCACACTTCGGAAAAGACATACTTGTATAAATACTTTAATACTAAATTTATTGAGACATCACACGAGTAATACAAGTTACCTTTGCCCTCTGCAGTTACAAGAGGTGCTCAAAGTGGTGGCCATTGGCTTCCAGACATTTATTAGTACAGCAAACTCCTGGTTGGGTGACCTTGCTCACTGGGATTGCTGCACGTGCATTTTCAATTTCTTCTCTAAGGGCTGGCAGTGTAATGGGTTTTCTGAGATATGCAACATCCCCTAGAGTCCCCTGTATGAGGGCAACACCATCTATTGAAAAAACATCTCTTGAAGTGTGTATACATTTTTTTGTTGGACTTTGTATTTACTTGCTTAATATAAAAGCATCACATGTTAATATATCACTTAGGAAATGTGGAAAAAGCATATTTAAAAATCATCTATAGTCCCCTCAATTAGAGGTGAGTGTTTGGGGCATGTATTTCCAGGTATTTCCCAGTGCATAAATGAGCTGCTTTTGTGTTTTAAAATTGGATCGCACTTCCCGTGTAATGGGACCGGTTCTGAAGTGATCACAAACATCTTCTGAGCCCGTTGGCACGGTTTGTGGTGACTTCACTGGAACCAGCTCACATGCTGTGAAGTTCGCCCACAGAGGTGTGCAGCCATCACCCCAGTCGCTGTGACCCAGTCCCTTCACACCCCTGACTGGCCACCACTAACCTGCTTTCTGACTCTGTGAGTTTCTTGCTGTGGACTTTGATGCGGATGGAATCATAGACTATGGGTCTTTTATAATTGGCTTTTAACAATGTTTTCAAGATTCCTCCGTATCACAGTGCATGTTCATACCCTATCTGTCCCTTTCTTATGGCCAGGTAATATTCCATTGTGTGGACAGACCACATTTTGCCTGTGCATTCACCAGGTGATGGACATTTGAGTTGGTTTTACTTTTTCACTGTTATGGATAATGATGCTATAAACGTGTGCACAAAGTCTGCGTATGTGTCCCTTCTTTTGGGTGGGATGACAGGGTGTGGAGTTTCTGGGTCCTATGGAAACCCAGTGTGTGATCATCTGAGGGGCAGGTGAGTGTTTTCCCGAAGCAGGTGCACCATTTTACCGCCCCTCCAGCAGTGTACCAGAGTCTGCACCAGCACTTGTCACTATTTGACTTGATTCTGCCCATCCTGGGAGGTGTGATCAGGCCGTCACTGTTAACAGCAGTGTAGCAGCCCCGTATGTTGTGCGTCTCAGCTAAGACTGTGGTAGGTGCCATCCCACAGGACTTGGGGAAAGAGGAGGGAGACAGAGCAGGACAGGCAGCGTCCGCAGGCTGCCTGCCATCCAGGCTGTAGGCGCTCATCACATCTTGAAAGGACCTCGGGGCCAAGGGGAAATAAAAGTACCTGTGAGCTCTGTGTTGCCTCTGTAGCTGGTTGTCATCGCTTCCCTCTTGGTGATCTGGGGATTCACTCCTTGAGAGTGACCGGCAGCAGGGGCTCGTGGTCAGACGGGAGCTGCGGGAAGTGGGTGCAGGTGGGAGCCCCGCCCAGTCCTGCATTTGCGCTGGACAAGAGGGGATGAGGCAAGGCAGGCAGGGAGACCACAGCTGCGACATGCGTGGGAGGTGGCCGGCCACTGTGGGGGCTGCTGCCACAGTGGCTGATCCCACTGGAGGCAAAGGTGGGCCGAGGTGGAGGGGAGGAAGAGAAGTCGGTGTCCCCTGGATGGCCGCGTGGGGCGCACTGGGCAGGCTTTGAGGGCACTGGGGGAGAGCTCCACTGAGGCAGGGAGAAGAGCGTGGATGGAAGCCCTGGGGGGCGGCTCCAGGAAGGAGAAGCTGTTCCGGTGGCCCTGGAGAGGAGGATCAAGTCACGTCCCAGGACTTGGTGTTGTGGGGTCAGAGGACCTCCGTGTGAGTCCCGGGGGTGCAGAAGCCTCTGAGAAGCAGGGACAGTTGGAGGATTTTGCGAGTGCGGACAGCCCCGAAAGGGGTTGGCTGGGGCGGGAGGGGAGATACGGCGGCTGGGAGAGGCTGTGTGGAGCGGGTGCTGCTTTTCAGATGGGCAAGGTGTGAGCGGCTTCAAACGCTGGCGGGAGGTTTGGGAGGAAGCAGGGGGTTGAGGAGAGAAGAGGGAGCAGGCGCTTGTGGTAGAGACCGACAGCCCTGGAGCCGAGGAGGCCGGGTGGGTTGGGCCCTGGGAGAGGAAGGGACGCTGGGTCGGGGTGAGCGGGGACTCAGGGCCCGGTTGTTCTCAGGGTGGGAGAGAGCAGGGGCAGGGAGGACAGGCGGCAGCGAGTCTCCGGGGCCAGGGCCCAGGGCTGGGCGGGCTGGCCTTCCGCACCACTCTCTGGCTCCAGAGGAAAGGCTGACGGGGAGGACATCCGGAACTGGGCTGCTTTCTGCTGGCACGAAAAGGCAGTGGCGGGGAGGGTGCAGGATCGAGGCTGGCGGCCGAGGAGGAAGGAGGGGCCGACAGCGTGGCCGGAGGTGACACCACGGACACGGGACGTGGGCTTTGAGTGGGCAAGGACCAGGCTTTCGTCCACCGTCAAAGGGTGCAATTACAAAACTTAGTCAAACAAGCTCACCTGGTGTTGGCCGCCGTTGCAGGGCTGAGTAACGCTCCGTTCAGGAAAACAGAGGGGCGCTCTGGTGGCTGAGCAGGGGAGGCTGGGCTTATAGACAGAAGTGCTGAAAACACAGAAACAAAGACAGATCATCCAAGTGACTTTCCTTGGACGGCCGGGGAGGGCCCGCCCGCCCCGGGGCGATAACTGTAGGCGATAACTGCCTGGTTCCAATGGGATGGCTTTGGGAGACTCCGGTAAGGATGAAAGGATGGAAGGCAGGGAACTCTGCAAATCCGGCCTGTTTGGGAAACTGGGCTGTGGTCTGGTGATTTCTAGGAAGGTCTGACAAGGAGTCGGTTTCACTTTGGTGACGTGGGCTCAGCAGGGCAAGTCTGCTGTGAGCTCCTGTCCGGCGGGTGGGGCCCAGGGCGGGGCCTGGCGTGGGACAGCCCTAGCTATGGCTTTGCTGTGTGCTGAGTTCAGCCCAGGCCCACCGTGTTCCTGGGTGGGCCCTGGGGGAGGGGCAGGAGGAGCACCAAGGGGCCGGGTGCTGGGCCTGGGCAGCGCGTCCCAGGAGGGCCAGGAGCGGGCAGGGGTGGGTGAGTCACGTGAGCGGAGGGCCACAGCCCTCCCAGTGCAGGTTTGGAAAAGGGAGTGGGCTGGGTGCCAGGAGCCCTGGGGATGCAGACAGCCACAGGGTGTCCTGGTCACGTGCCTTGTTGCTGGGCCGGAATACCTGAAACCTGCGGCTGAAGGAAGGAGGGTCATTTCGGTTCACAGCTCAGAAGTTTCAGTCTGTGGTCGGGGGCTCGAACACAGATGGTGCGGCGAGAAGCCCGGCACGGGGGAGCCCTCATTCAGCCTGTTAGAACTTTCAACGGCGCAAACAGCCTGCCGCAGTGCCCGTCCCACAGGCTCGCCACCGCTGGGTGAGACAGAAGGCAACACCCTGGGAAGGGCTTCTCTGCACTTAGCTGAGTGTAGCAAACACACAACTTCCCTCGGAGATGTTACACGGTAGAACCCAGTGAGGGCTTTAAGAGGAGATGAGGGCCCTGTCCTCAGGAGTGGACCGACCCACGTGTGCGTTCCTGGCTTCCCTCCAGGACGGTCTGCCGTGAAAGCCCAACTCGAGCGTGCTGCCTGGTCTGTCCTGCCGTGGTGCCTATGCAGCTCTGGCTCTGGCAGCACAAAGGCTGTCGCCAGATGCACCCCCTCGACCTTGGCCCAGAATCACGAGCCAAAGTAACCATTTCTCACTATAACTTGCGCAGTTCATGGTATTCTGTTATTAGCAACTGCACCTGGTTATGAAATATAGTTTAAAGAGCCAACGACAAAAAGCCAACCATTAAATGCAAACATGATTATCAAAAACAGCCATCCAAGATGAAGGCTGGAAAAGAGGAAAAGAGAAACGACAAGATCAATGGTCAAACAAAACAAATAGGAAGAGGGTCAACTCGGAATCATGTCTACAATTTAAGTGTGGCAGGATAAGCCCTCTACGGAAAGGTGGAGGCAGGCAGAGTGGATCAAAGTGTGACACATGCCTATAATCCCAACACTTGGGAGGCTGAGGCAGGAGGATCGCTGAGAGTTCAAAGCCATTCTGGACTACTTAGTAAATTTAGGGTCAGCCTGAGCTACATAGCAAGATCCTGTCTCAAAAAGACAAAAATGAAGGGGCTCAGAGGTGTGCCCCATGTGCAAGAGGGGCTCTTTAAATGTGTAGATGCAGGTGAGCTGCTAGGAAAAGCCAGGAAACCGTTAGTGGACAGCTGGTGGGACTCAACATGGGGCAAAACTAAGCATCAGCAGAGCTAGAGAAAACCCTGCATAGTGATAAATGGTGAGATTTATTAGAGACATCACAACCATAAACATGTAGGCACCTAGTAACGAGCTTCAAAATCTGCAAAGCAAGGTTTGGTTCCCAGGAGCAGGAGCTGAAACCCAGAGTCCTGTGGGCTCCCACTGTTGGGGGTGCTGCGTGGAATCACACACACATCAGGAGAAAAGCCCTTTCCCCTGTGGCTGACCAGCCATCCCGGGCAACTTTGGTCACATGGTGGTGTAGCAGGAAGTGAGATTTGCGAGTCAGAGCTTCTAGGTTCCGGTTCTAACTAATCCCACTAACCCTGTGACTTGGAGTAAGTCATAAAGTGCTTTGTGCTTGAGTTTCCTTCAATATCCGTAGACAATTTAAAAAATCATCTATTTCCAGGTCCAAGAGTGATCCTCATTTTATTCTTGGCTTTGATAACTTAAACATTTTTGCAGAAACTCTTGGGGGGAAAAGGTGTAATATATAAATTTTTCTTGAATATAAGATTTGAAGAACTGATACCTGAATAAAACCGTTATCACTGAAAGCAGGTGGAGAAAACTTAAATGATGGAATTAGAAGTGTTTTTCTAGTCTTATGCGTGTCCTCACAGCGGGGCTCAGTATGTGCAGCAGCTGGATTCCCTCCGGCCTCACGCTCTGCGCAGCCTCCCCGGGGTTGTCAGGGCCCTGTGCACGGACCCACGTCCGGCTCCCCGGGGTGCTCTGGCCTTGTTCCGGGCAGGAACACTCCTCGGCCCTGGGGAACCCGGGCCCTGCTTGTCCTCTGCCTTTCTGCCAGGTAAAAATTCAGGATTAAAGACTCTTTCACCTGTGTCTGCCGGGTTCCCTTTCCTGCCCTTCCTCTGGTCTCTACCTGCGGATCAGCCAGCAATTCGATCTACAGTCCCTTCCTGAGCAAAGGGAGACTCCCCTGTTGCCAGCTGAAAGGAAGGTCGCTCTTGGGCTGGCCAAGCGCCTTCATCTTAGAGACCTGGGCTCCTGCGCTACCTCCCAAGGCCTACATGGTCAGCCTTTGGGCAGGTGTGGGGGATGCCTGTGGGGAGAGGCGGGATGTGGGTGTTGCCCAACTCTCTCCATACGACTTAAGGCGGAAAATCTGTGTATTGACCTTAAGCGCTACTGGACCGGTAAGGTGCCCGCCCACCGCCAGGACCTCCCGCCTCGGGCTCCCACAACCTTCCTTGCCAATGGTGCCTGCGGGTCAGTGAATCTCTTGTTTTGTTTGACTTTTGCAATTCTGGAAATTGAACCCAGACCTTCACACTGAGCTACACCCCCAGCTTCCTTTTTATTTTCCATTTTGAGACAGGGTCTCCCTATGTTGCTGGGCTACCCAGGCTGTGCTTGAACTTTTGAACTTCCTGCCTCAGCCTCCCAGAGTGCTAGGGTTATAGGTGTGCACCACCATGCCTGATGTGCTTTCTTTAATCATCTGTATTAATTTGAATGTGATATGAGCGCAACTCCCAGTTGGAAAAATTCATCCAAAATATATGCCAGGCTGTCTGCTCTCAGCCTTACATCCTTTCTCCTGGGTCTGTTTTCTTCATACACTGATGAGCCAGTCGGGGAGAGGATTATACCATCTCTATCTGTCATACAATGTCCCGTGAACTAGGAAGTCAGGAAACCTGTGAGTCACGGAGCAAAGGAATAACATCCCATGCTTGGCATGGACTACAGTTAGACAGTAGGTTAAAACTGTGGACCCCTCTTTCTGGCTGGATTCCAGGATGGGTGGGGGATGCCGGTTCCAGTCTGGTTTCAGTCCTCTTCTGCAGAGCCTGCTGAAGGGTTTCCGTGCAGGGAGAACTTACTGATCATAAGGTCTTCCGCGTTACCATAGGTTGGTGCCCGCTCTGCTGTGTACTGTAATAGATTCCTAGGCACAGTTAATGCTTGGTTTGTGTCTATGCATTTAAAGCCCTGTTTCTAGAAGTGAGTCTTCTGAGAATTTACCGTCATCCACGGCTCAGCTTACCTGGCCCGCTCTGGGCCTCTTGGAGAGAGACGGCTGTGCCCTGCCACCATCTCCCCCTCACTGTCTTTGGTTGGCACACTCATGTAGGAACTGGCCTTGGTGACATGGGTGCCCCTCAGCTGACTACAAGGCAGGTGACAGCAGGGTTTATGTCGGAGTCATCTTTGGGGTCCCCATGACACCTAGCATAAAGAGATGCTCAGAACTCCATGGAATGTGGGGAACCAAGCCCCACGGCCCTAGAGCTGAGGGTCCACGTCAGTGTGCGGTGGGGCCAACTGGAGGGAGAGTGACAGGAGGGGCAGCTTTGCCCTCAGACCTGCCGGTGGGACTGGGGCCTGGGAGCGGCCGTGGAGGGACTCTTTGATTGGGGTGGAGTGCGGCCAGTGGGCGGGGAAGGGGGCACTGCGCTCTGACGTCTGATGCCGGTGCCCGGGCTTGCAACACAGGTGCTGTTGACATTTTAGTGACGAGAACCCACTTCTCAACCTTGACTGAGAACAACAAAGTATGGGTCTGCACCCCCAAGCTTGTGAGACCCCAGCACATCTGTTGGGGCGGGAGCAGCTCTCCTTCCCGCTTTTGATTCTAGACTGTCTTTTTCAAATTCAAAAGTCCGTTTTCATTAGAAAACAAGGAAATTAGAGGAGAGGAGGAGGGGAAACCAGCATGGAAAATTTCACCGTTGACCTTTTCTATTTGCCAGGGAAAGAAAACAGGTTTCTCAAACTCTCTGGCACTTTTAGATTGTGTGTGTGTGTGTGTGTGTGTGTGTGTGTGTGTGTGTGTTTCATCTTCCTGCCAATGTAAGTTTCTTCCGGCCGAGTGCATGAATTTGTATTAAGAAATAGCCGGAGAACATTTGTAAAAACAAACCTAGGAAATCTTTCTTTTCCCCAGTGAAATCCTGCATGATGCCAACTGTGGAAATGGCCCATGCTCTGGTATCGTTATCCTCTTACATTCCCAAAGAGTGTAATCCAGACCACCTTTCGTGGATTCGAGACATGCAGCCTTCAGTCCTTTCCCGGCCGATGAACCTGTCCCAGCACCCCTGCTGGGCTGGCCACCCCAGAAAAGCCCCTCATCCCACACCACATCCAGCAAGGCAAGACCACCCCTGTCTCCGTTCTCAGAGAGGCTTCAGGAGCAAAGGCCCTGTGGGGAAGGCGATGGGCACCGGTGGGAAGGGGACTGTGTCGCAAGAGAGAAGGCAGGACAGCACGAGAGGGGCCTCTGGGCGTTCTTCCCGCAGCCTGAGGCCCGCTGCCCTTTGCCCCGGTCAGTGTCACCTTGCAAGGTCCCCCTTCCTTGTCCTCACGTGGAGCAGCCCAGCCCCTGGGTGGCCCAGTCTCCGTCCCAGAGGAGCCTGAGCTCAGCGTGGAGTAGCCGGGAACCGGGGAAGGTCGTCCCGGTTCCACCTCAGCTCCCGACAAACGCGAGCTTTCTTTCAACATGCATCCTCCTCATGCGGCCTCACTCCGCATGGTTCAGGCAGCTGAGCTCTGAGGAGAGGAAGTGGGCAGTGGATCTGCATCTCGTGGCAGCCTCCCGGACAGAGCCATCCCTTTGCGTAGCGTGTCCGCACCATGCCCCTATCCTCCCATTCGACGTGGCCACTGGAGCCACCTAGGGTATGAGATCCACCCTGCAGTATCTGGTGTACACTCAGGGGGCCCTTGTGTGCTCAGCAATGGCCTCACAGGCTGGGAGGTGCAAAGCAGGAGATTTAAGGTACCAGGGAGAAGCTGCCAAGGGCCTCCTCGAAGTGAACAAATAGAATTTCTCAATCCCAAGTTTCTGTTATTTTTATAGATTACTTTTCCATGGATATTATATAGGAGTTTTTTTTTTTTTTTTTTTTTTTGAGAGAAGCTCTCACTACGTAGCCCAGGTTGGCCTTGAACTCACGGTCATCCTCCTGCCTCAGCATCCTGAGTGCTGGCGCTACAGGTGTGCGCCACTGCACCTGGCAGTACTTTAAACATATCTCTGTTTCTAACTGATTTATAGAGATGAATTTATCAAACAAAACATGGGGCCTACCCCCCACCATAGTACTCAGCCATAACCAATGGACTCTTGTCTCTGACAGCAAGTTGTACAGAGCTGGAGGACACTGTGTCAAGACAGACCCAGGAGGACACAACCTGAGTGTTGTCTGGCGCTTGCTAGGAGGTGGGAAGGGTCCGGAAGGCGAGAAAGGGAGGCTAGGTTTGACCCGTGCACGCTGAAATCATGCATGGAAATAGCAGGCCAAGCCCCAAGAGTATGTACAATTAATATGTTTCCATTAAAAAAGATGGTACTGATAAATCAGCAGTTACAAGAGGGTGGGTGAAAAGAAAAGAAAAGAGAAAAGTTTACACTTGTTTCCTGCTGCTTTTGAACCCAGAGCTTGAGAGAAGCATGCATGGCTTGGGAGTGCAGGGGCGGCGGGGCCTGGCGGTCAGGACCAGGCAAGAGCAAATGTCAAAACTCCTCCATTTAAATCAAGTGCAGTTCCACTAACTTTTTGTTGTTGCTTTTGTGGAGCTCGTGATGGACCCCAGGGCCTTGCGTGTGCTGGGCAAGCAGGCTACAGCTGAGTTACATCCCATGCCCAATTTTTGGAAAGTAGAATAGATTATTAAAGCCTTCCTTCTTCTCTTTGAAAAAAAGAGAAGGTATTTACAGGCTTGAAAGAGGCTTTAGGAAAAAGAAGAAAGCACTTTTTACACTGAAGGGTTTGCAGTTTTGATTTGTTACATAAAGTGAAAAAAATACATTCAAGAAGAGTTTAAATAAATTCACGTGTTACAGAAAACTGTCAGTATCTGGGGTATAACCTTAGTCTTCCCTCTGTGAAATATCCTGGGATCCTACAAATGACACAAACTTTTGCAGATGATGGTTTTGACCAGTGTGATGTTTATTGTCTTTCGTCCTTTTGAGTTTTCAGAATGAATACATTTGTCTTTGTTTGAGGGATGCAGGTAGTTATATTCTTTATTGGAAAGATAAGTATCATAAAATTGCTTCTAGGATAATTTATCTCGCTGCTCTTTGCATTAGTGAGGATGGTTTTGCTCCTGTTACGAAATCTCCTCAAACCTCCCATTGTATGGGAGTCAGCAATCGGGAAACCAAGAGTCAGGCAGATGGCGAAGGCGGTGGAGAGTAGTGGGCGTTTGTTATCCAGTGTTTCCTGGCACTGCTGGCTCACACACCTGTGTGCAGGTGACGCCCACAGCGGCTGGGAAGCGCCGGATGTCACCTCATGCAGGACATCTATCACCCTGACTCCTCGAGTGGATGTTGGAGTGCTAAGATGGGCTTTGCCTCTTCTGCAAGGTCTCCTTAAGCGAAGAGTGAGCAGAAATAGCGGCTTTTATTTGAGATTCTACCCAGTGGAGTTCAGAATCAGGCTGGGCCTGAACTCATGATCCTCCTGCCTCAGCCACCCCGAGTGTGGGGACTGCAGGTGTTCACTGGCACGCCCACCTAAGCATCCCTGTCCTTAGCGGGACCGAAGTATCTAGATGGATGTTTTCACGCCAGGCAGGGATGAGTTTCCACCGGAGGCTCTCCCTTGTTGGCAGCAGAGCATGGCTCTGACAGATTGAATCAAAAAAGGAACTTGTTAGGGAGCTACTGTGTCTCCGTGGATGGAGGCGTTGGGGCGGAGGCCAGACTCGCCAGCCACCTGGGCAGGAAGAAGGCGGAGGCCAGGGACCGTCAGGACTGGCCCAGGAGAACTCCGCTGCCCTGGAGGCTGCACCTGCACGCACAGACAGGACCACGCACACGGCCAGGCCCCCTGGCCCTCCACTGCCGCTTCCAGGAGGGGTGGTACAGCGTACACAGGAAGGACGGAGTTGCCGGCTCTCCAGGGCCCCCTGCTGCTGGACTCAGGTGCGCTCCGTGGGGCACTTCTCAAGGGACTGGTGGGAAAGACTGCAGATCCCGCGTGGGAGGAGCGGAATGACAAACGTCCATCAGAGCGGGAGCAGCTGAGACAAGCTGAGGCCAGGAGCTGGGGCGGCACAGGAAGGAGGCTGTCAGTGGGCCGCAGCTGGGAGGGAGGTCCGGGGTTTGTGCCCAGGGAATACAGTTTGGCCAAAGCAGGGGGCAGCCAGGCGTCGTGACCATATCTCATTGCGCAGTGTCACTTGCCAAGTATGGGAATTCTGTGTAAGAGGAACAGTGACTGGACGAGAAAGATGAACACCTATCCGTGCCGGGTGTATTAGTTCTCTCGAGCTGCTGTTAAAAAAAAATCACCATGGACCAGGGGGCTTGAAATGACAGAAACGGATCCCCTTTCAGTCCTGGGGGCCGTAAGTCTAAAATGAGGATGTTGTGGGCTGTGCCCCGGGGGGCCGTGGGGTGAACTTGGTCAGGCCTTCTCCCGGATGCTGCTGCTGCTGGCCACCCTGGGGGACACTGTTCCAGTATCTGCCTCCTGTCCACACTGCCTGTCCCTTGGGCTGCGTCTTCACAGGGCATCTGCTCTCTGGAAAGCGAGTTACCTGCCCCCCAAGCTCAGGCAGGGCCAGTGTGGGTAGCCATTTCCAGTCCAAAGGGAGAAACAGGAAGAAGGCTCACAGTCCCGAGAAACTCGCAGGCACGAGGGTAACTCTGTGGCCAGATGCTCCGTCCCTGCCCTCTGGGCTGGCAGCCGCAGCGCAGCCTCATCTGCCTGTGAGCTGTCCCCGCCGTCCTCTGAGTCACGCGTCCCTTGACTTGAAGGAGGATGTGTGTCTGTAGCCACGTAGCTTCCTGTCTGCGCGGATTCCACAGTGTTTAGAACATTGACCCGTAGCAGAATGGTCAGCTCCTGCCGGCCTGAGGACGGCAGCTCCAGGCTCACGTCTGTGCACACTGATTGCCGCTCGCACCAGCCCCGCCACGGTGCCATCCCTCCCTGGAGCTCGGTGTGCGCCTCCCCAGGCCGGACCTGAGAAGAGGGACAGCCAGCGTGTCTGGGTGCAGGAACGCCCAGATGTCAGCCTCCTCCTGCAGGGGCTCCCCGCGTTGGACTTGGCTTGCTTTCCTTGTCTTTTCCGCCAGCAAGGGAGTCTCTGAGCAGAGAATCTCCCTCCTTGTCCTTTCTGCTGTCTGCTGCCCGGGTCGGCACCAAAGCCAAATGTGTGCTGATCTGAATACGATGCTCCCAGCCCCCGGGAAGTCTGCAGTCAGGCTGGGACCTGCTGCAGACTCTAGTAAGCAGAGGCCTGCAGCCGGGTGCATGCTGAGGGCACAGCTGAGCTTTCTGCAGAGATGTGATGTGATTACAAGTGGGACGGTGGCCCAGGCCTGCTCAGATGAGCAAAGGGCAGGCTCTGAACCCAGAGGAGGGAGAGATGTTAACTCTGGCGCTTATCATCCAGTCTGGGGAAAGGAGCCCAGGAAAATGCGGGTACATCACACAGACCCCCGAGCTTCACAGCCAGGCTTTCTGAGTGCAGTGGGTCCCCAGGAAAAGACGACAGACTTTCGGTTTGGGTCCCGGTGCAGAGGACACAGGTCTTACTGTTTTTCCAGGCAGATGTGTCCTTTGAGGCTCGGGATGGGGTGAGATGTCAAAGGCAGTGTGGGCTATTGCTCAGGGCAAGGCTAAGCTGGGTCTCCCCTGCACAGCTGTCCAGGATGGGCACTGGTCCTGCCGGGCGGAGCCCTCTGCGTGACGGTGCTGGGCCTCCATCCGCTTTGCAGCTCCTGAAGGCGGAGGTGGAAGAGCGGCGGGGCTTTGGCTGCAAAGGAGGCACCAAGGGTGCGTCGGGCTGACAGCCTGGGCCCCGGGCAGCGTGTCCTGGGGGCTGCCTGCCACCCACGTAGTGTGCGCCTGGTAAGTACTCCCTGTCGCTAAGTGATGATACACCAGAGGCTGACCCTGCACATGTGCCACAAGCCAGTTCCCACGGGTGGACACACGTGTGATGCGGTGGCCCTGGTGGCTCCTTTCTGGCTCACAGGCACCGGGCGTCTGGCTGACTTCTGAAAAGTGAGGCCTGCACAGGATGTGTGTTGGGGGGGACATCAGGGACCCAGAGCTGGCTAGGGACACGGGCCAGTGGGGGACTGCATTTATGCAAATGTACGGGAGTGACGTTCCCCTGAGAGCAGCACCAGGGAGTGTGTGAGGGAGACGTCCTGGCGGGCCGCTGTCCCTTAAATGGGGCCACGGCTGCACAGGGGCCTCAACCAGGCCCGGCCAGCAGGGAAGATGTGGGTCCTTGGTCCAGGTCTGGAGTCTACGCCAGCTCCGAGCTGATCACCCTTTGTGAGCTTGGCAGCGTGAAAGCAGGTGTCACCCAGGGCAGCACTCTAGGTCTCAGGAGACCCTGTGCACGTCACTCTAGTAAGAGCTGCCAGGGGCTCCTCAGGCAGCAGCAGGACCCGCTCCCCCACCCCCTCTCACCCCACTGTCCCTCTGCCTGCGACGCAGAAGCAGTTCCGAACTGCGCAGTGGAGAACCCAGTGGGGACCTGGACAGTCGGCCCTCAGGACGTTTTCCTTGTGAGAATTCTGCATCTGCGCTACACACACTGCACGCACCTCTACCCTTCCCTCTCTGTACCGTGTGTACGCGTGTCTGTGCGCACACACACGAGCGCACATCACTCACACATGCACACATGCAGCATGGTTTAGAAGGACGTCGGCCTGGGTTCAGTCTGTATTCCCTGGGGCACCGAAACACTCCTGTAAAACAGCTACATATAAAACAACCGTTTTAGTTCCTTTAAATCCCTTTGCGTTATCTCTCAGAAATAATTACGGTCTAAAGAAAGTTTAGGTTGAAGTGTTTATGAGTAAAGTGGACATTTTTTAGCTTGGGTTATCCACCAAATTTTACGCTCAACTGGATCAGCACCCGGGCAGGGCCAGTCTAAGCTAACCCGTGACCCGGAAGAACCTAAGATCCACTAACTCCAAAACAGTTGCTCCCGCTGGACCTGCAGAGGCCTGGTTTCACACTGTGGGGGCGCCTTGGGCTGCGGGAGTCCTGACAGAGAGCAGAACCACGCGAAATCCCACCAGAGACGTGCAAGGCGCCCGTCACACACGGCTGCCAGTGAGCCTCAGGGACGGCAGAGACGCAGAGGAGCTGTGCCGGGAGTCCCTGGGCAGCGACAGAGCTGGGGCGGCACGGGGGTGATGGGGGCTCCGCCCTGAGGGAGGTCCTGCTTGTGGGGCAGGTGCAGCAAGGCTAGGTGGGCAGCCTTGGACAAAGAGGACGTCCTCAGTGTGGCTTCAGCAAGAGAGCACAAGGGCCACAGGGGACAGGCTCCCGGCGCTGGCCCATGTGGGAGTGGTCAGTCCCACAGCTGCCAGCGAAGGTCCAGGTCGGCCCAGCGGAGCCCACAGAGAGGAGTCCCCGCAGCTGTGGGGGAATCGTGGCTGCGAACTTCCAGGAGGGTCTTCCGGGAGGCCGTCCCTGCTCAGCTGTTGGACTGGACTGTCCTGCTGCCGGTGACAGTCCCATAACTCAGCCAGCTCTCACCCGAGCCCGTGGCCAGATGATCCCGCGGCTCCGCCTCTTGGCAGCTGTCCCTGGGTCACCTTCCTTGGCGCGGTCTTACCTCGCAGTCGGAGACTTTTATGCAGTGTAGCGCATTTTCCTCTCGCAGATTTGCTCTTTGCTGACCTCCGCGGGCTTGCCTCCTCCTCCTCTAGCGTCTTTGCCCAGGGGTTCCGGGTCAGCCGGACTTAGCTTTCTGTCCCTCTGCCAGGTTCAGGGCTGAGCTCTCCACCGCCCCTGCCAAGGAAAACACGCAGACTCCATATTATACTTTGCAGATTACTCCTCGATTAATCCCAGCACTCTGTCCCTTTGCCCAAGGACCTTTCCTGGTCCCCTGACCTTGCCAGCTAGCTCAGATGTCTTCAGGTGCCCGCCGTGCTCTTGTATTTTTCTGGGTCTACAGTGGGGAGGGGCTGAAGTGGCTCCACCTGCCCTGCAGGGGCCACAGGTCCTGGCTAATGATGGTGGTTTGAGGCAAGTGTTTTAAAAACGCCTTAGATTTTCTTTTCACACAGAGAGTTCCAACCTTGAGGAAGCTGGGGACTTTTCCATCATTTGGTTTAATGAAGAGCAATTAATTTTTCAATGGTCCGGGGCTTTGTGTCTTTGTTTTTTCACTTTGATTCCTCTATGTGTGATAGCACAAAGGCACTGTCTGAGAACAGGTGCCGCGGGACAAACCGACTCGGGGTCAGGGTTGGCTTGAAACAGCGCGTAAGAGTGAAACGGAGCTCCCTCGGTGTCAGGAGCCGGAATGACACATTCTGGCCTCTGGACATATTCTTTGGTTTTCGGTGTTGGGGCGGTGCCAGGGCCTGCTGCCACGGCGCAAGCGCTCTACCGCTGAGCCTTGCCTCCAGCCCCTGGACACGACTCAGTCTCTCAGAAACCCCTGACCTCCCGGCTGGCCGAGGCAGGCGGTGAGAATGCGGGGTTCTTCGTACCTCGTCCCGGAGTACGCTTGTCTGCTTCTCAGATTCCCGAGCCCTTGGCTCTGCCACCCTGCGTTTCTCCATTTCTAGTAGGAGGAGGGTTGCACAGCACCAGGAGACACAAAGGAGCGTTACCGTCCCGTCTCCCCGCAGAGCCAGAAGCCTCGTGACCTCAGAAGCTGGAAACCGAGTTCCCACTGCAGCGCCGAGCGCGGCGGCCTCCCCGGGACCCAGCAAGGCACCGTCCATGAGCAGCCCGGCCCCTGTCCGACGCTTTTGGCCTCCAAAGCTTTGCATGTGCTGCTCTTTGCCTCAAGCCCCGCAGGGAGAACTTGGTCCTGCCGGGCCACCTGCCGGCTTTTCCTGTGCAGAACCAGTCTCTCCATGCAGGCCACCCAAACCAAACCCCCTGCTCTGGGCCTTGCCGGCAGAAGTGCATTCTGCAGGCTGTGGGTGCAGCTCCCTTCCTGGCTCGAAGGCAGCCGCCTGCGTGCTTGTCCTCACCTGCGGCCGAGGCTGGAAGGACCTCTCTTGCCTCCTGCTATAAGGACGCTGATCCCAAAGGGAGAGCCCTGTGCTGGGCTTATCTGACTGTGGTCACCTGCCAGAGGCCACCTCCAGGTTCCCTCAGCTTGGGGGATTAACGCATGAGTTTTGACAGGATGAGCAACTTCGGACCATAGTACACAGTAGCACAGGCAGGAGCGGTGGGTCAAATGCGGCCCCTGAGCCATGCGTGGCACCGGGGTACTCCAGATGCGGCTGGGGAGAGGCTGTGGACTGCAAAGTGCACAGAGTTTCCA
This sequence comes from Chinchilla lanigera, assembly GCF_000276665.1. Classification (NCBI taxonomy): domain Eukaryota; kingdom Metazoa; phylum Chordata; class Mammalia; order Rodentia; family Chinchillidae; genus Chinchilla; species Chinchilla lanigera. Next base: position 8,317,060 of record NW_004955491.1, on the reverse strand, counting down.
AGGCTTACTACGAAAATATATCCTAAAAGTAATTAAAAATTTTGATTACATACAGTTATAATAACATTTTATATACTTGGATAAATAAGAAAATACTTACATAAATTTCAGCCCTTTTTTTTGACCTATGGTTTTGAGACAAAATCTTGCTAACTTTTTCAGGCTGGCTTTGAACTCTCAATCCTCCTGCCTCAGCCTCCCAAGTAGCTGGGATTACAGGCATGAGCCACCATACCTGGCTTCTTTGGACTTTTAGAAAAATATGTCAATGAGATAATTTCAGCTCACTCATATAGTTGTTGATGTATCCATTTTATGTTTCAGGTTTACAACAGGATTTAAAATTTTCATATGATATTTTGGTGTATGCACCTACGTAGCCCAGGGCTTGTGACAGTTGAGCAAGGGAACATATGCATCCCTTTGCGTGTGTGTTTGCGTGTGTTTTAAGGCTCCTGAAAACGTACACCCCCGGCACATTTCCAGTGTAACACATGACCCTCCTGTGCTACTGAGTGACGTGCTGGGTAAAGATGAACCGCGTACACGTCGGCGGTCCTATAAAATCATCTCCCCAGTGCAGCAGAGCTGTCCCGGCTCGGGTAGGTCCTCTCCGTCACGTTTGCCCAGTGGTGAATCAGCTAGCGACTCGTTTCTGAGGTGTGTCCCTGTTGGTGGCATGGCCGTGCTGTCGCTGTCCGCCCTTTGGGGGCAGTTGTCCCCGCGCCACGGCTGCAGCTGTCTTCCCTCTGAGAAGTTCTCCGAGGCTGAGAGCTGCGCTGCACTTCTAGGATGGTGCCGGGTTGGCCGCGGAGCCCAGTGGGGAGGAGAAGGGCCCAGCCCTGAGAGGAGCTGGCATCCACTGGTGGCCGGCTCGGTGGGAGCCGTCGGGGACAGAGCACGGGGGCAGGGCTGGCGGGAGTCCCAGGCAAGACCTGCTGCTGAGGGCCTGGAGCTGAGGGCTGGGAGGGTCAGGACAACACAGGCCCCTTTAAAGTTAGGATCACCTTCTAGATTCCCTGAGTGTGGAAGCAGCTGCTCAGAGCTGGCCCCCAGGGACCCCGTCTTTCATCAGTGTGCACACGGGCGCCCCCAATGTGGGATCTGTGGGTCACTCAGCCTAGACATTGAGGACAGCTCAAGGGACTCATGACACCAAAGATGTCCCCAGGGCGGGCAAACATGGGGTCAATTAGAACTTGCAGCTGCAGGGTGAGCTCTGTTAAGGAGGCCTTGGAACGCACGGAGAGGAAGTCAGACTGGCAGCGACCTTCCTGGGTCTCCCAGGAGGGCAGCCTGGCACATCCCACTCTCATCCAGATACTTCTGAGCTGTGTCTGGTCGGGGGGCAGAAAATAGGGCCAACCACGTTTGCCGTCCTTTGGTGAGATAAACCTAGCAGATTCAAACTCACTGACCTGAGAACGAACCCCCCGCCGGGCAGAGACTGTTAACCCTGTGTTCTGGAGGAGGACATTGAGGCTTCGCGGGGCTCAGTCACTGCCCCCCGCCCTGCCAGGGTGGGTGGGAGACAAGAGGCCTCTGCCCTCTGTCTGACCACACCCGCCCTGTTTCAGGGAGTGGTTACACCGTGGCCAAAATATTGCAAAATTGTTGTGATTGGCTGGTGAGCAGCTGTTATAGGAGCGGAGTGTTCCTGAGCCCAGGCCTCTGGGAAGCTTGGAGAAAGTGGGACTTTTGGGAGGGGGGTCTTCCTCCCTGACTGGGTGGAGTGGCGAAAGGACAGGGACATGACAAGGTGTGGGGGCGGAGGCGGGCTGGGCTCCGGGTCACGGATGAGACCCAGTCAGGCTCCAGGTCTACTCCTTTGGTGGAGACCGGACAGACGGCAGCTGAGAAGCCCAGGAGAGGCGGGAGGGCAGCGGGCGGGCACTTTGTAAGCAGGAGAACAGTGAGAGCTTCCGGACTGGCAGTGTGCAGACAGCCGCAGCAGATGCCCGGGTCAGGAACGCAGAACTTGGACGCTAGGTCCTAACCCAGCGCCTCACACCTGGGACGAGGAGCTGATCCAGAGGCGGAAGGCAGATGGCAGTGCGTGGTGGGCGGGCGCCAGCTCCCTCCCTCCCTGGCTCACACGGCGCCCCTGACCTCAAAGGGTGGTTCCAGTTACATTCCTGAAAACGAGGTGACGCTTAAACTCCGCTCCTCAGCGCTGCTGGCTGCACTTCAAGTGCTGAGCAGCAGTGTGGGACCAGCAGCTGTCACCCTGGCCCAGAACATTCCCTGGGTCACGCAGAGTCCCTGTTGCAGCTGCTTCTCCCTGGGGGCCCTCAGAGGAGCTTTACTTTCCCGGGTACAGGCTGTGCCCTGGGCCAGGACCCCTGCCCCCTCTTCTCCATCTGGGCCCCGCCGTGGTTCCCGAGAAGCCTGTGCCACCCGGGCCATTTCCTGCTCAGCTTCAGCTCCTGCCCTGTGCTCACAGCTGCAGCCGGTGCTGTTGGCACGGTCTCCTCTGCTCCTGCCCCCGGCTGCTGTCCAAACAGCTGAGGCCTGAGCTGCAGGCGGAATCCGAGCTGGGCTGACAAGGTGGCACCACTGTGGCCCGGAAGGTCCTGCCTCTTGGCCCGGGGCCAGCTTCAGAAGCCGGGGAAGCTACGAAGGAGCCCTGCAAGTGGGCCATCCGCGGTGGCCTTGTCAGGAATTTTCAGAGTTGCCCGGTGGCATGTCCGCCATCCTGGGAGCCGCCTGTAATGCTGGCACCCTCGTTCCTGGGGCAGTCATTTTGGTCGAGGCGAAATCTCAAGCGTCGCCAGTATTGTTTTGGGGAGACACAGCACCCCTGCTCGTGTAGCTGTGTCAAGTGGTTTATTCTCTTTATTCTCTTTCCTCAGCAGGTGGCATTTTTGCTCAGTGATTTTACTCATAGCTGCCTGTGTTCATCAGCTGTGACATATTAATCATGCAAATTAGGATATTATTAATGAAGGAAAAATTAATCCTGCCACCGCGTCTGGTCCGCAGTGACAGCTTTGTTAATGCCCTCTCACCGCGTAATATGGTCGGCAGCTTCTCCGGCCCCTGCAAGCAGGCACATTAGCATCCAGGGGAAAGGTCAGAGACTGCAGCCTAGCCGTGAGAGGGCCGGTGCTACAAGTTCACGCTTACTGGAATGCGTGTTCTCGGGACAGAATTGTGCAATCCTGACCTCCTTCCTGCTGAGTAAACTGTTGGTAGTGCAAGAGGATTGGCACCACCCAGAGACTCTCCCAGGGAAGCCCACTGAATACAGCGCCGGTCCCCGGTCCCTGGCAGAGGCCAGCACGCCTGGGTCCCCCCGCCCTGGTTCCAGCCACTGGCTTCCCAGGTTTGGTGTGAGCCAGCCTTCCTTGGACAGTGTGCCTTCTGCGCTGCCTCTCCTCGGGGGCCGGGAGCTGGGCAGCCTCAGGGTTTGTCTCTGGGGCACTGGAGACAGGCAGGAAATAGGACGTGGTCCGTGCCCACTTCCCCACTGTCCTCTCTGGACCCTGGCTCTTCCTGCACCCCCTTGCAGCAGTGACTTGCTTCCGGTCTGAGCCAACTCCAGAGATGCACTGCCTCGGGGACTTGGACAAACCACCCTGTGAGGAGGCAGGGCCCCCCGGAGCTTGCGGGGTCGCCCCCCCTTGGCCATGGAACGTGGCTGAACCGAGGGGGGAACGCTGGAGCCACACGGGACCCAGAGGGCCGCAGGGACAGTGCACCTCAGCTGCTGCAGGTGCGGGCTGAGGAGAAGTGCGCGGGGTTCGCAGGTCCTGACGGGCCCTGGGGCCACAGGGAGGGGGAGTTTCTCCGCCACCCACTGCCTGGAGACCTGGCCCTTCTCCTCCCGTCCTCCTTACTTCCCTCGCCGGCCGTCCTCCCGTCCCTCAGGTCCCCGGCCCGGGCGGAGACTCGTGATTCCCCCTTCCTGGGTGTGTCCCCACCCCTCCCCTCGAAGCCCCTTCCCTGGGCCGCTCCCCTCTGAGGCCAAGAGCAAGTGGGGGCGAGACCTGCCCAGCCCCGAGGGAGGGGACAGCGGAACGCCACACTGGGCAGCTTCAGCCACACTGATGCTGTCTCACCTCCACCCTGCAGCGGCCGGCAGACCTGGTCCCTCCTGGGCTGTGGGAGGCCCTGTCCCCGCCCTCTCCCGGCTCCTGGGGCTTTGCGGCCGTCCCTGGCTGCCCCTGGCTGGTCGAGGACATTTTCCCAGTGTCGCGGATACCATGTTCTCCCTGCACACACCTCTGTCTCCACAGGGTGTTCTTTTAACGGGGTGCTGGTCTTAGGGGATTAGGGACGCGCCTTCCTCCAGCGTGACTCCTCCGAGCTGCCCACGTCCCCCCACAGCTCCAGCTCCAGTCGGGGGCACCTTTCAGGGGCTGGCAATCAGCACTGCGGCAGCCTTACCTGCGGGGCACGAGTCAGCCCAGGGTAAGAGCAAAGGCCGGAGGAGAGAAAGAGCCTTCGCAGGGCGCCGCGGGCTTTGCGGTGCTACTGAGGGCCGTTCCAGCCCGGGACGGACAAGCGCGAGGCATGACAGCAGCTCAGACAGCGCCTCCCGCTGCAGCAACTGTGCAGGGCTGAGGGCGCTGGTCAGCTACACCGCGGCACCTCTGGTGGGCAGGGTGGGGCCAGAGGTCAGGGGTCTGCAGCCGCCCTCCTGTGGGGGGTGGGAGAAACCCAGAGACCCTGCCAGACCCCTGAGCTGCTGATTGGTTGATTGTTTTGGGGGACAGGGCCTTCCTATGTAGCCCAGTCTGGCCTTGAATCTCACAGTCTTCCTGCCTCAGCCTCCCGAGTGCTGGGATTACAGATGAATAGCACCATGCCCACTGCTGCTGTATTTGGAGAGATCACACCCCAGCGACTTTACCTGTCTGTACCTGGGGAAATTCGTGCTAGCGAGCACTCCTCCTCCGTGCAGCTAGTGCTGAGGCTTCTGAGGGAGTGCGTTTGCTTGGGGCTGTTCCCGGGGCTGTGGGTCTGCAGCTCCCCGCCCACGTGTGGACAGACTTGAGCGAAGGCTCCCTGCCACGGGATGAGGGGGGGTCGTGGGCGTTCGTGACAGCTGGGCGGGCATCAGGGACTGGCTCTTCCCCGGCTCCTGGTGGCTCCTCTGTCCCTGCCGCCTGCATTAATGCAGCTTCTGTCACACTGTGGGCCGCGGTGACCCTGAGGGGCGCTCTGAGACGCTGTGCCAGGGGACCTTGCTGCCCATGGGTAGGGCAGGGGGCAGCTTGCTCATTGGGAGGGAAGCGTCCTGCGGGGAGACCCGTCACCTCCATCTTGGTTTTCAGAGACCCCAGCAGGGAGGGCGGGGGGAACCCACTGCCCTGGGTGAGGTCTGTTTGCCCTTCTTTGGAATAGCGTGGTGGGTTTTTACATTTTTATTTTTACATGCATGTTTATAGTACTTAGTGATCATGCTCCTAGTGCGAGCTGGTGCACGGACAGAACGCATCTTAATTCTGTCCACTTTCTCTCCCTCCCCCTGCTCCGGCTCTCGGCCCCTCTCCATTTGTAGAATATCTGTTGCCCTGTCTCCTGTGAACTCTCCTTTATTTTGCTCTTGGATTTATTTATAGTTTCGGTTTCTCAGATAAGAACAACCATTCAGTATTGAAGCTTGTGTGTCTGATTCATTTCACTTAACATTATGGTCTCAAGGTGAATCCATTTCCTACAAATGATTCAAGCTTATCCTTCTTTACGGCAGAGTAGTACTCCGTTGTGTATAAATACATTTTCTTTATCTATTCATGTGTTGGCGGACATACAGGCTGCTTCTAAGATTTAGCTTTATTTGTTTGGTTAAGTATTTTTCCCCTGGGGGTCCTTGACTGTTTTCTTCCTGCTTGTAGGTGAAGTTCTGGGTGGAGCTTGGGTCTGAACGAGCACGGTCAATGGGCCTTGTGTCTGTGGCTGCCCCGTCTTCACAGCCTCTCTCCTGGGCCAGCTCCAGAGCAACGGTGTCAGGCTGGCTGCGGGTGAGGGGAGATTCCCACCTCTCTGTCACTTGCTCTGGCTCTCAGACACAAAGCGGGTGGCAGGACCCCGCTCCTGAGAACAGGGGGAAGGTGCTTGGCCCTGGGGCGAGGGTCAAGTGCCCTCTCCCAGCTCTCACAGCCTGCAGGCCTCTCGTGTCAGATGAAACCTCCACCCCAGGTGTGCTGAGCGGCTGCCAGCTCCGCACAAACCCGGCCCAGCCTCCCTCCTCGCCGCCCACCACTCCCCCACTCTTGCCGTCCGGCGGGTCTGCCTCGCTGCGGCCGCTCCTTTCCGGCTCCCTGGCCGTGCTGCCCTTCACCCACCGGCCTGCCCCGCGCCCCTGCCCTCGTCACGACCGCCTGCGTGGCTCACACGCTCAGCCTGCGTCTGTGCGCGTCCCGGGCTGGCGCTGAGCGGCTTCACTCGGCCGCCCCCGTCGCCCCCGCTGCGCTTCCTCCCTGCGGCTTCTGCCTGGGCCCCGGGCGTGGCCACCAACCAGTTCCTGGGCGTCGCGCGGGCAGGATCTTGGCTTTCTGATTCCTTCCGGATGGACGCCTCTGCACTGTGCCCAGGGCTCGGGCTGGCGTGGGCAGCACCCTGGATTCTCCTCGTCCCTGGACGCCTGTCTGAACCCGCAGCAAGGCCTGGTGGTTGACGACGCCCCCGTGAGCCGACGCCCTGCATCCCCGCCTCGGCCCCTCCTGTCCTGCTAGGCAAGGCCGCGGGCAGAGCGTGGAAGTCAGCCGGGCCTCCCGCCCGCCCGGGGTCTCAGCCCCTCGAGGCTGGCTGCCTGCAGCTTCCCTCCCCTCCTCTGAGGTGTTCTCCCGTGTACGCAGGAACTCTGTGGGAGCCAGGGCTCTGCCGCCTACGCAGGACACAGGTGGCGCCTGTAAACACCTGTGGGCGGGGGCGGGGCTGGGCCGGCGTCCTCGCCGTGGGAGCAGGAGCCGCCGTGCCCCGGGCCCTGCACGCACTACGCACGCACTAGCTGCTGCCCCAGCACAGAGCGGCACTCGCTTCCTCCTTCCTCGGGGGTTTCCGGGGCCCCTCCAAAGCTGTCTGTCCATCCGAGCCGCCACCTCTGGCTTCGGGAATTAACCTGCATCGGGCAAGCCCATTATCAAGAGTAGCTTTTAAGTTGAAAGAGCCCTGTAGGCCTCTGAAGCCTAGTAAAGCCCTTTCATGTCTCATGAAAAAGACCCACACCTCGGGGAGCGCTGGCCCCGCAGAGCCTGGCTTCGCTCGTCGCTGCCCCCGTCCTGCAGGTGGCTTTGTGGGGCGTCGGGGACTTCAGGGCACCCACCCTGCTCTTCCTGCTCAGGCTCTTCCGGGTCTTTTGCGCTTCAGTGGGAGTTTAGGGCTGTCTTCCAAGCTCTGGGAGGAGCGGAATTGCTATTTTGGCGGGGCTGCGTGGAACCTGTAGATCGCACTCGGCTACACGCCGCTTAACAACCTTGCCTCCGCCCGGGCAGGAGCGCGGCAGGCCCCCCACCCCGGGGACCCCGTCGCGTCCTTCTCCAGCGTTCCATCTTCCTCGCTGTGGAGACCTCACACTCAGGGCCGGTCCAGGGTACTTCAGCGTCTCCTCCTAGAGGCTGAGTCTGGCCGTGGTGTGGAGAAGCCTTGTCCTCTCTGACCCTGCGCTGGCCGAGGGCTGGGCGTGATGGCCCGGCCCGCGCACAGCGAGGTGGACCTGGCGGTGGAGGTCGGCACCGGTGGCTTTAGGAACGGGCGGTCCAGGGTGCGGACACGTCCCATGTTTCCGCCCAAGCGACACTTCGGCTCACGCAGGGCCGTAGTGATACCGTGGATAGAGGGGCAGGGGTGACGCGGAGATGGCCACAGTGCCAGCCGTGAGCCGTGTGGCGTCCTCCAGGGCGCGGTGACACGCCCAAGCTCCCATCCCTGCCCACTGTCGGGAGCAAGGGTGGCCGTGCCCCTCACGACACCACAAAGAAGTGAGAAAGACGCCCAATCCCTGCATGGGACGGTGGCAGAGGAAAGGGAATCCTGGGAACAGCCCTGTGGGTCTCTCCCTCCCCTACTTTTTCCCCGCCCGGATGTTTCCCTACATTCCCAGCAGCACCCCTGGCTTGCTATCCTTCTCCCTGACACTGGCCGGAAGAAGAATAGCTACTAGAGTTAGCTACGACTGCTGGCTAAGGGGAACTCCAGCTAAAACCAGCACAGGATGGAAGACTGTGTCAGTCAGGAAACCTGTAGTGCTCTTCTGGGACCAGGGAACTAGGCCCCGTTGAGCTCAATGTTTTGTTTGCCATGTTGGGCTTCTCAAGGTTACTTCATAGTCCAAAACGGCTGCCAGAGCACCAGCCATTCATTCTTAGTCTAGCCAGCAAGGATGAAGGAAGAACAAGAAACTGTGTGTGACCCTTCTCTTAGGAACATGGCCTGGAAGATACATAGGCCAATTCCACATTTATTCTGTGTGGCATGGCTACAATATTCTGCTTGAGAAGCTCAAAAATAGAATCTGGGTTCTCGACAACCCATGGTGAACTAAGCATCCAGTCCTTCCTCACTAAGAGGACGGGGGAAGGGACGTTAGGACTGTGGATTCTGCCTCTAAGAGCCTGGAGGAGTGATATCGTGGAATGGTTAAAGGTGACAAATTCTGCTGTTGCTCTGCATTCTTCTTGGAGGCAGGCACGGTAGCAATAAAAAGCGCGTGATGAACTTTGACCCTGGTGCCAACTCAGGTGCTGGGAAAAGGCCCCGGCCCAGGAGGAGGATAGTGCCCCGACTCCAGCTGGAGTCTTGAGCCACAGCTGTCTGCAGCGCTCTGGCGACGTTAGGGTGGATGTGAGGCAGTTCCCGACGCTCGGTGCTGCTGTCCCCCAGTAATGCACCGGCAGTGGCCTCCTGTGCGGGGCTGGCTGCCCAGGACCTCAAATCTCAGCTCATGGGCGTGAGCCCCAGGGTGTGACCATCCCGGCCTTGTTGTCCTCCACATTGCTTTGGCTCCTCGTGGGGCCCGGGTGTGGACAACTACGGGAGCAAGCGACCGTATCAGAAGTGCCTGGAAGCTCGCTAAAAACAGAGGTGGGGCCCAGAGCCCCCGTGTGCCACGGACGAGGGGACCCAGGGTGAGGGACGGCAGGGACTCACACCCAGGGCTCCGCTTGAGCAGCCCTGCCTGGAGACGCAGCCTCCTAGCCGGGGAGGCGCTGATGCCCGCTACGGCCCGTGTGGGCCGCTGTGGGAATCCCACGGTGACTGCCAGGCGGGCCCAGGTACGGGCCCTGTAAGGGTGTGGGGGGAATCACGGTGATAAGGGTGTTGATGACCTCACTGTGGTCATCACAGGGTGTACGCAGGGACCCACACTTCTCGCTGTTCCCAAAATATGCCCAAGAGGAGCGGGTGAACGGCACGGTGTGTCTACATTTAAAAATGTATTATCGTCAAAGACACAGGTCCGAGGATCCCCAGATCCTCCGCGTGCTTCAAGCGCCCTTGCCCGGCCCTTCTTTGGCGCTCTCTGCAGCAGCTCGGAACTCCTCTCACCTACGTGTCATTAGTCGGGTCATGGCGGCTGCCATGGGCATTTTAGATTTGGAGAAGAGGCAGCAGGCCGGCGGTGCAGGCCCGGTGAGTGACGCGTGTGAGGGCCAGCGTCATGCTCTTACGGCCTCACTTCCTGTTGGGTGACGCTTGGCAGCAGCTGTCACTGTATTTTTGATCACACTCTGTAAAGACACGCAGGAAAGAGGACTCCAGAGCTGCTGTGGAAAGTGGCAGTAACAGTGGGATAAGCATGTCTGAAGCAAGGTGGAGGGGCGTAACGGGGGGCGCTCATGGCAATGCGTCCTTTTCTGTAGTGGATTTTTTTATTTAAACACACACGTTATTTTTTCATCAACTCTTTTTTTTTTCTGGTACCAGGAATCGAACTCATGACCTTGCACTTGCCAGGCAGGCGCTGTGCCGCTGAGCTAAATCCCCAGCCCTCATCAACTCTTATATGTGCCAATCACAGTCTTTGTGAAAAGGCTCTTCAGGTGAGAACTTGTTCTCTGTGGTCATCACCTGGGTGTGTTTCCCTGTGGACAAGGAGCTGGCTGGGCACCAGAGTGCAAGGTGGTGCCCCTGTCCTGCGTGTCTCCTACAGGAAGGCCGGGGCTGCTCCTGAGCCAGATCGTGACAGGCAGAGGGGTCACCCAGCTCACGGACACCTGCCTGCCAGGCCGGGCCTTTCCTGGCCTCATTAACGAGGTGGGCATGTCCTATAATTACCCCATTTACACCCTGGGTCTGCCTGACACAGCTGCCACTGTTCGTGAACTCGGCTTGGGGCAGCGTCTGCGGGCGGGGAACCTGCTCTGCCAGCCGGCCCAGTTGGGTCCCTGCTGCAGCTCGTGGTGGCTGGGTCACATGGACACACGTGCGCATTATCAGCAGGTGGTGCAGGCCCTGGATGCTAAGCGGCGGTGACCGTGGCCCGCCCAGGGCAGGCCGGACGCTGCTTGGAGGAAGTGAACTGTTTTTCTTTTTCATTTGGGGAAATGGCAGGAAGCACTTGGTGGGCAGTTCTGACAGCCTCGGAACAGAGAACAGGGTTGAAGGGCCGTTGGGTCCTCCTTCCTGGACCCCACGTGCGTGCCTGGCTCTTCACTGAGACGCTGGGCAATCCGCACATGCTGATCTGAGGGAGGCTTTGTCACTCTTGGTAATGCAGGATCTGACGGCCCGTGTGTGTTTAAGTTCTTTAGAACCTATTTTAGCAGCTGAACTGAAATGAACATTGCTTGGAGCTGTAGGAGGCAGTGGGCACATGGTGGTGGGCAGGAGCTAGGGGCAGGGAGCCGAGTTCAAGTCCTGCTTCCGCACTCACGGCCCCGTCACCGCTCTTCACCTGCCAGGTGGGAGGAGCCTGGACCTCAAAGCAGGCGTTGCGGGCAGAGCCTGCCAGGGTGCCTTACTAGATGGCACAAGCCCACCAGGAGGTCAACCCAGCTGCCAGTACAGCCACGGCACTGTCGTGCTGGCTTGCTAGAAAGCTGGCATGAAACAAAGAAGTCTCCAGCAGAAAGAACCTGGTGACACAGCACCCTAAGTCGGTGAGACTGATGAGGACGGGAAACAACAGGACAGGTGCACCCCGTCCTCCCCGCCCCCCTTCACTCGGCCTGGGGAGGCACAAGGGGTGGCGGGATGGTCCCTTTGGTGACGTAACAAACCATCTCGGCCCGGGAGGCTTAAAACAGCGCTCATCGACCGCCTGAGCGTTCTGTGTTTCGTGAGTCCGACATGTTCCAAGGTGTCTGTGGGCCTGGGATCTGGGCACACCTGTGTTCCCCACTCCGAGGCCACCCACTGCTCCAGGGGCGGCCCCTTCCACCCTCAGCCAGCTCCGTCTCTGACCGTCGTCCGCCTCCTCCTTCCAGGGCCTGCGTCCCACCACTTGGATCCCCCAGGATGAGCTCGTTCTCCAGGTCACTGGTCAGCAACCACAGCTCCGTCTGCACCCCGTGCCTGGGCCGTGGAACCCAACGTACACACGCATCCGGGGATCAGGGTGGGGTGGTCTTCGGGCCCAGGGGGAGCAACTTTCCCTGAGGCCACTTGAGTCTTTCTGGTCCCGTCCCTTCCAAAAGGGCATCTCCAAGCCTGCGTCCCAGAACTTGGACTGAAGTCAGTGAAGAGCCAGTTAGGAGACAGCGGTGTCTGCTGCCCCGCGGTCGTGGGGTAACACAGCCTCCTGTGGCTCTTCTGATAGGGTTGGGTGGACTGGCTGCTCTGGGAGCCGGGGAGGCGGGATCCCTATCCACAGGTGGCCCCTGCGTGGCATTGCTGCCACACCCCGGCCCCGCCCCCTCCCCGTAGACAAGGCGTCCCAAACCCTCCTCCCTGGGGGCTCGGCAGCATCTCCAGGTCAGGAGGGCTTCCCAGGACACTGCGTGGTGACTACTTAGTGTGACCTTGGGTACCTGCCGGGGCTCCGCAGCCTCTGCAGCGAAGCGATCAGACACGGAGAGCTATTTTGATTTTTCCCAAGGCCCAAGAAGGGCAGAGCCACCCTGGAGTCCCCTAACCTGGAACTGAGCCCCCAGCACAAGACCAGGCCTCAGGGCCAGCACCGGGACAGCGGCAGGCCCCCGGGACAGGGGCCGCTCTCCTTTCCCTGTCCGCTCAGGGCTCAGGGGCCAAGGGCAAGTGTCATGTAAGCAGGAGTGTGTTGGGAGGGCCCCATCCGGGCTCCCTGCAGCAGAGGGCAAGGAGCCCCGGGACACGGCTGCCAACCGAGGCAGCGGTCTGACACGGAAGCACAAATCTCCGCCCTCCCAGCACCCAGCTTCTCACAGCCAGGATTCACAGCTTCTTTCCATCACTTCTTGCCAGGCCACTGTCCCTGCCCCCACAGGCCCCCCCCCCCCCGCAGCCTGGGGAGTGGGCTGGGAGTTAATGAACCCCCCCGTTGTGGCCGGGGTTCCTTGCTTGTCCAAACTTGCATCAGGCTCTGAACCTCCTCCCGGCCCACCTGTGCCCTTCTGAGGGACGTCCAGGCTTGGCACCGAGCCTGCTAAGTCTGTGCAGCCGCACCCCGAGCCTGATCACCCCCACACCCCACAGAGGGCCTCCTCCTGCACCATCCCCAGGGACGTCGGGCTGCCTGCTGGGACGGTTTGTCCCTAACCCCCGCCCCATGTTCCCACTCGGTTGTCTCCGTCCCCGACCCGGCTGCAGACCCCTGCTGCCCACACTGAGCTGAGGCTGGGCCCCGCCTCTCCCTGCTGCAAGGCCCCGCCGTGCGGCCCATGTCCCCGTCACTGGGGTCCGAAGCCGTCTTCTGACTGTGCTTTAGCAAGCACTGCTGGACCGCTGCTCCCCAACAGCTGGCGTCTCCTCGGCATCCCTGAGACCTTGGCCCCCCGTAGTTCTGATCCAGCCTCCCCTGCCCTGCTGTCCCCTCCTAGATGGCACCAGCCGCGAGGAGAACACACACAGGAGCACAAGCGACACTTCGCGGTATTAAATACTGACTCCTTTTCATGAATGACGAGGCTCTCGCGTGTGGTTGTAGCAACAGCAAGCCCCGGCCCGGAGTATCTTGCGCTTTGAAGTGGATCACTGTAGTGGATTGATAACTGGTGGTCAACTT
>NW_004955491.1:8281882-8303205 GCF_000276665.1 Chinchilla lanigera | reverse complement strand
AATCATATAAAGTATGTGTCCTGTATTATGCTGTTCCCCTTGCAAAATAAGCCCCAAACCGACACAATCACTAATGTCTTGGTGATGCCCTGCAGGAGACCTCGAGCCCATCAGCACACTGTGACCCTGCTCTGGGGGCTGCGGGGAGACTGCTGTCTTGCCACCCTGCCCCTCCTCCCAAGCTTCAACCCCCTCCCGGTCCCTCTCCTCTCAGGCCCCAGCACGGCTCATGTCTCTGCCCTGGCAGAACATGTCCCACAGGATAACCGATCTCCTGAAGGCAGAAAGTGAGACGGGATGAACGACATGAGGATTCTACTGGGCAGAAAGTCTGTGGAGTGAGCTGCACTGCTGGAGAGGGCTGGGTTAGGGTTAGGGTTAGGGTTAGGGTTAGGGTTAGAGCGTTAGGGTTAGGTTTAGGATTAGGGTTAGTGTTTAGGGTCAGGGTCAGTGTTAATGTTAGTGTTAATGTTAGGGTTCTGGTTAGGGTCAGGGCCATGGTCAGGGCCAGTGTTAGGGTTAGGGTCAGGGTTAGGGTTAGGGTCAGGGTCAGGGTCAGGGTTAGGGTTAGGGTTAGTGTCCAGGCCATGGTCAGGGTCAGGCTCAGGGTCAGGTCAGGGTCAGGGCCATGGTCAGGTCCAGTGTTAGGGTTAGGGTCAGGGTCAGCGTTAGGGGTATGGGAAGCTGCGGGAGGGCACATCCGACTGAGCCCATCGTCTGCACAGAGGCCAAGATGCCAGATCTTGCCGGCACAGCGGCACTCCAGTAACTGGGATTTGGCCCCATCCTCCCGGGGATAACCAGCGATCATATTCCTTTCCGAGTTTTATCGTCACAGCTGACTACTGCCTGTCCTAAAGTACAGGGTTTTCTGCAAGCTGCAGACACCTGCCATGGCTGCACACCTCCCAGGAGGGGCCCCCCCTCAGCATGTCCACTGTGTTCAGCTGCTGGCCAGGACCCTTGCTGTCGGAGGAGGCAGATGAGTTGGTGCATGTGGCCTGGGTCGGCCTCTGCAGTGGACATGTGTGACTCTGTCTGTGACCACTACTTCATGCTTCAAACAGAAACTCGATCCTCCGGGCCGTATCGGGGCCACCTCCTGGCCTTGTGTTCTAGCACGGTCCTGGGGGTGCTCGGCCCCCGAAACCCCCTCAGTCTGTTCCCACACTGCTGGTGTGTGGGCGTCTGAGGTTCCCCCTCCTCCAGCCCCTGCCTGCGTGCTTAGCTCGCTGTGGGGCTGGGCACCTGCCAGGGCTGGGCCTCTTCCTGGGTGACCTCTGGTCTTTATGCTCCACCCTTTCTCTCCTCTTTGGGGTCTCCTGAGTGTAGGAGGCCGAGTTTCACCCTGAAACCCTCTGTGTTTTCCCCAGAGTGAGATGTACAAGTGGATGGAGTTCACTGGCTTGCTTATCTTTGTAGCCTATAAATATCGATTGATCGTTCAGATGCAGAGATTTGATTTGTCTTTTCCTGATTTTTTTTTGGTGTTAGGGATTGAACTCAGGGCCCCTGAACTGAGCTACAGCCCAGTCCCTTTTTTTTTTTTTTTTTTTTTGGCACCAGGAATCGAGCTCAGGACCTTGCACTTGCCAGGCAGGCACTCATGCCACTGAGCTATATCCCCAGGTCCCAGTCCTTGTTTTATTCTGAGACAGGAGTCTGCCGAATTGCCCAGACTGGCTGGGAACTTTTAATTCTCCTGCCTCTGCGTCCCACACAGCTGGGATTACAGGTGTGCATGTCTACCTGGCCCTAGCTTCAGAACTTTGAATGGAAGGAGGGAAAGGAGGAAAATTGGAAGGGAAGGGAAGGGAAGGGAAGGGAAGGGAAGGGAAGGGAAGGGAAGGGAAGGGAAGAAAAAGGGGAGAAAAGCTTAACATTTTTTAAGGCCAAACATCGGGTGGGCTTGACGGCCTGTGGGGTCCTTCTGCTCACTGCCGTCGAAGCCAAAGGGCTGCCTCTCCCTGATCTAGAGCAGGACACCGAGGTGCCATTGGGCAGTGCAGGGTTGGCTTTTTCCTGGGCTGTCCGTGCAGGGGCGCAGAACCCCGTCCTCCTGGAGCCAGAGCTCCTCCCGCACCGTCTCCAGGTGATGTTTATTCATGGCCACGCTCCCTCCTCCCAGGCTCATTTCTGCAGGCCCTTCCAGGGTTGTTAAAGAACATCTAAAAGGCGGGAGGCCCTGAGCTTTGATCCCGCTGCTTAATTGCCTTTACTAATCACACAGAGATCAAGGGGACGAAAATAGCCCGCAGGGGTCGGGGGTGAGCAGTCCCTGTCCCCTTGATGCGGCTTTTGGAGGAGGCGGGGCTGTAATAGACTCCCAGCCGGCCTGAGACCTGAGCTCATCGCTCTAATTAAATAAACCAACCTTCACCGCGGAGCTGTGGACAGTGCCACAATCTTGGTACGGACACAGCGGGACGCTGCTCCAGCAGGGCGGCAGGCTGCCTCTCCAGGAGCCTTCCCCTCCCGGCCTCCCCGCCCCTGCCCTCCTTCTGCGCCCACTCTGGCTTTGTCTCGTCCACTCCTTGCTGGTTTTTCTTGAGAGAGAGCTGCTGGGCAGGCCCGCGTGCGCTGCTGTGGTTGCTGCATGCTACTGGCCGGACCCCTGCTCATTTCAGAGCAGCCCTGTCACCCACCTCTGTCCTCAAAGCCCAGCCTCAGCCCACACCCCAGGCCTCAGGGACAGCTCCACAGCTCAGCAATGACTTCTCCAACCCTCTGCCCTGGCAGTGCCAGCCTGGGGCCTGCTGTTTGGCCCCGGGAGCTGCGTTCCCGAGCACGCAGGGCTTTCGCACCCCTGTGTCTGTCGGTCCTCGCTCTGAATGGGTGAGTGGGTCACGCATTCCGCTGGGTCTGGAGCCTCCGGCCGCGCAGGTCCTTCGCGAGCTCAGCAGGGAGGTGAGGCCAGCACCCAGCTCCCACCTGGGGAGCTCCAGCGGCGCCCAGCAGTGCCCCAGCGAGGCGTCTGCTGCAGGCCGGGTGCCTGGCGTCCAGCTGGCAGCGAATCCCGGAGCCTGGCAAGGAAACAGCGTGCCGGCCTGGCCCCTCCTCCACACCAGGATGGCACTGTCCCCAGAGCCGGGGTGTGTCCTTGCCTCCAATCAGATGGCGAGGCTGGCTGCTGTCCTCTCCTGCCCGGGAGAGCGTCCTGTCCCCGGGAACCTGGCGGAGTTGCGCCGACTGCCCAGAGGAACAGCACCCGCCATTCCCGGCTCTGCTGGGGCCGTGCAGAGCCCCCTCCAGCCCCGTGTGCGGTGCAGGTCTTGTGCCGCTCTGTTCCCAGGCGGCGGCTTTGCCGAGCCTGGCTGCCCTCCCTGAGCATTCGAGGTCCCGGCAGGCGTGGTGCCGTCTCCGGAAGGCTGCAGTGCAGGAGTGCTGCCTCCGGGCCCTGGGGGAGGCCACACCCACCCGGGGGCCTGTGAGGGAGACCCGAGCACCCTTCCCAGTTCCAGAAGCCTAGCTCCTGTTTCCTACCATCTCTTCTTTGGTTTGCTCTTTATTCATATTTTGCATCTCTCGTATAAATGAAACCTCGGGACATTTAGCCTTGTGGGTCTAATTTATTTCACTTATTATGGTCTTCAAGTGCATCCATTTTCCTAGCAATGCCTCAAACGTAGCTCTCTTTACGGCTGAGTAGTATTCCACTGTGTGTAAGTGACATTTTTTAATTCACCTGCTGATGGGCACAGAGGGCCTGTTGTTGCACCTGGGTCATTTGTAAAACAAAGGCTTATAGCTCCGCTAGTGCGGGCCTGTGACTATAGGAGTTTATTTTGATGTTTCAATAGCTTTTCCAAAAACCTTTAGATTCCATAGCTGAATCCAACAAACACTGACAAAGCATGTCCCGGGTGACTGGAATTGTGGTTGGTGTCCAGGACGCAGAGCTGAGCGAGACAGTGACTGGTCTCCAGTATCCTGCTGTCTGGCAGCCTCGGGACAGGCTGGTCAGCAACATGCGCCAGAACAGCTTGTGGAGGCCACTGAAGAGCTGCATCCGTGTGCAGAGGACCACGCCAGGCCCAGACACACCCGCCTGCACAGTCCAGGCCACATCCAGACACACCCACCTGCACGGTCCAGGCCATGTCCAGACACACCCGCCTGCGACCGCAGCAGGGCAGACACGGGGGACCGTGGACATGGAGCCTGGCCTGGCACCGGGCACTCAGAGGCAGGAAAATTGCAGGAAGATCTCCAAGTTTGCTTCCACTGAGGCGTGGGGGCAACTCTGAACCCTCTGTCCTCTCCCTTGAGCAGGCGTGCGCACTTCCGCTGGAGGAGGGCTGGTCCCCGGGTGGCTCCCTCTCCCCACAGTGCCCCCCCGCCCCATGGGCCCCTCGGGGTAGGGGTCGGCTCTGAGTCCTCCTTGTGTCGGAGTCAGATCTGGAATGTTGGGGGTGTTGCAAGGTCTGATCACAAATGTAGTGAATGCCTAAATTTGTGATTTCGTTACAGTTAAGGGCACATGCCCAAGAATCCCCACAAACCTCCCCTCACCTCCGACACAGCGGTCCCGTCCTTCTTGGCGCTTCCTGACGCAGCTCCGCGGTGCTTTCCTGAGGGTCTTTCTGCGGCTGCCTTGAGGTCCTCAATGGGCTCTGTTCACAGCAGCTTCTGTCCAGTAAGAGCACGGTGCTGTGTGCCCGTCACCGCAGGCTTCCGGCTCGTCCCCACAGCTGACGTGGCCTCGAGCGGGAAACGTCCCGAGTCGCGGGGACACTGAGGCGCTGGGGCAGCGGCTCCTGCCCTCCTCCCCGCCTCCCTCTGCTCGCCCTGCTCTCCCGCCAGCGTCCTCCTCCTCCGAAAGGAGCCCGCCCAGCTCCCAGAACTGGTCTGGCGGCTGTGCCCGCGGAGGTGGCTGGCCTCACCTGTCGTCGCGGCGTGGATGTGGGTGTCCTGGGGAAAGCCCGGCTCTCTCCCAAGACAGTCTCCTCTTTCCCAGGGGGTCCCTGGCCCCCCGAGTCCTTCTTCTATGAGTTCAGGTTCGCAGCGCGTAAAGCGCACACGCCTCGCGGGGAGCTGGCTCAGGCGCGTCACGCATCTCAGTTCCTTTCCATCCCCTTCTCTTCCCTGGATCTCGACCCCTTCTCACCGGCCAAGGCTCTCTCTCCCTGTCTCCTATTACCTTTCTTTCACTGTGTTCTTTATTATTCTTTGGGTTTCTCGTATAAGAGAAACCATGCAATATTAAGCTTGTGTCTATTTATTTCACTAAACATTATGGTCTCAAGGTGAATCCATTTTCCTACAAATGACTCAAATCTATCCTTCTTTATGGCAGTGTAGTACTCCATTGTGTATAAATACATTTTCTTTATCCATTCATTTGTTGACGGACACATAGGCTGCTTCCAAGATGTAACAACTATGAATCCTGCTGCTATACACATGGGTACGCACGGGTCGCTGCAATAGGCTGTCTTTAACTCTTCTGGGACGAAATCTAGAAGAGGAATAGCTGGGTGAGATGGAATTTCTAGCTGTAGTTTTTGATGAATCTCCATACTGATCTCTAGAGTGTTGGCACTAGTTTACATTCCCACGAACACATAAAAATGCTCCATTTCCCTGCTGCAGCCTTCCAGCATTTGTTATTTGATTACTTGATGGCAGCCTTTCTTTCTGGAGTGAGGTGGACCCTCAGGGTTGTTTTAATGTTGAGCGTTTCTTCACGTACTCACTGGCCCCGTAAGTTCCGCCCCTCACACCGCCGAGGTCAGCAGGGAGAGGCTGGCAGGAGTAGGAGCAGGAGCAGGAGGGTGGAGGGGGCAGCGGTCAGGGATGCAGGCTGCCCAGAACAGAGCCGGGCAGGGCAGCTGGGTCCTGGCGTGGCATGGTGGGTGCCAGGAGACCTTGCGCACGGCAGCCGTGCAACCTGGAGAGCCGCAGAGCTGTGAAGAAGGCGCAGTCGCGACCGCAGGCTGAGCCAGGGAGCCACCCCTGCCTGGGCCACTCTGGGAGGGTGGTGGTCGTCCAGGGCGGCCCAGGCACGGCAGCCAGGCCCCTGGCGGCCCAGACGCACCTCCCTCACACGCCCGCTCCCTGCCTCTCTCCTCCAGGCACCTGGTGCCCAGCTGCTGCTACCACTGGGCTCTGGCTCCTGTCCCCTGGCAGTGCCCTGCCGACCCGCTCCGAGAGGCCTGGGCGGGCTGCAGGTGTTGGAGAAAGGCCACCTGCCCTTGTGGGGTGCCATAGTCATGTGGCCTCAGGTGGGAACTCGGGAAAGGTGCTTCAGTTAATTTTCCACCTGCTCATGGAAAATTAGCACTGACAGATGCTCAGTGCAGATGCTTCGGAGACCACAGGGAAGGGCAGAGAAGAAGCAGAATTCCGTCTACTCCTTCCGATCGTCCCTTCTGGAGTGTGGGTGCCCGCAGGAAACGAGGCGGTGCTGTGTGCGCTTCTGTCGTTCACTGTGGAAACTGTTTATGTTTCAAGATCGTTCAGTTATAAATGGCCACGGTATGCGGTCTATTTCAGCCCACATCAGGGCAGGTGAGGATTTATTTAACCTTTAGCCGTGGACTTTGCCTGCATCACGATTTCCAGTGTGACCAAGCGGCAGGGCGCTGGGGCCGGGTTTCCACGCGCTCAGAGCTGTCATGCCAAGTGCTGTGAGACGCCCCGGGCAGCAGGGGCCTCTCGGGCCTGAGGGAGCCCCGGCTGGAAAGGTTAGAACAGGGCAAGTGCGTGAAGACTGCAGCTTGTTTCTGATACAGCAGCTATTGGAGAAGGAGCTTCTTGCTGGTTGGTTAATTGAAAAAACGGAGCCCTGAGGGAGACTTTCTAGAAGATACATACATGTCCTGTTTACATTTCCAGCCTAATACAAAAATCAGCCTCCCTCCTCCCTCCCTTCCTCCCTCCTTCCTCCCTCTCCTCTCCCTCCCTTCTTCTCTCCTCCCTCCCTCCCTCCTTCCTTCCTTCTTCCTTCCCTCCTTGTCTGCCCTCACGGCTGACTGGGGCTCCTGTCCCTTGGTGTAAACTGCACGTGTGATCGGTCGTGGCCTGGGTCCCCTGGAGCCTTGAAGCAGGGCGGCAGTTTTGAGAGGGTGGGGTGCCCAGCGAACCCCTAGTGGCGAGTGCCCCCCATCTTGAACCCCAGGGCAGTCACAGGATCGGAATTTAAGCTGTGCAACTAAAAATAAGCAAACTTTGGGGGCATTTTATGCCTCCATAAGAAATTTTGAACGACAAGGCACCTTGGGAGCTGAAGCCAGCGTGGGGTGCAGCCTTGCTGACCGTCTCCCAAGTGTAGAAGCATTTCCCAGAAGAGAGCCGGGCAGGGCAGCTGGGTCCCGGCGTGGCACGGTGGGCGGCAGGAGGTGGCGTACGGGAGCATTTCCCAAGCAGAGGTGTCCAGCTTAGCTTCCACAGAGGCAGACTCGCTCTCCTATGGCGCCATTTCGTCTACACTGTCTTGTTTCCTGCCCTGACCGCAGGGTTCTATTTTAGGAACCAGTGAGCCCCCACACCGCCCTCTGTGCTTGGAAAGCATCTGGCCCTGCCAGCCCCCCACCACATGAGTCATACTATCTCGAGTTTGTTCATTTATTTAGAAAAACAGTGCTGGTAGAGGCCCAGTTTGCCAGAAATTCCCTATTCACACT
This sequence comes from Chinchilla lanigera, assembly GCF_000276665.1. Classification (NCBI taxonomy): domain Eukaryota; kingdom Metazoa; phylum Chordata; class Mammalia; order Rodentia; family Chinchillidae; genus Chinchilla; species Chinchilla lanigera. The sequence continues at coordinate 8,295,580 of NW_004955491.1, read as the reverse complement.
GCCCGCCCCCCCAATCTTTACCTCCAGGTTCAGATCCATTCTCTGCCTCAGTATATCCACCTGTTAAATGGGCACACGAGCATTCCCCTCCTACAAATAATCATGGTGTTGCTCATAAAATAGGAGATGCTAACTAGCCTGGCGTGATCGGTGCTTGGCATGTGAATGTGCTGAAATGTCGCACTGGACCCTATTAAATGTGCAATTAGCACAAGTTACGCAAACAAACAACAAAACCAAACCAGACCTCACCCAGGCAGCAGCTGAGCCCACACACCTGCACCTGGGAGGCCGGCGTGCTGCACGTGCCCCGGGGGAGGGTGCAGCTGCCTCCCCGGGCCGGCCAGGCCGGGTCCAGAAACTGAGGCACGGGTGAGCATGACGGCTGCGGGCAGCCCCGCCACGGCAGGTGCCATCCTGCCAGGCCCTTTCCAGGTGCCCGGGGTCAGGGGCACAGAGCCCCCTGCGGAGAGCTCTCGCTTTCGCTTTTGCTGTGTTCCTTGGGGACCCCGGGTGTGGCAGACAGAAGCATGGCGAGCGAGCGGTGGCGGCTTCCAGACTGAAGTGATTCTATTTTTTCACTTTTTTTTTAGTCCTAGAAATTGAAACTTGTGATCCTCTTGCCTCAGCCTCCCAGAGTGCTGAGACTGTGTGCCACCACCCCTGGCTTCTCATGCACTTTAAATTAAAATAAATTTTTATCCTGCAGTTGTCCTGACTCTTGGTATAGGAGAAGCTGTCGCAGTGCCAAGAAGGGGGTGCCGCGCCAGGACGTGTGGCACCCGGTCTGGCCCTGGGGACGCGAGCTAGACTGTTGCCTCTTCTGGGAAGCCTACTGGATTGCATGCAAGCTGTGGGGGAACGGAGACATAGCCCACACCAGCAATAAGACGCCGGACGAAACTTCTTAAAGAAGCGCCCCTTCCCCAGCGCAGGGCCGCCCTCGCCTCACCTGCGCCTGTCAGCAGGTGCAGCATGAGGTCAAGGTCCCTTCGTGGTTACCGTGCTGTGACTCACGGGGCAGCCTGAGGGTCACCAAAGATGACATCGGGTCAGTCCAGGAAGGTGGCCCAATGCAGCGTTAATACCAGGAGCAGGTGACAGGGCTGACGGAGAGGTAGCACCGTGAGGCCACGTGTCACATCTGCCCAGAAGAGGCCTTCGAAGGGAGCGGAGCCCGGGCGGGGCTGCCCGAGGAGCAGAGGCCGCCACGCTGGAAGCCGAGGGAACCCGACCGGGGCACCAAGCTGGGCGACAAAGGTTGAAGCCTTTCTAAAGACGTCGTTTTTCAGAAGAAAGTAATCAAGGCGGCAGGAAGGAGAACGCAGCCTCGAGGTCACCTTCTGGTTCTGGTCCCCATCAGTGCTGGGGCCTTGCCCTCAAGCTCAGGCAGAGGCTGGGGGTCTCCACGGTCCTAGCACTGGGGAGCTGGTGGGGGGGCCCTCATTTTGGAGTCCGATTTTGGCTTGGGGTGGCGGGCAGCTCCCGAGGGCTGGGATTTCAGCTGCAGGGCGGCTCCTGTTTCTTCAGACCCATGGGGAGGCCGGGAGACGGCTGTCACTACAGGAACTGCAGCGGCGCCCTTTCCAGGAGGGGTGCTGGGGCCCACGGGAAGCACACGTGCAACGCCTGCCACATCAAAGTCCGTGTGCCAGCCTGGGTCCGTCCCTGCTGCAGGGAGCTCACCCTGACCATGGGGCTGCGGTGACGGCAGCTGGGCAGGGACCCCTCTCCCGGGTCTGTTGCCCCTTGAGTTCCAGGTCGGCTCTGCAGATACTGTCCCTGGGCGATGACTCGGACGGGGAAAAGCCTGGCTTCTGGCGGCCCTGCACCCACCGTTGGATGGCGCTGCGTAAGTCCCCCACCAGCCTCCTCCAGCCAAGCCAGTGTGACCTTAACCAGTGTGACCCCCCAGTGGTGCCTGTCATAGGCAGAAGTGTGCCCTCAATTCCTGGGTGGGGCCACGGCAGCAAGGTCCCACTCCACAGCTGGGCGCATGAGGACCGGGAGAGCACCGTGGCGCCACGTGAGCCCCGCCAGGACACCCGCACCCGGCGTCAGGGCTTCTCAGGCGAGGGCAGAGACCGCAGGGAAGGACAGAGCCGAGGACCGGAGCAGCGCCCCGGAGTGCAGCGATATCGGGCAGGCGGGTCTTTAAGGGGCGAAGGAGGTAAAGTGAGCCCCCAGGGCGGCCCTAGCCCCATCTAGCCTTGCAAGAAGAGATCGAGGCAGGACACACGGGGCGGCCAGGTGAGGACCCAGGGGAGGCCACCGCCCAGGAGCCCAGGAGCGAGGGGGCCGGGGGAGCCCGGCGGGCGGCCGGCTTTGGTCCTGGACATCCAGCCTCCGCGATCGGAGGGAGTGAGCGCTGGGGGCTAAGCCCGAGGAGAGGAGTGCACAGACTCACACACACACAGCTCACGCTCACGCCTGCACACACAGTCGCCGGTGCATGCTCACGTGTTCAGACACAGGCACGCTCACACATGCTTGTTCACACAGTCGCAAATGCACACTCACGGGCGCAGGCACATACACACATGTGCACTCACACACGATGCGTGTCTGCTCACACGTGTCCACGCTCACACACACACGCACACACACACCGGGGAACACAGGAGACTGAGAACCAGTGGGCGAGAACAGCTACCGTGCGAGACGGCTCGGGTGGCCGCAGGGTCCGCAGGGTGAGGTTCCTGACTCCCGCTCAGATCTCCGACGCCGTACTTCAACGCGAGCGGCCGTGAGCGAGGGTCCCACCTCCCTGCATCTGCGAACGGGAGGACGCTGACCTGTTGCTGTTGAAGAGGCCCTGGGCATCAATACTTGCAAAGAGCTCAAGCTATTCCTGGAAAACAGCATGGCAGTTGCGGTTCTGCCCCTCGCTGGAGGAGCCTGGGGACGTAAGACAGCCGCAGCTTCCTGGAGGGTGCAGAGCCGCGACCCCACCGCCGCTCTGGAGCAGAGAGCTCAGCCCGCCACTCTCCTGGACGCCACGGCAGACCCCAAGACATTCACCTTGTGGGTTGTGTGGCCCTGCAACTCCCCACCTAGGAATTAGCAGTCAGAAATGTATTAGAAACTAACATTGAGAATGTTTAGAATTATTTATTAATTCACTTAAAATTAGCAAGAACAAACCTTATAGAGATAACATAAATATTTTGTGACAGTTACGTTTTCCAAAACAAAAATAAACTTCACTGAGGAAAGTGGCATTGTCTGCCTTTTCTTTCTGAAGTATTTGGGACTGAGCCCAGGGCCTTCACACTGAGCTGTGTCCCCAGCCCTTGTTATTTTTCTATTTTGAGACAAAGTCTCTCTAAGTTGCCCAGGCTGGGCTTGAATGTTCGATCCTCCTATCTTAGCCTCCCGGAGCGCTGGCAGTGACAGCTGTTTTTCGCCTTGCATACCTCTTTCCTGTCACACTTGGTGGGCATCTGCCTGCCTGGCACTCATGCACCCTCTGCTGCACGTCACTTGGGTTGAAGAGAAAGATATGTTTTGTGATGATTATGTGATTGGGACAGGGAGGGCCCTTCAGGTCCCCACAGCGGGATCAGAGCACCGGCATCCGGCAACCTTACTTAGCACCCCGGGTGTGGAGTTTGGAAGGTGCTCACAGAGCGCTGGGTTTTGGGGAGCAGGGCAGCTGATGCAGGGGGCCCTCTGCCCGCCAACCAGATCCGCACCGTCTGGCTCCTTCCTGGGTGTCTGGATAGATGGAGGGCAGCTGAATGCAGTCACTCCGGGGTGGACTGGTCTGCACAGCCCACGAAGGGACATGGGGGGCTCCTGGGGATCTCAGAGAGAGGGGCTGGGGGTTGGGCCAGGGTCCTGGGGGTGAAATATGCCCTGCCCACATGTTGCTCCACCAGGCTGTGGCATGGAGCCTGGGGCACTGGGCCACATGGGGCAGGGGAGGAGGGTGCACATGGGCGGTGCTGGCCCGGACACCTTGCTCTATACCTGCCTCCTCTGCACACCTAGGCTGCACACCTGCTGCACACGCCCGGGTCACCCCAAGAGGCCTGGAAGTCTTTGCAGGAGCACAGCGGGAGGCACAGCCAAGCCCGCTGCCCTCAGAATGCGTGGGCTCCATCCTCCCGGCCACTGGAGACGCAGCAGGGCCGGTGTAGCCTGCTGGGGGCTGGGGGCTCTCCACCCCGCCAACCCCGCTTTCTCTCTCATCTCCCGAGATCTCTGCCTCTGCCCTCACTGGGCCCCACTGAGCTCCTGGTTCTGTCACCTCCTCCGTGCCTCCTGCCAGCTCGGGGCTGCCCAGGCCAGCATCTGTTTCCGGTCTGTTTCCTCCCCAGCGCCTCCCATGGCCCACGCATGCTCCACTTACGCAGGGCCCCGGGCGCCGCAGGCCGTGCACGAGCGGCCTGCCTGTGCCGCACTCCAGCAGCCCCGACCTTTGCAGCCTCCTGAGACGCCTGGCAGCCCGCGCTGTGGGGCCAAGATACTGCGGCCAAGAGCTTTGGGCTGTGAGCTCTTGCTTGGTGTATTCGGTTCTCCAAGGGGCACAGCCATCAGGATCTTTAGGGGATATCTAAAGAGGTATGCTTGAAAAACACAGGGTTTACATTTAAAAAATGTGTTACTGTAAAAGACAAATAGCCAGGAATCCCCTTCAAAATCCCCCCCTTCACTTTGAACACACTTCTCCCATCGCTCTTGCCACTTTCTGAAACAGTTCTGCAAACCCTCTCTCCTGGGTGTCTTTAGTTGGATTGTCATGGCTGCCTCGATGTCCTGAATTGACTCAAAATGTTTGCCTTTCATGGTCATTTTGACTTTGGGGAAGAGCCAGAAGTCACACAATGCCAGATCCGGTGACTAAGGTGGATGTGGACACACCGTAGTCTTCACAAGCCTGCCTTTCCATTGGATGGCACGCAGCAGCAGCAGTCATGGCATTTTTGATCACACCCATTAAAGACACTGATGCTCAGGTGGCTCTGGGTCCTGCCGTATGCAGCCCCCCTCTGCAGCGGCTGAGGAGGCATGGCCCGGACCTTTCTGCTCCTCTGCTGGGCCCTCCTGCAGGGACCAGGACCTCACCTCTTTGGTCCCAGTTTTAAGGCCATCTGATGAACGTCACAACTTTCTCCCAAACTTTGCTTCTAAGCCATAAAGGTCATAAAAGACTGGCTCGAAGTCTTCTGGAGTTCTGCACACACACTAGCTACGGTGTCACTGGGGATAGGAGATCTTTAGCGCCATTACAGCCCGATGGAAACATTGTCGTACGTGTGATCTGTCACTAGCCAAGATGTCATCACTTATATATAATATGTATTTCCAGTGAGACCCATGCAAGCCCTTGCAGCCCACCCAAATGGAAAGCAGCGCTCACGTTCCGGGCCTTGCCTCTTTTAAACCTCAGGTGCCCAGACCGCTGTGCTTCCAAATACCTGACGACAGAGCCTCCCAGCACCAGCAGGGAAGGGCCCCGCGATGCCCAGGGACGGCAAGGCCCAGAGGAGGAGCAGCGCGCTGCAGACCTCTCCTTCCCTCCACCCCACCCCACCCTCTCCCAGGTGACCCAAGGTCAGAAGTGAGAAACTGAGCAGACCCAACAGTCAGCTGGAGAGACCGTTGGCTTTACTGACTTAGAGGTAAATATTGACAGAACTTCAACCGCTAATCAGTATCTACCTCGAGGGACAGAATGGCCAGACTCCGGCGCTGGGACACGTGTCCCACAGTCTCCAGACTCCCACGTCTCCCAGGCGCCTGGCCGTTCCAGCTTGCTTCCCTGGAAGGTGGCTGGCGGCGAGCTGCACCGGGCACGCAGATGTCCATTCTTCTGTCCTGGTTTGTGGCAGCGGCTTCGTGTGTGCAGAGCCTCCACGCACACAGCGGGCCCGGGCTCGCCCTGGGCGGTCAGGCCCCTGCTGGCACTGCAGCCTCTCGCTGTGGGGCAGACCTGCCGTACACGAAGATAGGGCCCAGTGCTCAGACGGAGGAGCCGTGGCGGGCACAGAGGCTTAAGGAATGATGACCAGGGAAAGGAAGCCACAGAAGTGGGCAGTTCTACCCACGAAGTCTCCTGCCCGTGTGAACTGGGAAAGAAGGGCATTGTTCAGCATCAGCGGTGGCCCCACCTGCCCCCGGCAGCCCCTGGTGGGTCTGTGGACCGCGTTCTGTCCAGTCCCCATCTGGTGGGTGAAGCTAGAGCGTGGGGACCTGTCCTGCTTGTGTCCCTGTCACTCATGGCCTGCACCGGGTCCTGGGAGTGGTGAATCCCACCTGGCCAGGGGAAGCCAGCTGGAGACAGGACTCCATGGCCGCTGCTGCCTGCTGCCCATTCCACCCAGGACTGTGTGTGCCTTAGAGACCTGGCGGCTCTGACTTGGCCCATGCGGCCCAGGCTCCTCCTGTGGGATGGGGGTGGTGATTTGCAGGGCTCAGTAGCTTTATGGGTAAAGGGTTTTGTGGGAGGTCCTCAACCCCTAAGCGTCTCAGGCTAAAACCTGCCAGGACCGAGGCTGCCTGGTCGCTGTGAGAGACCCCAGGGGTGGAACGGGGTCTCCTCGGTGCTCCGGAAGGCGGCCCACCTTCATGCGTTCTGCGGACACTGCGGCTGAAGTGGCATCTCGGCGCTGCTGTGATCGGAACAATGTCCCCCAGATCCACACATTAGAAACAGTGCCAACGCAGCCACAGAGGAGGGGACATTTGGGAGGTGATCCGGTCACGAGGCTGTGCCCTTGTCTACGGGTCGGGGCTGTTATCTCGGGAGTGGGTTCCCTGCCGGAGGGTGGGGCTGGCCCCACCTCTGCCTGCTTTCCCGCAGGTTATGTCTCAGCAAGGAGGCCCTTCCTGATGCGGGCCCTGGACCTTGAACGGCAGCTTCCAGCACTGTGTGCCATGGAGATTCTTGCTCGTTACGGGTCCCCCAGTCCGCAGCCAAAACGGAAGCAGGCAGGGGCTGGGTGGGGCTGGGGTGCTTGTGCTGCTGGCCATGGGAAGGGGGCTCTGGCCACTCACCCCACACACACCTGTCCTCAGCAAGCGGCGCTGTCCTGCCCGAGGTTGCGCCCTGCTTCAGGGCGGCCTATTCAACAGGCCCCAGACCGTGGGATCGCAGGCTGGGTCCCTGCCCCTGGGGGCCCCGTGCCCAGTTCCCGGGCTGCACCCCGCTCTGCTCCCCTCTGCCTGCCGGCCCCCTCCTGCCCCGTGGGGGTGCTCTGGAGCCCCGGAGCCCCTCTGTGTCCTGCACTACTGCTGCTGGGCGCTCAGGAAGGAGATGTCCTGGGAGAGGATGGCGTGGGCGGACGGTGTGGAGACGGGAATCGGGTTTCCCTCACTCGCTGCACCCTGGTATCCACCGCTGTTTGATCGTGCAGGGCCTCTAGTTATGTTTACGAGTGAATAAAGAAAAGAGTTTGTGATTGGTAAGAAGAGGAAAAGGTGTGTATTCTGCATGAACTTGGGGCTTTTAAAGCAGTTCTTTATATGCTCCACTCACCTTTTCCTTCTCGGTAGTGTGACCACATCCCCAAGGGCCCATAGCCAGAGAGGGTCCCGGGGGATGGTGACGTACACGGGTGGAGCCATTGGGCGTGGAGCTCGTCACGCCAGTGGCCAGGACTGGGAGCAGGGGGCAGCCTCCGGGAATGAAGGTGAGGAGTGGGTAAGGGTGACCAGAGGTGCTGGAGGGGGGGAAACTTCACAGGTGGGCGTTGGGGGGACTGTCCACCTCACTGAGGGCTCTTCCCAGCTCAGCACATGACCCTGTCCCCTCAGGCCTTCGTGTCCCAGTCTCCGAAGAAGAGGAAGATGGCGGTCTCTTGGATCAGGGTCACCTCTTACAGTGCCTGTGCTCACGTTTGGGCAAGCAGGAAAGTGCCCACCAGGGAAGGCGGGGGCTATGTCCATGTGGCATGTGTGTGTGTGTGTGTGTGTGTGTGTGTGTGTGTGCATGTGTGCACACACTCAGGAAAGGAGGAAATGCCCACGGAAATTAACAGCAGCCGTAGCACTGCCACCCCAGCACCACGCCCTGGATGAGCCCAGGCGGGGTGGCGCCCTGCCCACGGGTGGCAGAATTCTAGGAGCTGGTTGACAAGCACCGCTTGGCTGGTCATAGCCTGGTGGACACAGGACGCTGAGCCATCCAGGAGGTGACAGAAGGATGGCGTGAGGCCCAGGGAGGGGGCCGACAGCCTGCTCCACACAGAACTCAGTGGGACCTGCTCCAGGGCTGTGGTGGGAAGCAGACGCCACAGGCCGTGCGGGACAGTGGTGAGCACCAGGCCCGCCTCTGTCTGTGCAGGGCTTTGGGTCCCGGCCCCGCCCACAGGCCTGGCTCAGGTCCCGCCGCCTCCACCTGCCAGCAGTTGAACTCAGCTCCTTGCCCAGGTCTGTGAGACAGGGTAAGAGGGCACTGCCCCCGTGGTCTTGGAATCAAGCTGCCTGCCAGGCCCTGCCTGAGCTCAGTCCTTGGGCAGCGACAGAGATTTTATCATTGCTGTCAGCACTGCTGATCACCAGGAGCTGCAGTGAATACAATGATGCCTCTGTGGACTCCCGCTTCTGTGTGAAATATGCTGGTACCCAATGATCGCCAGTCCTTTCCTGCTCTGTTGTACCATAAAGATGACTGATTAGACCAGTTTCCGGTTACCATGGTGATGGAGTTGCTATGGTGATGCCTCAATTAAAGCTGGCTTGGGTCAGGCCACAGAGAGCGATGCTCTCTCCGGCGTGCGCACACAGCCCTGCGCTGTCTGGGAAGGCAAAGGGGGGGAAGGATTGGGGACTTATGCTTCCCTTCCTGTCTCTGTCTGGGTCCAAGCTGCCCCTCTGTGAGAATTCGGAGGCTTCCTGCTTCCAAATATTGTGGCAAAGGGCCAGTGAGGTGGCTTTTTTTTTTTTTTTTTTTTTTTTTTTCCCAATGAACTACATCTCATGTAGTTCAGGTAGCCTTTTTTAAAATTCTGAGACAGTCTTGCTAGAGACAGGGTTTTACTAAGTAGCTAAGTTCCCTAGGTTGACCTTGATCTGGTGACCTTCCTGCCTCAGCCTCCTAGAGTGCTGGGACCACAGGGCTACACCCCACGCCAGGCCAGAGGTGACACATTTGAAGCCCATGGCAAGCAGCATGTTCAGAAAGTCTGTCCGCTCCTGGAGGAGCTGCTTCTTAGAACTCGTGCAGTTTCCCAGGCAGCAGCTCTAGCTTCTCCCACACGGAGCTGATTTCCTGCTGGCTGTCTTTGACCAAGTGCTTTCACCAACCCTGCGTGTCTAAGGGCAGCACCTGATCTTTTCCCCAAAGTTGGAGAATGCAGGCAGCAGCTAACTGACCTCCCAGACCATCTCCGACGACGCTCAGAGAGAAGCCCAAGCCGCTCGGGAGTAGAGACCCCCTAATGAATAATGCACCGCTGCGTTTACACTGTTAGTGATGTGATCTTGGCTACTGCATCCACAAACCAAAGCACCCCGGAGTACAGATGTCGGCCTGTTACTGCGAAGCTGGAGCTGATGCTTAAGCAGGAGACAGAGAACAGAAAGTCATCTCTCTGAGGTGGGGCCCTTGTCCAGTCAGGTGAAGGCCTCGAGAGAGAAGAGCCAGCTTCCCCAGCAAGGGGCCCCGGCAACCCAGCAGAACCTCCAGACGCCAGCCCGGGCCACTGCCTCTGGAGCCCAGTCCCCCAGCATGCCCTGCGGGCCTGGGACTTGCAGCCCCTCCATGCGGGGGCTGTCTCTCTCTCTCATCCTAAGGACCTGGGTTTTCTCTCTCCCTCTCCCTCTCTCTCCCTCCCTCTCTCTTATCCTAAAGACCTGTATTTGTGTGTGTGTGTGTGTGCGTGTGCGTGCGTGTGCGAGAGTGTGCGTGTGCGTGTGTGTGTGTGTGTGTGTGTGTGGTACTGGAGACTGAACCCAGGTCCTTTACACTGAGCTTCATCCCCAGCTCTTCTGTACTTATTTTGAAGCACACTCTAAGTAACTAAGTTGCCCAGGCTGAGCTGGAACTTGGGATCCTCTTGCCTTAGCCTCCCAGACAGTTAGGATTACAGGCCTATAGCCCGTGGAGATCCTCTTGCCTCAGCCTCCCAGAGTGTTGGGATTACAGGCCTATAGCCCATGCCCAGCTTGCTGCAGAGCTGTCCAGGACCGTGGGAAATATGGGAGCGAGGAAGGCAGGGCACAGAGCTCCTGGAACTGAATGCGAATGAGGTCTGTGAGAAGGCGCAGCAGCTTCTTCCTTCTCCGTGATTTTTCTTGTCTTGAAAATTACAGTTATTTTGTACATGGTGACTTCACATGGTTACTTTCTAAACAACGGGTCTCTTGTTTACTTGGGGGCTGTGTTTTAACGTCCAGTGTAGAGCTATGACAGGCACAGTCCCCACACACAAGGCACTGGGGAGCACCCAGCCTAGGGGCTCCTGAGTCCCCGCCCCGCACCTCCTGGAGGGGAGCTGAGGCTGAGAGGCGGGCAGCAGGTGGCGGACAGGGTGCCTCCTGGGCCCTGCGGCTCGCCCCGTGCAGCCAGGCTCACCCCATGTTTCCAGGCCCTGTTTGGAGAGCCTGCTCCATAAGAAATACCCGCAGGAGGCCCCCAGCCGCACGCACACGCCCTGCCCCTTCCCGGCTGGCGTGCCTCCTCGCCCGTGTGACCTTGGCGACTGTGTGTCCCGGCTCCACCACCAGCGAAGGATACACAGGGAGGAGGCAAAGCTCAGGGTCCCCGCTGGGGTCAGCACCGCCACACTGATGGCGGGACCCGCAGCACCCCGCTTGCTGCACTGGAGGCACAGAAGCCGGTGGGGCCGATTTTAATACCGCTTCGCTCCCTTGCTGGCACAGAGCACTGCCATTCCGACCGCAGCCAATCTCAGCACGGGCGGGGGCCGGTTAGCTTCTGGATACCAAGTCTTCAAAGTCCGTGTGTATTTTACTGTCACAGTACGTCTTGGTCAGACGCTCAGCTCGACACTAACGCGAAGGCAGTGCCACCCGAACAAAGAAGGCGCTTTTAAAGGAAAAAGAATTTACACCATTAAAATCCACCAGAAGTAAGAATGTGGGTTCCAGTCCCCCCAGCCACGTGGACTCCGCCGGGTGTGAGTGCCCCCAAGTGGCCATGTCTGGCAGTGCAGGGTAGTGCCCGGGACGTGGGGATATCCTGAACTCAAATTGAGTTTCCGGGCACAGAGGAAGACCTGCTCGTGTAAGACCTGTGTGCCCTCGGGGTTCTTCACATTCCGCTGGTCCTTTGTGACTTGACCCGTGACCTGACCCATGACATCCTCCATCAAGCGGAAATCCTGGACACGGGGTAGGGGAGAGCGGGCACCTCGGCAGAATCGCAGTTACGTGACAAAGGCGGGGTGCAGAGTCCTACCGTGGGGAGCGTAGACGGGCGCCGGGGCCGGCTTTCCTTGGTGCGCAGTCAGGAGGGTCCCTGCAGCTACCAAGCGCGTGGGCCAGGCAGGCCTGGAGAAGGTGGTGGGTGACAGCCCCGCCACCCCGCCTCCAGCTCCACGCGGGTCCCCAAGTCTCCAGGGGCTGCCAGCCCTCTGCAGCCCCAAACTCCCAGCTTCGCCAGCCAAGTGGTGCATGGGGATTTCAGAACGCGTGAGCGGGTGTTTCTCCCTCCCCAGCTGCGTGTGCACTGCTTTATTCAGCTCTTTGGCGCCCTGCTCTGTAAAGTTGTTCAGACACTTTGCTCTTTTTTTTTTTTTTCTTTTTCTTTTTCTCATGGGCGTGCAGGCCCTCTCCTTAATCACCAGCTTGCAGCATTATGATATCTTCCTCCATTTCTTTGTCTTCTGTGATGACCCATGACATTCTCCATCAAACAGAAATCCTGATGTTGGTGCAATCAAAAGCACATTGTGTGTGTTGTTTGTGTGTGTGTGTGTGTGTGCATGTGTGCGCGCCCGCCCACGCACAGCACTCGCTCGTGGGCCTCCCAGCTTTTGACTTAAAAAAACTTTGAAGTTTTTAAAAATAAATCCGTCCTTCCCTTCCAGGTCACACAGGTATCCTGAAATGCCTCCCATGAGCCCTAACTTCACCCTTAGATTTCCCTTCGTTTCAGAAATCCAGTTTTCCTTTTCTCCAGAAGAATCCCTTTGAATTCATGACATTACTTACACTTTAATTTCTCAATTTATTCTTACAGAGAGATTTTTCTTCTCATAGGTGAAGTTATTTTTCTCTGGGAAAAGACTGGTAGGGTGTGTACAGGAAATTAGGAAGTGTGTTCACAGCTGTCTTGGGGTGGCCCTGCTATGACACAGCGAAGGAGTTAAGAATTGATTTCTAGTTCGGTGCTTGGCGGAATCATTGCACTTGACATTTTGTTCTGTTTGAGCTTAGCACTGTTATGAGAACTAAAAATGATTCCAATTTACTTCCCATCCTGTGTCCCGGAAGGGAAATTTCATGGCCCAAATGCAAAACATAATGGGAATAACATTCCCGACGCTAATTGCGGAAACTTAGTTGATCGCGGTAATAACTGGGGTGCAGCCTTTCTTCCTTTCCTTCCTGGCTCTCACATGATTGTGCTGCTTTCGCTGAACGGACTGATCTCTGTTGTTTCCCGTTTCTGTTCTCCTCACTCACCAATCCCCCCTCCCCGCCCATTTTTACTAACTGTGAAACACGGAGAACTTTGAACACACAGATATCTGAGTAAGTGGACTTTACTTTTGTACTTTACTAAATTTAACGGCTATATCATAGTGCGTGTACAGAGAAATATGCCCACCCTGAGCTCAGAGCTCCGCACATTTCACACGGTCACCAGCAGGGCCAGCCTTGGAAACAGACATGGCCGTCCTCTCAGAGGCCGCATGGCCCCTTCCAGTCACCTCCTCTGGGTGAAACAGGCCCTGTCCTGCCTTGCTACAGCCTAAATTAGTGCTGCCCAGTGGGTCTGTGAGTTTGTCTGTGTTGAGGTGTGTGCCGGAGGTCATCTGTCTGCACTGCTGTACGCTGGCCCATGGGGTGTCCAGTGAGACTGACTCATCTGTTCTATCACAGGTGTGATCACAGATGATGTCGCTGCACTCTGAGACGTGTGCTGTGTGCACACGTGTATGCACACCCATATTTACGCATCTCTCCATTGGTGCATGCCTGGGAGTTCCGCTGCCTGGGCAGAGAGAACATGGATGTGTCAGTAGACACTCAAAGGGTTGTGCCAGCTTTCACCCCCAGCACAGCATGAGTGTCCTAACTTCCTCACATCTTTGCTAATACTTATTTTGTCTGTCTTTCTCATTTCGGCAGTCTGCTGGGTGTGGAATTCAATCTCACGGTGGTTGTTAATTGTGTTTCTCTGATGGCCACCGAGTGAAATGCTGTTTCCGAGGTGTACTGGCCAGTACAGTAGAGCCCTTTGTGAACATCCTGTTTTCTGTCTTTCACTAGTTTGCCTGTCATTTCTTTATTGACAGATTGTTAAATACATATGCACATATAAAATATATATTAATAGGTATATATTAAATATATACTAATATACAAAAGTATATAGACTAATACATATATAGATAAATCTGATTCATGCATACATAAATATAAATTAAACATGAATGCATAGTAAATATGCACATGTGACCATTAGCTGTGATTTGTCAACTTCACTGGAGTAAGAATCACCGGGCAGAGGGGCTGGGGATTTAGCTCAGCGGCAAAGCGCCTGCCTGGCAAGCGCAAAGT
>NW_004955491.1:8251993-8281532 GCF_000276665.1 Chinchilla lanigera | reverse complement strand
GTGTGCCTCTTTGTAAAAGCTCCAGTCTTGCTGAGCAGATGGGTCCCTCACTGCTGCTGTCTTTGGACATCAGTCTCCAGTTTCTTTGGCATCCAATGTGTTGACTCTACAGTGAGCCTGGACCCTGGACTGTGCCACGTCCCAACCCCTCTTGTTCTGCAGCTTCCATCTTCTTGGGCTGAACAGCTGTGGGGTCCTCTGGCACTTTGGCGGCCATTGTGGACGCTCCAGCTTCTGATCCTGTGAGCCACCTAATCAATCCCCTTGCAAAGTTATACCTATATTTTCTACCAATTCTGTTAGGGAACCCTAACTAATAATTTATACATTTGACATCAGTTCTTTTTTGCACTGCACTAACTTCCCTCACTCTGGGCCTTGCTTTTTTCTGTCTTACATTGTCTTTCCATACCTAGAAGCACCTATTCTGAATTGAGCTCAGTTTGTTGTCTTTTTAATGTAAGAACTGAGGGGTCATGGAAGATTCCACCCAGATCTCAGGGGAAGGCCTGGGAGGCCAGGCAATGTGACTGAAGAGGATGACACGAGAAAGGGTGAGAGAGAAGCAAAGGTGCAGGAGACACACCAGGAGGTTAGAGATGCCAGGAGTGTGGAGCATCTGTGGAGAAGAGTTGCAGGCGGCAAGCGGACCCAGCCCAAGACAGAGCCATGAGGGTTGCAAGCAGCAAGGCTGTCGGGACAGGGCTACCCCAACCCTTTAAAGCTCATGGCTGACTACACCCTGCCTCAGGTGCTGGCCATAGAGTCACAAGACTTTACGTTTGCCCTGCTGATTTTCAGCCTGCCTTGGTCTGATTCCTTTCTATTCCCGTTCCGGCATTTTGGAAAGGAAATTCTGTCCTGTGACATTGTACAGTGGAAGCATTTAACTTTCTGATTTTCACAGGGACTCGCAGCTAAGAGTTTGCCTGGAGTCTCAGAGGAGACTTTGGACTTGGACTTTTTAGCAATATCTGAAAGCCTTTGGTGACTGTTAAGCCTTCGGTGACAGAGATGGACTCAATGCACTTTGTATGAGGAAATGAACAGAAGCCTATGAGGGATCAAGGACACAATGTTATGGCTTAGATCTAAAATGTATCCCCAAAGTGCCGTGTGTTCTGAGATGGGATCTGATCAGAAGGTGCCAGTTCCTGCTTCCTGGCTGATGTGAGGTGAGCCGTTTCCTCGGCCAGGCCCTTCCACCACGCCAGTTCTGTCTTGGAGTCAACCAGCCGTGGACTGAATCCACCAAAACTGTGAGGCAAAAGGAACCTCTCCTCCTTTAGGCTGTGGGTGGCAGGTACTCGTGACTAATTCACAGGGTCAGGCTGCTCCGGATTAGAGGGCACCCAGCCGGTGCCTGCTGCTGCAGGAGGGGCTGCTTGTGTGGTGGGAGGCTCGTCTGGCATCAGAAGACTTGCGTGTCCATGGTGCTGAGAGAGCAGCGGGAAGACAAGACCATTTGTCTTTCCTGCCCCAGTCACCCTAAGTCAGCCTTCCCATGGATTTTTTGAAGGTGGAATGCAGAAGATTTCAGGGCCCCCAGACCCTTCTTTACATGTGAAAACCTAAATAAATAGTTGGGGTGAGGGCAGGGGACAGCTTTCCTCCTTAAGGAGACTTCCATTTTCAGTGGCACAGGTATGTATCACATCCCTCCTCTGCAACCTGGACTCTTCCTAGCTGAGTTCCTCAATGGAGGGATGGGTGACTTCTACTTCCCCAGTGGTCCCCGAGGCAGGCAGCAGGACCCTGAGTGTGTTCCAGGGATCAGTGGTGTGATGCCAAGGCAGGTACCTGCAGCTTCAGGGTCACGGGTGGAGCGTTTATCATGGGTTCCAGAAGAAGCCTGAGGAGAACCTTGACCGGCATTCCCATACACAGGGTCGGGTGACCAGGCTTTGAAAACGGTCAAATTCCCCACCTGCAGATGGTCCTGGGGTTAGGTCAGATGGTGGGACTGCAGACCTCCCAGCCGTCTGAAGGTGTGGAAGTACACTCACACAGCCACCCGGCTTCTCATGCTCAGCACAGCTCTCAGTAGATTAGGGGAGGTTTTCAACACTTCATTGTAAAGTAGGCTGCGTGGGGGGTGGTTTTGCCCAACTACAGGCTACTGTGAGTGTTCTCGGCACATTTCAGGCAGGCTAGGCTGAGTTGGGATGTCAGTGAGGTGTATGAAATGCGTTTTTACTAGTATGTTGGAAATACATAACAGTTTGGGGACTAAACCGATGTACACATCTAGATGTGATAATTTCTGACCATTTCCCACCCCTCTATTCCCCTTTCCCCATCCTCTTCCTCTTCTCCAGAAGGTCCCCTTCCCTGTTGCCTACAATGGCTCCTTTGTTTTACTCTTTAATTGACATATATTTCGAGTTTCTCCTATGAGGGAGGCCACGGGCTATTTAACTTTCTGTGTCTGGCTTGCAAAATACGTTTTTGGCTTCCAACCTTTCCAATTTACAATGTATTTATGGGGGTTACAACCTCACAATCCAGGAGCACCCGCCTCAGTCCACACCCAGCTTCTGCTATCTCAGCTCCGGTAACCAGGGGAAAGGCTCAGGGGGCCCGGCCGAGAGCCACCCACCCGAGACAACCACAGGTGCAGCCCACTTGGAGCGGAACGGGCTGCAGCGCCACCTGCTTCTTGCCCGGTTTTGAGCCCCTCAGTCACCTTAGGAGAAAGTGTTTTTGTTAATGGTTGACAGATGAAGTGCTATGCCTTAGCAAGGTGAAACCTCCTGCTCAAGGCCACCTACGGGGGGGGGGAGCGGGGAGCAGAGCGGGGCTGTGACTTGGCTGTCTCAGACCAGCTGACCAAAGTCTGAAGGCCTGGCCCAGGAGGGCCACCTCCCCCGACTCCCTGGAGTCTGGGTCTATTTCTCATTTTCCCATCTGCTGGCTCCTGCAGCTCTGGCCAGATGGTGTTCCCCACTTCTGTGCAGGTTCATTTTCCTCTCAGGAAGGGGCTACCTGTGTGTGGTGTCAGGAGTCACAGGGGCAGGTGGAGGGGACACTGGAGCAAGGAGCCCGGGCTGTCTGTGAGGGATGCTCAGGAAATATCTGCAGCCCGGCGCCAGGGCCAGTCTACTTCCCGAGCCGACCGTGGTCCCTTCCTCCCGGAGTGGACCTGCACCTCCCTTGGCCTCAGCCCGGGTACTGAGTAGCTGTCAGCCCAGGCAGCCCCTTAAACTGCTGGCACCCCAGACCCAGGCTGCCTGGCCCTGGCCATTATTTCCCGGTGACTGGCTGCCACCTCCCGCTCCCCCGTGGAGAGGTAACCAGTCTGGGTGATGCCTGTCCACGTCCTGCACTCCCCCCATTTCCCTTCTGGAGGGAGCGTGGGAGGTGAGGGGTGCTTGCTGACCAAGCCTCTTATGATTTCACTTTCCCCAGTAAAGAATAATTCTCCTAGCTTTATATGCTAAAGATCATTGGTCTTTTAGTTATTTCAAGTATTTTTTTAATTTCAAGTATTTTAAAATATGGTTCACATATTGAATATACCATGAGGTTAAGCATTCATGTTAATGTCCAATTAACTGGCAGTTTAAAAATATTTCTGGTTGATAAAAAACATTCATAAGTAAACCTTCTGAGTTTTCATAAGTCATATTCAAAGCCTATGCAAAAATCTATCCATTCTTCATGATATCAAGAAAAATAAAGCTGGGTGTGGTGGCTTGTGCCTGGCTCCTAACCAGAGGCTGAGGCAGAAGGATTGCCTGAGCTCACAGGTTCCAGACCAGCCTGAACAACATAACAAGGCCTCGCTGCAGAAAAGGAGAAATAGTTTATTTGATCATTGTTCTATTACAGCACACTTCAAAATTTTTTTCTACTAAACTACAACCCCAAGTAAAAAATACTTGAGTTATTTTCCCCTTTCATAAAGTCAAATGAATTAAAAATAACTGCTCCTTAACCTCATAATTTTCTCTTCATATAGTATATCCTAAGAAAATAGGAGGCATTTCTAAAAATTTATGCAGTGAGATCTTCATCCCAGGATTACTTATGGAAGGAGTCATACAAGTATCCTCAAACAAGAACCGAAGGAGTGACACATTCTGATGAAAGGATTAAACGATGCAATGTCCTGCAGGTCTATGAAGGGTTTGCTTCCTTCCTCGGTCCTCCTATGGTCACTCTCTGCTTCCCGCGGCTGTTTCATGAGCTGTTTCTCCTCTGTGATGCCCTTACTTCAGAAGAGGACTATGAGAAAATGCTCACGGCACGATGATACGGTCAGAAGTGCAATTCTGGAGAGGGAGGGGAAGAGGGAGGCTAGAAGTAGGGAAGGCCTTTCTTGGATTTGGTGGGTTGCTCTGGCTTAGCAAGACATTTGCCATCCCTTTGATGTTTTTAGGAAACTAAGAAGAGGAACAATCATTTAAAATAAACCCCTACTCAAGAATTTCCAGAGGACTTTCTGTGGTGTCCCCACTCCCAGTGCCTGAGACCTGGGGGACACTGAGGCAGGGAGTAGAGCTGCCCAGGTGAGCCGGTCCAGCCTGCTGCACACCCTAAGTGGTGGATGGAAGTGGTTTAGGCAGAGGAGGACTCTTTAACATGGAGCCAACCATGTAGAAAATCCTGGAATTCTTTTTTTTTGTTGTTTGTTTGTTTTTCTTCCGGTACCAGGAGTGGAACTCATGACCTTGTGCTTGCTAGGCAGGCACTGTGCCGCTGAGCTAAATCCCCAGGCCCTAATCCCAGAATTTTTTACATAAAATTCTACAAGATTTTGTCAGTTGTCTGTCCACAGGTCTAAGACATTTTGTTGTGTGTGTCAAAATAGAAATTTTACCTCTTGGGTGTGACTGTGTTTCTTGGTCTTCTGCCACTGTGACAAAATGCCTGAGAAAATCTACTTAAAAGAGAAAAGGTTTATTCCAGCTCACAGTTTCGAGGGAAGACACCACCAGGATGCTGGGGAGGAGCGGGCTGGGACTCACGACGCCGGCACCGAGGGACGTTTTAGTCACTTTCTTCATTGCTGGGACACAGTAGTCGTCACCCATGATTTGAAGGAGGGGAGGTTTATTTGGGCTCACAGTTTGTGGAGGTCTCAGTCCACAGCCAGGGGTGCCAAGGCAGGGTGGCACATGGCAGAGGGGCACTGCAGAGGAGAAACGCTCATGGCACGGCTGCAGGAAGCAGAGAGTGATCACAGGAGGATGGAGGGAGGGAGACAAACCCTCTTAAGCCACACCCCGAGAGACCTCTCTCTTCCAAGGGGACCACACCTCCCAGTAGCAAGTCAGCCACAATACTCCCATAGCTCATGTCCTTCCAAAGGCCCCACCTATGATCGCATGAGGCTTTTAGGGAGCATCTAGATAAAAATCATAGCCCAGGGATGCTGGGGCCGGGGTGCTGGGGCTCAGGGATCCTGTGGCTCAGGGGACTCTCATAATGTTGGAGACAGGGGATGGCCAGCCATTCCCCACACCCACTCCTCTGTAAGGAAAACACACTAAATTCTGTCACATGCAACCAACATGTGTTAGTAAACAGAAATAAATAAATCACGGGTGAAAACCCAGCTCTCTGTTCTTGCTTGCTCCCCACCCCTCTTTCGGGGACTGAGGGGGACCCTGGTCACAGGAGGGAGGTAGGGAGTGGCAGAGCCTGAGGAGGAAGCCCAAGGTGGTGCCACCTCAGTGCTAGTGGGCCCCTCCCTTCCCCAGCCCCAGCCCCTCAGGCTGGAGATGTGTGAGGCACTAGAGGGACAGGAACAAAACACGAATTACATTTCCAGCTATTGCACCTCCCTCCCATGTTCCTTCCCCAAAATTAGAAGGATTTGTCATTTTCTTTATGTGCTCGTGGAAGTCAGTGAATGCTACACTGCCGCACGTCAAGTGCCCAGGGGAGCTGCTGGCATAAATACCGCAGGAGCATTCGGGGAGCGCCTGTCACTTCCATGTACTGCACCCGACACTAGGCGGGCATTGGAGAAGTCACCAAGACTGCACTTCTCCTCCACTGCACCCGGGAGTCAGAGCCACAGGGGAGGGGCGGGGATTGGGTCGTCAAGGGCGGACCCAGAACCAGCACCTCCTTCTCTGTATTGCATGGCCCCAAGAGGTTGGGAGTAAAATCACTGCAACTGATCAGAAGCCCCGAATCCCTGTGCTCTTAAACCTGTTTGTGGCATCTTTAGGCCAAGGTTGAGAAAACAGCAAGACAGCTCTGGGGAGTGTGGGCTCCAGAACTCCTGCAGTTGGCAGCGTCTGTCCTACCTCGGTCACTGCTCACGTTCTCCTTCTGCTCACTCCTGAGCCCATGTGCCCTCAGAGCTGTTGGCTCCAGGCTGGCAACCCGACAAGTTTCTCAAAACCGTAGGGAACAGAGGTGGACACACCCCCCCGGAGTGGCCTTGGCATATTGAATATGACACTTGGGTTGATGGTTTCGTCACATACCTTTGGTTAGAGAACTTGGCCGTAGCAAGGTAAGACCAGTCCTCCAAGGCTAGTGTGGAGGTGTTGGAGCCTCACTGTTGCACCCTCCCTGTCTGGTCCCTGGCTCTGTCCTAACTCAGCCACTGTCCAGGGAGGGACCCAGGCACCTGGAGTGCCAAGGCCAATCCTGGCCCCTCCCTTGATGGGTGCCCATCACTGATGCAGGAAAGGCTGTGCCCTGAAGCTGGTCATACTCTACAGATGACTCCACTTTGGAAATCTCCAGAATTCTCAGTCAAGGCTGCTGTGTGGAGCCCACACTGGGCCTCCTGATGGACCCCAGAGCAGGCGTTTCCTTCCTTGGCCCCTCCCCAGGGAGGACAGCAGCCCCTTCTCTAAGAAAGTGGGGTGGTCAGCCCCAGGAAGATGCCCTCTCAAATTTTAATTGCTCCCTCAGGATTGAGCAGCAGCTCCATAAAATGTCACTAAGTCCAGCGTGGCCAGGGGGATAACTGATCCTGTCATTCTGCCTTCCTCCAGCAAGATGTCCCTTACTCTCAGAGAAAAGCAAAATAGACTGGTTTCATGGAAAAAGTGACCCCAAAGAGGGGGTAGACAGCAAACAGAAGGATGACAGCATGGCCTGCAGCCTGTCAGGAAACACAGCCTGGACGAGGGGCTGGGGACACAGGTCCTGAGCCCTCCAGTCACTGCATGAGTGGAATCCCCAAGGAAGCATGACAACGTGGTTGGCGAGCTGTCTGAGCGCAAGTCTGGCCTAAGCAGCAAACAAGGTAGAGTCAGAACTGCCACCTTGCAGCTGAAAAACAAGCAGGACTTTTAGAATAAAAGTCTCCAGCTGTACGTGGAAATAATGTCATTGCTCCACTAGTCAAGCTTCCCAGGGTAATCAGAGGTAAGGGGTGCTGATGCTTGGAGCATTTCCTTTGCCAACACTGCAGGTGGCACCACTTTTGCTGCAGTGTCTCACTCTGTCTGATCTCTCATCCAAGCTGCATGTCCTCCTCCCAGGCTAGCAGCACACAGATGAAGGAATCTACTAGATGTTCATCTCTGTTACCAGGCCTCTTCCATGTACTAGCAGTCACAAAGTTGGAAGAGGATGTATTAGTCCATTTTGTGTTACTACAAGGAGATATTTGGGGCAGGCTAGCTTTATAGAGAAAGAGGTTTATTTACCTCACAGTTCTGGAGGTTTGAGGACCTGGAACCAGCATTGGCTCATATTGGTGGGGACTTTGTTGTGGATGATATCACAATGGCAGGAGCACATGAGGAGGAAGAGATCACACCCTGAAGTGAAAAACCAGAGAGTGCCTGGGGATCAGCTTGTTCATAGAACAACTTGATCTTGAGAGGACTCGGGGGTCCTCTAAAGCTATAAAAAAATTCCACTCCCAAGCTGCTGGGACAACTGGATATCTACATGCAAGCTGAATCCTTGCCTCACACTAACACAGAAACCAAGCAGATAGAGTAAGCTTGACCCCTACCTCACACCAACAGAAAGCCAACCACATAGACTAAGCTGGACCCCTACCTCTTACCAACTCAAAAATCAATCACAAAGAGTAAGCTTAGAAGTGGACATTGGGCTCCCACTAAAGGGAGACACATGGATGAGCGAGTTTCCAGCATTGGTACTTACAAGGATGTTGGCAAACAAACCTAGATAACAGATGGCATTTTGGTGACAAAAATGTGACCAGGGACTCCCTGGGACCCAACTTCACGTGCCCCAGGAATGATAGTTTAGCTTTGGCTCACCTGTAGTTAACATTGACCTCAAAGCCCATGATCACAATAAGAGGTGTTGGGGCTCCAAACGGACACCTGCATTTTTACCCCCAATTTGTTTTATTTCTGTTTACTAATACAACAGGGGAACCCCAAAACTGATGCTCTGGCAGCACGAAGCCTTAGACTTCACCTCACCATCAAGGTCACTCCAACCAGCCTGTGTCACAGCTCCCAGCACCAAGAGGAGCCTCCTGTTCCGTTCCTTTCCCTCCCTGTCCAGACCACCAATAAGATGCAGTCATCCTGTCTGTTCCCAGAGCTGTCTCCAACTGAACTCATACCACATGAAGAGGTGAGCACCATGGGCAGACTTCTCAGATGCCACTGTGCTCTGCTTCCCTCCCAAAGATAACCGTTTATGAGCCACGGACTGCTCTGCCCCAAATAGACCTTGCCAAGGCTGCTGTGTGTTCTCCACCAAGTTCCCCTAACACCAGTCTGCCTCCCCCAGCACTGTCAGTCTCACCCTTCCTGCAATGAAAGAGGTGCTACTCTCCCAGCTCCTCTCTCTCCTCTGCCCCCGCCCTTCTACCATACTGTTTCCTCCTTAGAGCCAGCTAACAGTGGAGGGACTGACTCTGAAGTTGAGGGCAAAATAAGCCTCTCCTCCTTGAAGTTGTGGGTGTTGGGTATCTCATCCCAGCCATGAGAAAGTGACCAATAAAAGCCCAGAGAGGGGCTTGAAAAGATGTGTAGTTCATCTGAGCGGATGTGGGAGTGAGGAGAATCATCAGCATGGGCTCTTTTTAAGGTTCACATCTGGCCCAGCATGTTCTAATCAGCTGTAGAGTCAGACAGGGATGCAGCCTGGCCTCATCTGTTACCACAGGACACTAGCTCATCCTTGGGGATGTGGGAGACACGAGCCAGTTTTCTATCACTGTGACAAAGTGCAAAAGGAGGAAGGATTGTTTCGGCTCACAGTTTCAGAAGGTTCAGTTCGTGGTTGCTTGACTCCATTGCTTTGGGCAGGTAGTGGGAGAAGAGATCATGGTGGGGGCCCATGGCACAGGGAGTCCATTCACCTCAGGACTCCTGAGAAGTAAAGACAGAGCGAGAAGGGGCTGGGAGGCCCACATTCCCCTTCAGGCCTATCCTTAGTACACTAGACAGCAGCTGTCAGCCTCTGCACTACTGACCTGGGACAAGGATAATCCTTTGTTGTGGGGCATGATAGGATATTTAGAACATCCCTGGTTTCTATCCACTTAATGTCAATAAATCCCTCCACCCAAATGCCCCTTCCAGCCACCCTGACTTTGACAACTCTAACCCTCTCTAGCCATTTCAAATGTCTCCTGGAAGGGGTGGGGGACTCCCTTATGGTCTTTCTAGAGATTTTCCAGATCTGAACATGAATTTCTACAGATCTTCTCAGAAACTCAGAATGATCACCTCACTTAGCATCTCCTGAACTTACTTGGCTACAGAACACTTACAGTTACATAATTGTGATCAATCGGCACTTCTTGGAGCTAGGGTCATCCTGGAAAAGGCTGGCTTAAGAAATATTTCCCCTTGATGAAAGAAATTGAAGAGAACACAAAGATATGAAGTGTTATCCCATGTTCATGGATTGAAAGAATCTCAACTATTAAAATACCCATACTGCCTGCTGGGCGTGGTGACACACCTGTAGTCTCAGCACTTGGGAGGCTGTGCCAGGAGG
The DNA here is from genome assembly GCF_000276665.1 of Chinchilla lanigera. NCBI lineage: Eukaryota > Metazoa > Chordata > Mammalia > Rodentia > Chinchillidae > Chinchilla > Chinchilla lanigera. The sequence goes on along the minus strand of NW_004955491.1, from coordinate 8,271,620 downwards.
ATTGCCATGAGTTCAAAGCCAGCTTGGGCTACTCAGTGAGTTGAAGACTGAATTACATAGCAAGATCATGTCTCAAAAAGAAAAGTCCACATTTCCCGAAGCAATCTGTAGTATCAGTCCACCTCCTATCAAAATACCATGTCCTTGATATTTCTTCCAGGAACTAGAAGAATTATTGCATATTTAAGGGTCCTGTGGGGTAGCCACACGATAATGAGCATTACTGTGCAAGCTGCATGGACAGCACCTGTGGAGGACTCGCCAAAGCAAACATGAATGGAAATGTGCCTCCTCTGCAAAGCTTGCTTCCCTCCCAACTCCTTCAGACTAGCTGCTCTGAGGGCAGCATTAGAAGCAGAGACATGCCCTGGAGATGGAGACACGGACATCTGGACATTACATCCTGGGGTGGTGCACTGGTCAGCTTCTCATGGCTGAGACAAAATACCTGACATCACAACTTGAAGGAGGGAAGGTTTACTGTGGCTCGTGGTTTCAGAGAGTTCAGTCCTTGGTCTGCTAGCTCCAAGGCAAAACCATCATGGTAGAAGGGCCTGGTAGAGGAAAGCCACTCACCTCATGGAAGCCTGAAAGTGGAATAAGAGGGAAAGAGCCAAGGATGAAGGGGAAGGGGACCAGGCGTACCCTGATAGCCATGCTCCCCATGACCCACTTCCTCCAACTAGGTTCCCCTCCTCCTAACAGCCCATTCAGCCATGAACTATCAATGGATCAACACACTGATGGAGGGGCGGGGGTTAACACCCTCCGAACATTGCTAGATGTCGCTGCATTGGGGATCAAGCCCTCCTACATGTGTGTTTGGGGATGCTGCATATTCAAATAGTAACAGGTGGAAGCCATGGCAGGAAGTCATCTTGTCAATGTCCTGGCGGGTCCCCAAGCCCTCACCGTATACTCTTGCTCTCCTCAAGCTGTGAAGCCCCAGGAACACTTCCTTCTCTGTCTTCTAATAAGGCTTCAAATGGCTTTCTTAAGTGTCACATTTCACCTGTGCAAAATGTGTGAGGAGATTCTGCTCCTGCCCAGCCCCCCGGTCCCCACAGGCAGCCTCCCATCCCCTGAAGGGCCATGGTGACATCTTGGTTCTCGTCATCTACTCCAGGCTAAATTCAGCACGTGGATTCACACACCAGGGTGTCTCGGCTGGATGTTTATGTGAAATGTCAGCAGAGTCTTCTCTCTCCTTGTAGTGCTTGGGTCTAGGCAAACAAGAGATTTGGGGTTGACAAGTAGTTCTACTCAAGAAAAATGTACGCTTTCTGCCTTACATAAAACATCAGGGAAACCAGATGTATCCCCCTGAATATTTATGGTCTCACAGCTTCTTCTATTAATAATTCATCACACGTCGTCATGTCTACCCATCAACAAGGACTGCAAGCAAGGCAAGGGACGGGAAAGTACCCTTCCCCCTCCCCACGTCCCTGTGCCCTTACCAGACAGATGGGCAGCCACATGCCATGTCGCACCACCCTGTGAAAGATAATAAAACGCACTGTGTTGGAATTTTCTGTAACAAGCCTTGATTACTTTAATAAACCACAGGGGGAATCGTCAAGAAGAAAGCGCTGCTTTTCCAGCCTGACTTCAAAGAGGAACATTTGGCTTCTTTTGTTATTACTGGGCCCAAAATTGTTGCTAAACTAGTCAATTTGAAATTCATAAAAAGGCCCTTTGCCTCCCAAAGTTAGCTTTGTCTTCAGCTCCTATAGGTGTTTTTGTTTCTGATTAAAATTATATGCATTGCATGTGTCAGAAAATACTAGAAACTGAAAATGAAGTCACCTGTAACTTCGTACATAGAGAGAAGCACCACTCCTGTCTTGCTTTATAAACTTCTAGAATAAATGAGCCCACACAGATATGTAAATGTGTGCTTACAAAAATGGTATGGAGGGTCAGGGTGAGGCTCAGGGAGAGAGCTCGCCTCACGTGCCCAAGGCGTGTGCCTAGCTTTGTGAAAGCAAAAACGAGGTGGGAATCGCACTGTAAGTTCTTGTTCCATGCATTTTTTTCTGGTACAAATATATCACAGCCCTCTTTTTATGTGATTCACACATGCATGCACACACACATGCACACATGTGCACACACTGTAATGGCTTCCCGGTTGTACCTGCTATCCTGTGACATCTAAATCTTTCCTGCTCCCCCTCCCCACATTCCTGTACTGTCAGGGGAAGGTCCGTGCCCACAGCCCTGTCTTGCTTGTCACCTCCCTCTGCTCAGCGCAGAGCAAAGGCAGTGATGACTTGGAGCTTTCCACCTACAGTCATGCTGCAACCCAGGCAGAAGCAGCAAGAAGAGGTGGCCTGAAGGCCATGCCCAGACCCTCTTGCTGTGGGGCCGGAGTCCTGCAGGAAGCAGCACCTGGTCAGGAAATCCACCTGGGAACTGCTCTGTGGAGAGCTGGAAGAGTCACTTCCAGGGATTTGGGGACTAGAGGACCTTTCCCATTGACCCTGGGTTTTGACATTGTAATAAAACAAGCATGGAGTTTCCCTAAAGGAAGGGAGGTATCTGCATTAGTCTCTCTGGGACCTAAGCAAACGGGAGCATTAGAGCTTCTACACAGAGGCTGGCAGCACAGCCCGAGAGGAGCCTCCGCAAGGGCATGCTGGTGCTGCCAACCTGCACTGCTGCCCTTCCGCCATGCTTGCTGCCCTCCAGGGACGTTCTGGCCATCTTCTGTTCTGCAGGGACACCCTCAGTCCGCCTCGTGTCTTCCCGAGACACTCTCCGCCACTGCTCTTCTCCAGGACACTCACTGTAAGCCAGGTCTCTTCCAGGGAAACTCCCTGGTCCCTCCTCCCCGTGATTCCTGCTGTCCACCTCCTGTCCTCCGGGGACATTCTCCACCCATCTGATGTCCTCCAGGGACACCGTGCGGCCCTCTACTCCTCAGGTCACGGCCAACCCAGGCTTGGATCCCCAACGCCGTTTCGAAGGCTCCACTTTCCTCCAAGATTTCCCTAACACGGGGTCATCTTCCTCCTTCGAGAGTCCGAAGCACAGCTCCTTCCAGAGATGAGCCTGCAGCCTGTGTGTGTCTCACATTTGGGGCTTCATCCTCTCCTGGCAGAGCAGAATTTCTCTTAGGGAGTGCCCCTCAATTCTGTCTCTACCCTCAGCACTTGTGACCCCGATGGAAAGCGGTTTTCAATGTGTTGCTGAATCTCCTCGACTGAGGGCTTTTAAACAACTATTTTAGAGAAGAGATTCCTTTTTATTGTTTTAAACACCCACATGAAAATGTGATTCTTCTAAACAACAAACCCATCACTTTTAAAACAAAGATCCAGTGTGCTAAATTCTCTGGTTAATTAAGAGTTCACGCAGCTCGGCAGACACTGTGAGCAGGGCCGCTGGCCAGCGCGGGTAGGACAATAGCTTGGTCGCCAGGCCCCGGTCTCTAATGAGGACCTGAGCCAGCACGAGCGCTATGGCTTTGGGACAACATTATCTAAGGTCCAGTGCTTCGGTATAAACACAGCTGCCACTATATTAGTGCCTGTCCTGGGATCCACGGGGGAACCTCCAACAGCAACCACGGGTGGGAGTCCAGCTCACTGCTGCCCCGCGGGAGTGCGGAGTGTGAAACCACAGTTCTCTAAGACCAAAGCGGATTTCACAGAGCTGGTCCCGTGTGTTGGCACCTCCCGACCCTGCCATTTCCGCTCCCTCAGCCACAGCCCCACAGCAGCCGCACAGCAGCCCCCATTGGTTTTCGGGGGCTGCCTTCACGCCCTGACTTCACTCCCTCGCCCTGTGCAGCCGGGGGATGCGCCGTGCAGCTGCCTCAAAAGTGGGGAGAGAAGCAGCAGGGTGGTCGGCACCCAGAGCTCTACAGAGAAGCAGCCCTTTCTCCTAGACATTCTCTCAAGGCAGCAAGATTTTCCTGATAAGCTGCCTCTCCATCTTCCAAGGGGAAAATAAGTATTTTGGTGAAGCTAACCCTTCAATTAGGGCAGAGACTGGAGTGGTGAGCGAGATGTGCTTATTATTTTAAAGCAGCCAGGCTACACCAGGGAGAAAACACCACTCAGGACATTTCCTTCCCACAGCGTTTATATCAGATGGGTTTTTTTTCAGTAGTGGGTCAAATCCAGGTTTTTCACATCGAGCTATACTCTAAGCCCTTTTGTACTTTTTATTGGGAGACAGAATCTCACTAAGTCATCGGGTTATTCAGGCTGGGCCTCAACTTCTGATCTAAGGCTGTTTTGCGCTGAATCTACTCTGGCACATGTGCAAGGAGCCTGGCCCAGCACATCGGTCACTGTTCCTGGCGTCTAACGTTTCCCCATCACATGCTCTCTGTGCATAAAGGCTGTGCAATAAATAGGAGACTAACCTCCAAGTCAGAACCACCAAGACCAGCACAGATTTCCTACTTTGGAAATTTTAATTGATATGATTTATTATATACAATATAATATATATTTTCATTTATTATAATAATTTAGAGAGTACTATAGTACATAATTTTTAAATGTATGTGTTCAAATCAAGGCCATTAGTAGACAATAGAGAGTTTTATTGCCCAGGAGCTTTCTAAATCTCACACGATGGCCAAGGTTTCTTGCTGCTTTGTTTTGGATTGACTCTGTATGGGTAAAGTGACCAAATCTTAAGAAAGGAGTGGTGTTAAAAAGGTCAGAAGCTTTTATGGTTGAGACAATAAAAGAATAACTCATGTAAACATTTGGCAGGAAACCTGGTAGGCACTCACTGGCAGGCGGGTTAATTTATACTGAAAGTTGCAAAGTAGGAACAGAAGAGAAATAACCATGCCTCCTGCTTTTGCCCTAAAGATTCACTGCACTGAGGTTCCCCCCGTAGAGAATGATCAGTAAGAAGACAGAATCCACATGGTGTAGAGCACTTTGCCAGTATTTTCATAGGATTAGGACTGGGTGGGTGGGGGAACCTTTTTATATTCATCAATTTGTTTTTGGTTTGTTTTGGTACTGGGAATTGAACTCATGACCTTGCGCTTGCCAGGCAGGCGCTTGTGCCCGCTGAGCTATATCTCCGGCTATATTCATCAATTTGATCAAGATTTTTTAAAAAGCTCTTAAACAATTAATTCAAGCAAAAGCACATTATAAGAAACACTTGTGACTTTGTGGGCTCTCCCTTAGAGATAAGATGTGATCCCAGATTTCTGCTCCGTCTGGCGTGGACATGAAGACCACAGTTAGCTGAGCCGCTGATGTGAGTTGCGTGATCTTTGAGGCTGTTGCCCCAGGACTTCAGAGAACTTCTCCTCTCAGAGTCGAAAGCTCTTGAGGATGACACAAGCTGCACTTTTAGCCACTTGAAGAAATGCATGGGTTTGTAGGACTCTGAGGAGCTCAGCAATGCCTCATCATCTCTGTCCTGCCAGAGGTGAGTTGACAAATTGAGATAGCCTGGCCAGTGACTTCTCGAGAAACAAACCCGTCAATATACATTTCTAGGACCTGAAGTATTGATCCATATCTATGCTAGTAAGAGAAGCCACCAACCAACAAATCAGGCTTTTGCTGGCAACCAAGTATTCTGAGGTGTCTACAGAACTTCTCTGGTCTGAAGATTCTTGGGGTGAGTTGGGCCATCCTCTGTTTTTGGTGAGAAGTCAGCATGCACAAAATTCTGGACGGACAGCTGCCTGGTCTCTGCAAATTCTTCAGTTGTGTTTTTCTGGCGGTTCTTTCGCTTGGCCTCTGGAGATGGGGCTGTGACCAAGTGCATGTGGTTGTACACACCTGCCCCATCACCTGGCTGCCTCACCCCAACAATTACACAGCCAGTCTGCAGAGGGCCGAGAGCCCTCCTGACCTTTGTTTTACTTCCCATCACTTACTCAGGTCAGCCTCCCAGCAGACACTTGCATGCCAACAGCAGATCAGCTACAAATCAGTCGATGACCCTGCCAACGTGCATGCATCTGGCAGACGTGCCCTCATAGCCACTGGTTGTGAAATTGTATTTGAGAAGTCACCAACTTCACAAAAGTCATTTTACTCTAATACCAATCTGAGAATAAAGACTTTTGTCCAGAAACACTTCAATAAATTCCATACACATGAAACCCATAGCAAATAAGCAAGTTTGTGAGATGCTATGAAACTAGTAGATTTTTCCATTGTTTGTTAGTTGTTGCTTCAAAACGGGAGGATATATTTAATTTGGCTCTTAACACATGGTCTAAGTGGTTGGACTACGTGTTGGAGTAAACTAGCCAGTTGAAGCAGCTGCCTCTTCCATTGTGTGTGTGTGTGTGTGTGTGTGTGCATGTAGATGTCACAAACAAAATGCCAGGAATCACTGTCCTCATCGGCAGAGCTGGGTACTTTAAAATATTTCTAGACTACATTTTCTCGTCGAATATTGGAAGTGACCAGTAAGAGTTAGGACGTAGTTCCTGGGACCACATGAGAATGACTCCTGGAAGCTTAGGGTTATAGTCTCCTTGCAGCTTTTCCACCCTTCTTCACCTGCCCCTGTGCTCTGCCCGCTCCCTCCTGTCTGCATGATGGAGCTTCTCCAGGCCCACGCCATTGGCCGTGTTGGAGTGAACTTGGGGGAGGAGCAGCGGGCACTTGGTGGGCCAAGTTTGTGGCTACTGGTGCAGAGTGAGGGGCAGGAGACAGATGGGACACACAGGCCGCTGGAGCTTGGGTGAAGACGTCTCCCTGTGTGCCAGTTAGGAGATAGGTGAGCTGAGCTCTGAGACGGCCATGCAGCACTTGGAGAATTTCTCCACCCCCGTGGCTACAGGGCGCATGTGGAAGCGCATGAGAGCAAATTCTCACAGAGCCCAGGACAAAGGCATTTCTGCCCTCGGCCCTGGTCAGTGCTGTCTGGAAAAGAAGCTCTTGAAGGCACTGCTGTAGTTCTTGTTGAAGGCTGTGTAGATGAGGGGGTTGAAGAAGGAGTTGGAGTAGCCAAGCCAGAGGAAGATGCTCTTCCAGATGGCAGGGATGTCCCAGGAGCAGAGGGGGCCGACCAGCTCGGTGACGAAGAAGGGGATCCAGCACAGCACGAACACCCCGATGAGGATGCCCACCATGAGCGCTGCCCTCTGCTCCTTCTGCTCCCGCCACGAGTCCCCTTCTGTCTGGAAGGTGACGGTGGTGGGGCGGACCGTGAACACCATCTGGGACTGCTGCGTGGAGCCCTTCACCTGCAAGACACAAGCAGCAGCACTGTGAAGACCCAGCTCCCCACGCCCGCCAGGTTGAGCCCAGGCACTGGCCGCCCGGGCCCCGTGCATCTGCTCCGAGGCAAAGCTGGACTTGCCGGCACAGGAGCCTGACGGCTGTGGGACTCAGCCACAGACGGAGTGGGGTGAGCAGGCCGGGCTGCTCATGTGTCCTACGAGTGGAGGAGGATGATGTCAGTGGCCCTGTGTGCTCAACAGAGGGGAAAACAGCAACTGCAAGGCCTGGGGCGCATGGGAGTCAGCAACAGGCACAGCACACGGGTGCTCCTAACTTATGGTGGGTCCTGTCCCGGTGGACCTGTCACAAACTGAGAATCTCACAAGCCTTTGATACTCTGCCCTACCAGCATGCTAGCTCGGCAGCAGAGCACGCCACAGAGTTCAGGGTGTGGCCCTGTGTTCGCAGAGTGGCTGGGCCCTGCACCTCTCTGCCACTACTGAGCCTCAGGACTGAGGGTCCTGCCGCTAGTGAGGAGAATCAAAACAATAATTTTCAAAGGGCTGTGGATATAGCTCAGCGCTCTCTAGGTCCAATCAGCAATACTGGAAAAATGAAAGTGTGATAAATCTTTATAAAACTCCTGTAAACTTAGAACCAGATTTCCAAAATCTTTACAATGTTCTAGATTCCAGTGAGTCCTTTCTAAAGTGACAGCACACGGGTTGGGATGCTCACCTCTCTGGGTTTCTGCTGCTTTCTGTGTCCCACCCCCCCCAACGCACCTACATGTGTCAGTCACTGGACACTGTGCTGCCACCTTAAGTGGAGATGACACACCACAGCCCTCTCCCCGCTCCTGTCATCCGTCAGAGAGCTTCCTGCAGCATGGTCTCTGCCTTCATTTCCTTCTCGCGGGAAGCTGAACTCCCTGAAAAGAAAGTGCCTCTCTCCAGCCTGTCTTGTGTTCAGCTCTTAGGACAGTGGAACCACAAGTAGCTGATGACGCAGCAGGCTAAGTGTGAAGGAAGGTACTGCAGTAGGTGCATTACCTAAGTGAGCAAAATAATCAACCCAGCCAAGCCACGGGACCGCTCCCAGGTCAGCAGGTCATCCTCACAGGGGACGCTGCTCTGACCGTCGCTTTGCTGCTCTGACTCTAGCCTTCTGTGGCTCGGGAGGGCTACACAGCTGGCTTGCCAGAAATATTGTGTGTATCTGCTTGGTGCTAGACATGGTGGGGAAGTCTGTCTGGTTAATTTAAACCACTTAACTGATTCGTAACTGCATCTTTATAGTAGTGAATCTGACTTTTTATGACATAAAACGTCAGGTGGTAGTAAGAATACTGTAGTTAAAATAGCGTAGCTGATGCATGAATTATTGATTTTGTATGATAATCTTGATGGCATTTATTTGAAAAACAGTAAAATATCAGGTGATGAGCAATTGAAAAGAAAGTAAATATTGAAAAGCATAGTCCATAGCACTACAACCCTTAGAACACATGAAAAATAAGAAGTAAAATCTCTCTTTCTGTACCGTACACCTCCTATCAAAGACCACAAAAGGGTGAAACTCTTTCAGGGAAAGACTCCTAAGGGTAGTGACTCCATTCATAATAATTAGATAAATGGAAGTTTTCAGCATCATTTAAAGAGTGTCATAGTAAATAATGCCCACATGGGCTTTCAAGGAAAATTACAGTCAGTGTTCTCTGCCCCCAAATAATACCCTAACCATGTAGCCATGAGTAATCAAATGTCCTGAAGTTTTCCTTTGGTCAGCTGCAGAGGAATCTACTGACAGTTAATACTTCTTGTACAACAGTTAAGTTTTCCTGTTATACTTGCATTAATGCACAGTAAAATGATCTCTGTGTAAGCTGGAAGAGAAGGCAGTACCTAGATCCCTACGAAAGAGGGTTGGAAATTTTGAGACTTGCTTTCTTGATCAGAACTGGGAGACCTTGGGTCACAGCTTGGTGGGCCATCCAGCTCCTCCACATTCTGCTTCTAGCTACACTTGTTTGTGTCATACTTGTTCAGTGTCTGTCGTCCACAACTTCATATGCACAGCAGTATTCAGACAGGTGATTTAGAATGATTGAAAGAATAGGATACCATCATGTGAACCAGTGTGCTGTCTCTCTCTTCCCTTCCCTTCCCCTCCCTTCCCCTCCCTTCTCTTTTCTCCTCTCCTCTCCTTTCCCCTCCTCTGCTCCTCTCCCCTCCTTCCCCTCCCCTGCTCCCCCCTTGTCTTCCCTTCCCTTCCTTCCCCTCCCCTTCTCCCCAACAGGCTGGGAACCAAACCTAGGGTCTCATACACGCTAAGCAAATGCTCTACGACAGAGCTATCCCAGCCCTCAGTGAGCACTCTTAATCTCAGGTCTCCACAGATGAAACTTCACCTCTAATGAGAGCCAACAGCAGTACTGACAATGTGGACAGTCCATGATGCTCTCCCTTAAGCCTTGGCTGGATTAGGACAACAGGTATGAGATTGGGAACTAAACATTTCCACACATGCAGGGGAAGACTGGGGACCCATGACTGGTTCTAACCAACTCCTTGATTCAGGACAATTCATCTCAGTGAGATGCCTTTACAAGCCAGCCCGCTGGTGTTAGCTCTTTGCTTCTACAAGTCAGCTCACCAACAACGCATTCATGTCAATAAATTCCCATCAGAGTAACAGCCGAGAAATAGCTGTTCACGCAGATGGTGACAATCCACTTGCACCTCAATTGCCTGAGCCCCAGACCATGCCTTCCAGAAGCACTGTGTAAGACCAGCGTTCTGCTCTCAGCACAGGGAGAGTGGGCCTCACCAGACCAGCATGGTCTTCTCGCTCTGGCAAGTGATGCCTTTCTTTCCAGCATCTAATTTCTGATCTTCTATGGTGGTGCATCATCCTTTGACAGGTTCAAGGCCCGTCTGTCTCCTGCTGCCAGCTCCTGTCCCAGAGCCTGGTGCGGGTTCGGGCCTGTGCATACACTGAAATAAAACCCAGCAGATAAAGAAACCGGGAAGATGTGTTGTGGTTTCCCTGGGTAACACAGCTAGCTGGCAGCAGGACTGTATTTAGAAACTTTGACACCCACTATCACCGAGCAGTCAGCAAGCCGGTTTGCAATTATGCCTCAGCAGAACAGAAGGACAAAGGCACCCTCATTTTACACACAGAGCCCTGGAGCGTGTGGAGGTCTCAGAAAGCCAAGGGACCCATTTTCAAAAATGATCTGGCAAAGACAGAGGAAGGAAGCAGTGTGTGTGTGTGTGTGTGTGTGTGTGTGTGTGTACCATGGTCTCATAGTGCTGTGCTTCTGCTATTATCAAGACGAAGATAATGGGGCACCCTCCTCCTTTCACAATAAGCAAAAAGAGAGAACTGGAAATGACTTTCCTCTTAAACTTGGGGTTAGTGTTGCTTATTAACCGTGTTTGCCTGGATGGGTATCCAGTCGTAGAGGATTTCTGTGAAGAGGGCCTTGGAGATGACCCGGAATCTGAGTGTGCTCTCACACCGACCATAGGGAGCACCAGGCACTGTGATGGGATATCTGGCATCCTTCTGCACTGCTGCTCCTTGTTCAGTGTAGAAATCTAATATATCAGAGCTATATTCCAACAACTGATATTCTGGACATTTTGGTCTGAACAAATCTTGACTACAAGGCTGTCCTGTTCAGCAGCATCTCTGGTCTCTGCATGCAAGAGTCCACAAGCATACCGTCTCCAAGTCTGGATTACCAGAAATGTCTCCAGACTGCCCAAATGTGCCCTGGGATGCAATGTCACCCTTAGCTGGGGATGACTGTCATAGGTAGAAGGACAGGCGGCCTCTGAACCCTTCCCCACTCTTTCCTCTAGGAACCCCTTGCTTTACCTAGCTACATTTCTAGTCTCTCTAAGTTTTGGCAACTGAGTATGCTTGGAATTGGCCACCAACTATAGAAAATGCAGATACTGTAGGACTCACAAAGGGTGTCTATCTCCCTGGCCAGACCCAACTCTGCATAGGCAAAGCCTGTCATTCTGTTACTTCTCTCTGGAGCCCCCAATATGCACTCAGCACAGTATACTTAATTAAATGTGCTTTGCTGTCCCTGGGGCCCGTGTATGTTTCTGACCTGACTTCAGTATGTGAACGAGGTTCGGAATGAGCCTTGGTAATTAATACAATGGATTCTGTTTGGTTGTGGCTACAGAATCTTGCATCGTAGGGTCAGATTATAAAGAGTTAACAAAAAACAGGAAAAGGTGGGTGTGGAGGAAATAAAAAAAAAAGAGCCTTTATGGTTGCTGCAGTGGCTGTTGCACATTAAATGCTACTTATGGGGAGCTGGGGAGTTGTCTGTCTTGGGTTTTTAATTTCCTGCCGTCGCTTTCCTCATGATCGGGAGGGCAGACAAGTGGTCTTTGAGTGCGCACGTAGCGGATAGGGCCACAGGGACTAGAGAGGCAGTGCCACAGGGCACGGGGACAGATGCAAACACAGGCACCGAGACCTGAGTAAACAGGATTTGCAATCCTACATCAGGAGGGAAGGATGCTGCCGAGTGACAGTAACCTAGGTGATGCCATATATTGAAGATTGGCTGCTGTAATTTGCAAAGAAAAAATGGACAGGGACAAAACACTAAGGTGCTGTGCCTGAACTGTTGCGTGCTCTCCTGTGGAGTCTGGGCGCCTCCTCTCCCCGACACCCTGCTCTCGGCGTGGAAAGCTGCGGGTGTTTCAGAGGTGCAGGCCCTGGGTGCCCTAGGCACCTACTTCTGCACATGCTTTAAAGGATATTACAGTTCCACAGGGTTTTATCTCCCAGGGGGATGCAGTAGAACATGAAGCACAAACTCCTCATTTTATAGCTCAGGAAATAACTCATGAGATGCCAGTAGGATGAGTAGCTCTCTCATGTGAAGTTTGTCAGAGCAAACTCTCTGGCCCTTGGTTTCTCCCCAGCCTTTCCCTCCCTACACCCAAAAGTCCTGCTTTTCTCCAACACCGCGGCTGGCAGCCTGGGGTGCAGCCTGCGCAGATGCAAGTGAAGTACTGTTAAGGGTCGCGATGCACCCACCTCCATGGCTTCAGGCACGGGCGAGACGCTGTTGGTCTTCCTGGCGCCCACGCGGAGCTTGGCGGCCTTGTAGATCTTCCAGTACACGAAGAGCACCACGCAGAGCGGCAGGTAAAAGGCCCCCACGGTGGAGAACACAGCGTAGGAGGGCTCTCGGCTCACCTGGCACTCCTCGCGGTGCTCAGAGTACGTCTCCCCCCAGCCGAACAGCAGCGGGGCCAGAGAGATGGCAGCAGAGAGCGCCCAGGTGAGCGCGATCATCACGTTGGACACGCGCCTGCGGGTGCGGGTGGTGTACTCCAGGTGGCGAGCGATGGACCAGTAGCGGTCCAGGGCAATGGCCGTCACATTCCAGATGCTGGCTGTGCAGCACAGCACGTCGCATGCCACCCACAGCTGGCACAGCCGCCGGCCCAGCTGCCAGCGGCGCCCGGACAGCTCGTGCACCAGACTCAGCGGCATGACCAGCGCGGCCACCAGCACGTCCGAGACGGCCATGGAGGCCACCAGGTTGTGCGGGACGCGGTGGAAGGTGCGCACGCGGAGGATGGTGGCCAGCACCAGCAGGTTCCAGGCGAACGTGGCTGCCACGAGAAGGCCCAGCAAGGTCAGAACAAGCATGCTGAAGACGGAGAGCAGGGGCGGGCTGGGGCGCAGGTCCTCAGCACCCAGGCTGCGGTTAGGCTCCAGAGAGGACGGGGTGGAGAGGGCGAAGGAGGAGAAGTTCACGAGCAGATCCATCGCTGGGGCGGGACACCAGCGCCGCACACTTGCAGGAAGGGCCCTGAAGACTCCAGTCGACCCCCGCGCTCAGAAGCAGTGTGGATGTTCACAGCCTCTGGCCAGTGACAAGGCGTCTGGGGACCGAAGGTGGCCCCAGCCTCCTGCCCGAGCCTCCAGAGGTAGGGGGTGGTCTGGAGGAGGGCGCTAAGCTGCAAGCCAGTGAGCCTGAGGCCCCTAGAGGCCAGGACGGCAGGGTCAAGGAGCTGGGTCACATGCCGCGGGTCCCTCACCTCGGCGGAGACGGCTGTCCAGTAGCTCAGAGCCCAGCATCCCGGGGTTGGCCCTGCGGCGAGCGGGTGCCGGGAGCGCTGCTGTGCGCCAGAGCCGAACTCTCGGCGTCGCTCCCGCCGCCAGCCCCTCTCCAGGCTGTTACCCGAAGCCTCAGCTCCTGGCTGGGGAAGCCAGGTAGGTGCCTGTGCCCGCGAACTGCCTCTTGATCCGGCCACGTCCCTTCCCCTCTCCGTCTGGGGCTGCGGCTCCAGGGAGGGGGCGCTGGCGCGCCCACCAGACCTTCCTTATCAAAGTGGGACCCAGGCCTACGTAAGACATCAGCTGATAGAGCCGCCGTCCCCGCCTGACTCCGCGCGCGGCTGTGGCGCTGTCCGCGGTGCCGCGCGTTCCCCGCGCTCCGCGCAGAGCTCAGCAGAACACGGCGGAGCAGACCCTGCGTTTGCCGCTGTCCGTGGTGCCGACACCGCCTGTCTGGCGCCGTGTGCTGTCCGAGGTCCTGCCGCTTTTACCTGAAATGGGCGCTCGAGTGGAATAAACTGGCCAATGAACTTCCGGTACCTGTCGTTCTGCAGGTGGCCTGCAGACCTCGAGCCCCGTCTTCCACTTGTCCCAGCTGCGGTCTAGGGTGTCGCGCGGATTTTTTCGTCCAGATTTGAGTACCTGATTGCTTCCTTTGTACATGACTCTTGGGTGCTTCCCTAAAAGTGTCTGTTTTCCCTATAGGTGAAAAGGTAAGGTGGTGTTTTCTGCTATCCTCAGAGATGTGTAGGTATTGGAGCTAGGAAGCACACCCCAGAAAGAAGCTATGCCATCTCTCTATCTACTAAGTTAAATTTGCTGCTGGGACAGGAACAGTTGGATACAAGGTGTTATATATGCTCTATTGCATGAAAAAGAAGGGGAGCATTTAACTCCCCTCACACACATTAACAACCAGATGCACATCTCCAGAAATTGAGAAAACATTAAATATTTCCTTTTTATTTCCCTCTTTTTCTAAGTCAGTTTTCTTGTAGCTGAGACACAATGCGTAACACCAACAACTTAAGGAAGGAGAGGTTTCTTTGGGCTCACATTTCAGCCCATAACTTGGCTCCAAGTTAGAGTGGCACAGCAGAGGGGCCTGGTGGAGGACAGCTGCTCACAGCATGGCGAACAGGAAGCAGAGAGAGGAGAGGATCAGGAGAGGGAGACAAACTCTTCCAGGCCAAGTCCTTAGTGACCGCCTCTTCCAGCTAGCAGCAATCAGCACTAAGTCCTTGTCTTGGTTTCTGTTCTCTTGTTGCTGAGACAAAATACCCAAAGTCCAAAATTCAGGAAGGAGAGGTTTATTTAGCTTACAGTTTGTGGAGGTTTCAGTCCATAATCAGCTGGCTCCAAGGCAGGGTGGCATGGCACAGGGGCAACTCTTCAGGGTGGCACAGGACAGCAAAAGCAGCAAGAGCAAAAAGGGGGGAACAAGCCTCTTTTCCTCCCTTATGTTGTAAGCCGGCTACCCCCACCCAGGGGGCGGATAGCACTCACATAATCTCTGTACCCTCCTCCTGCACAGGCTGAGGGTGAATACAAATAAGGAACCTGGCTCCCTGCTGAGCCACATAGTTAACCTTCTAAACTTTGAAGTTGACACAAAGAACAATATCCTAGAGCAAGAAGAGCACATCCTTTTCACCCCAGGAGGTAGAATTGCTGAGTCACTTAGCCAAGCCTCTAGATTCCTCAAGTTGACACAATGTATCAACCATAACTGTCCAACAACCCAGCCCCCTCCCAAATGCTCATCTGTGAGCAAATGAGGCTTTAGGTGGACATCTAGATATAAATAATAATGTCACTCCTCCCTTGCAAACACGATCTAATAGAGGTTTTTTTTTTTTTGTTTTTTGTTTTTTTTTTTTGTTTTTTAAGGATGAGCCCTCACATCCTGCTAACATCTGTCAGTACTCAGCACATGCACATGCTGAGATGACCATAAAAGGCCAAGCCAGGATAGCTGACTTTCTAAAAAAGAAAAGTCCCAGTTCTTAGTTATACTTCTGTTGGATAAGGTTACTCCAGTGGAATTATTGAGGTGAGAAGATTTTACAGAGCTCATGCTAGAAGAAGAGAGTGATTCTTGTTTGTTTTGTCTTGACATTTTCTATGATGTAAGGGGCTAGATGTGAACCCTCAGGTTGTCATTGGAGTGGTGATGTTATGTTACTATCTCAGGAGGTTTCTACTAGCAGGATGAGTGACATCTGTCACTCTTGCAATGGAACAAAAATCACAGTGATTTTTAGTTTTCTTTTCTCTCCCTTGCATTCTTCAGATGTCAGAACAAACGTAACAGAACATGTCCTACAGGAGAGAGGTGGGGAATCACCAGGGTCCTGTTGCTCCTTTGTTGTTTATCTTTATCTTTCTTGTTCTGCTTTGTTTTGTTTTCTGCTTTTTGGAGGCGGGGTCTTGCTATGTAGTTCAGGCTGGCCTTGAATTCACTATGTAGCACAGGCTGGCCTCAGACTCATCATAACCATCCTCCTGCCTCAGCTTCGCAAGTGCTGGGATTACAGGCGTGCACTGCTATGCTTAGCTTTGAAAACTAAATCCCTAAATTCCGAGGTGGTGGTATTTGGAAGTGAAGACTTCGGGCGATAAGTAGAGTTAGATGAGGTCTGACATTGACTCCTCATGATGACATCAGTGGCTTTAGAAGCAGAGGAAGAGAGACCCTGAGGCATGGGTGCCCTGTTTCACCATTTGAAGACACAGCAGGAAGGCCCTCATCAGACCTCTGGTCTCTACAAATCACTCTGCCTTGGGTGCTCTATTACAGTAACACAAAACAAGACACATACATAGTACCTAAAGCTAGAGAATGCAAGGGGCTGTCTGGGGGGACTCAGAGAATGCCCCCTTCACCAAGTCCATCTGCTGGAGCTGGGCATGGGGGTACACACCTGTAATCCCAGTCCTCTGAGAGGCTATGGCCAAGGACGACAGATCCAAGCTCAGCCTGGGCAACTCAGTGACTTAGTGAGATCCTGCCTCAAAAATAAAAATCAATAAGAACCGAGGATCTAGCTCACTGGAAAGACCCTGGATTTAATCCCCAGGGTATTTTATTATTTTAAAGGGAAAAGAACAAAAACAAAATAACAAAAACAAAGACAAAAACAAAACCACAAAAACTATAAAAATGATACAAAATTTCAAAACAAGATGACAGGAAATCAACAATGGTTGTTGTACTACTTATTGTTATCTTCAAAGTAGATGCTGAGATTACCAGATATTGGTATGCAAGACTGATAAAACAAATAACATTAACTGTTCCTTTCAATAAACCACAGAAATTACTAGTACAATTATCTTAGCTATCTTGTGTGTGTATATATATATTTCCCTTCCTTCTTTCTTTCTTTTCTCCTCTCCCTCATCCTAGTTGTTCTTTCCTAATGAGCAGTTTCTTTCCATTTCAAAATATCTATTGTGTCTTTCAGTTTTATTCACTCTTTCAGGTTCTTAAACTAGCGAGGACACAATATAATATTTACACATACAGTTTTGATTTATTTCACTTATGAGTATGGTCCCTAGTTGCATCCATTTACCTATAAAAGCCTCAAGTTTATCTTTCTTTATAGCTGAGTAGTACTCCATTGTATAAAAATATCACATTTTTCTTATCCACTCTTCAGTTGATGGGTATTTGGGTTATTTTCAAGATTTATCTATGACAAATTGTACTGCTATAAACATGGGTGCATATGTATCACTGTGGTTTGATGTTTTTAATTCTTGTTGGAAAATACCCAGAAGGGGACTGTCTGGGTTACATGGGATCTCTAGTCCTAATTTTTTGAGGAATCTCCAGACTGATTTCCAAAGTGGTTGCACCAGTTTACACTGCCACCAACAGTGGAGAAGAGTTCCTTTTTCCCCACAGCCCCCTAGCATTTGTTGGTGGTGGTTTTTTTGATGGTGGCCATTCTTTCTGGGGTGAGATAGAATCTCAGTGTTGTTTTAATTTGCATCTCTCAAATGACCAATCATGTTGAACATTTGCTCATGTATTTATTTGCCATTTGTATCTCTTCATTTGAGAAGTGCATATTCATCTCAGATGCCCATTTTTGGATTGGGTCTGTGAATTTGGGTAGCTGAGGTTTTTTGATTCTAGATATAAGTCCTTTGTCTGAGGGACAGTCAGCTAGAATATTTTCCCACTCTGGGGGCTGTCTTTTCCCTCTAGTGGTGATTTCTTTTGAAGTACAAAAGCTTTTTAATAGGATGAGATCCCAGTTGTTGATTCTTTGAAGTGTTTCCCATGAAATTTTGGTTTTGTTCATGAAGACTGTGCCTACCCCATGTCTTCAAGATTCGACCCCGTTTCTCCTCCAGTAGATTTACTGTTTCTGCTTTAATATTTAAATCTTTGATCCATTTTGACTTTAGTTTAGTGCATGGTGATGGACATGGGTCTAACTTTAGTCTTTGGCATGTAGAGAGCCAGTTTTTCCAGCACCATTTATTAAAGAGGCTATCTTTCCTCCAGTGAATATCTTTGGCCTCTTTGTCAAAGATAAGGTGGCTGAGTGTATCTGTAGTTGTAGTTGTGTCCACATCTTCTAATCTGTTCCAGTGGTCCTCAGGTCTATTTTTTGCCAGCACCATGCTGACTTTATCACAATAGCTTTGTAGTATAATTTCAAATCAGGGATTGTGATGCCTCCTGACTTTGCTGCTCAGGATTGCCTTTGCTATTCTAGGCCTCTTCTGGTTTCAGATGAATTCTAGGAGTATTTTCTCTAGTTTTGTGAGGTATGCTAATGATTCTTTTATGAGGATTGTGTTAAATCTGTATAACACTTTTGGAAGTATGGCCATTTTCACTATGTTGGTTCTTCCTATCCATGAGCAAGGACTAGCTTTCCATTTTCTGATATCCTCTTCAATTTCCTTTTTCAGAGTACTGTGATTTTTTTGTTTGTTTGTCTGTTTTCTGATACCAGGAATCGAACTCACGACCTTTTGCTTGCCAGGCAAGTGCTGTGCCACTGAGCTAAATCCTCAGCCCCTGTGATTTTCAATACATAAATCTTTTACATACTTTGTTAGATTGATTCTTAAGTATTTCATGTTTTTGTATGCTACTGTAAAGGGTGTGGTTTCCCTAATTTCTCTCTCAATAAGTTTGTTGATTGTGTACAAGAATGCTATTGATTTTTTAGTATTGACTTTGTATTCATCCATGCAACTGAATTTGGTTATTAACTCTAAGAGTCTTTTGGTTGAGTTTTTAGGGTCTTCTATGTAGAGTATCATATCATCTGTGAATAATTATAATTTCACTTCTTCCTTTCCTATCCTTATTCATTTTATTTCTCTCTCTTGTCTAATTGCTCTAGCTAATGTTTCCAGAACTACGTTGAAAAGCAGTGGTGATAGTGGACATTCTTGTCTTGTTCCTGATTTTAGAGTGAAAGTGTTCAGTTTTTGTCCATTTAGTATGATGTTGGCCATTGGTTTATCATAGATGGCTTTTGTCAGATTGAGATAAACAAAGTCTATTTCAATTTTCTGTTTTTATCATGAATAAGTACTGGACTTTATCAAAAGCTCTTTCTGCATATATTGAGTTGATCATTGATTTTTTATCTCTGGCTCTGTTGATATGGTGTATTTCATTTATTGATTTGCACATGTTGAACCATCCCTGCATTCCTGGGATAAATCCCACCTTGTCATGGTGAATAATCTTCTTGATGATTTGTTGAATTCTGTTTGCTAGTACCTTATTGAGGATTTTTGCATCTGTGTTCATGAGGGATATTGGCCTGTAGTTCTCTTTTTTGGTTGTATCTTTCTCTGATTTTGGTATCAGGATAATACTTGCCTCCAGGAATGAGTTGAGGAGTATTGCTTCCCTTTCAATTTCATTAAGAAGTTTGAAGAGTATTGGCATTAGATCTTCTCTAAATTTTTTGTAGAATTCAGCAGTGAATCCATCAGGACCTGGGCTTTTCTTTGTCGGTAAGTTTTTAATTACATTTTTGATCTCATTAACTGATATTGGCTTATTGAGAATTTTTATATCTTCTTGATTCAGCTTTGGCAATTCATATGTATTTAGGAATCTGTCCATTTCTTCTGTGTTTTCCATTCTATGAGACTAAAGATTTTCAAAGTAGGTATTGATGATCTTCTCAATTTCCACAAGATCTGTAGTGATTTCACCTTTATCATTTCTCAATGCATGAATTTGAGTCTTTCCTTTTTTAAAACAAGGTTAGCTAAGGGTTTATTAATTTTATTTATTTTTTTTAAAGAACCAACTCTTTGATTCATTAATTCTTTGTATTGTTTTCTTTGTTTCC
>NW_004955491.1:8222916-8250958 GCF_000276665.1 Chinchilla lanigera | reverse complement strand
TTTTTTTTTGGTTTTTCTCTGGTACCGGGAACCGAACTCACGACCTTGCACTTGCCAGGCAGGCGCTTTGCCGCTGAGCTAAATCCCCAGCCCTGGAAGATTGTTTTCTACACTTTGATTTTCAGTCTATGAATTTCTTTTTGCATTAAATGTGTTTCTTGTATACAGCATACTGTTGGATCTTGTTCCTTGATCCATTCTGCCAATCTGTTTTTGATTAGTGAATTGAGGCCATTTACATTGATGGTTATAACTGATATGTATTGGGTTATCTTTGTCATGTTATTTTCCCGCTCTTTGCTCCCTGCTTTCTCCCTCTGTTTAATCTTGCCCTGCCAGGTGGTATCTTCCTGTTGTTGTTCTTGGAATTATAGTCATTTTTATCTCTGTATAGAATATCTTTTAGCAGTCTGTAGCATTGGTTTGGTGTTCATAAATCTTTTCAGTTGCTCTTCTTCATGGAAGTATCTTATTTCCCCATTACTTTTGAAAGATAATTTTGCAGGATTGGAAATTGTTCTTTCTGGACTTGAAATACTTTGCTCCAAGCTCTTCTTGACTTGAAGTTTTGTGTTGAGAAGTCTGCCTTGATTCTGATGGGCTTTCCTTTATTGGTGATCTGTTTCTTTTCTCTAACAGCTTTTAATATTCTGTTCTTGTGCTGAATTTCTGGAATATTATTACATGTCTTGGTGTAGTTTTATTTTGATCAGGAATGTTTGGAGTTCTAAATGCTTCACTTATTTGTGTGTCAAATTCCTTACCCACACTTGGGAAGTTTTCTGCCATTATTTCTATGAAGAGTTTTTTTTTAAATGTCATTTGTGCTGTCTCTAGCTTTCTCATTGATCCCCAAGGAATCTTAGTTTATTCTTTTTTTGCTTCACCTTGTAGCTGTTGGATTGATTTTTCATGGTCTCTTGCTAATTTTAAGATAGCTTTCTTTTCATTATCACTATATGTAATTCTGTCCTCAAGATCTGAAATCCTATCATCTCCTTCATTCAACCTGTTGCATATACTTTCAATGGAGGTTTTAATATCTTGAGTTTCTATTTGGATCTGTTTCATGGATTTCATTTCCTTCCTATGCTGGGCATTATTAGTTTCCATCATTTTTCTAAGACCATCTTTTCTTTTGTCTGTGTCTGCTCTAATATCTTTGATCTTAAGCATCATTCTTTCTGTACCTGAGAGATTATTTTCTCCATAGCTTTTTCCACTCGTTTTTTCACTTCTTCTGCTATCATTTCAGGAAGGCAATGTTTTTTTTTTTTTATTTTAAAGAGTAAAAGAAGGATAACAATAATGAGGGGGCTTACCAAATTACAGACAAAGTGGTAGGAAATTATCAATGGTTATTGTTTTACATATTGTTATCTACAAGATAGTTTCTCAGGAAAACAAATAGACAAATAATATTGAGTTACAGACAAAAGAGGTAGGAGATTATCAATAGTTGTTGTACTCTACTTAGGTATCTTCAAAAGAAAATAAATAGAAGTATACACGAGTGACCTATTGAATAATCATTAACTATTCTCAGTGGTTGTTGTAGGAAACACATAATAATAAACATGTGTCCATTTATGAAATAGGATAGGAACAATACAAACATTACAGAGTTATGGCTAGATTAGTAGGAAAATATCAATGACTGCTGTAATACATGTTGGTATCTTCGAAGTGGTTTCTCAGGAAGACAGAGATACGCAAGAAGGATCTAACAAGTAGTTACAGCCTAAGGGTTGTCAAAAATCAAGTGAGCCGTCTGGGGTGAAAGCCATTTTTGTAGCATTTTCTCTCCAGCCTCCCATCACATTGGGACTCCACAACCAGTTAGTGTCCTCTCCCCAACTGTCAGCACAGGCAGCAGGAATCCTGTTGCAGACTTCTCCAGAGCTCCACCACAGCCTGTACTGTCAGGGGAAGAATGGCTTCCAGGGAGTCTCCGCATGTATTGTGAAAGGTCCTCCTGGTTTATAGCTTCTGAGCAGCTCTCGTGACCCCAGTCCACAGGACCTCTGACTCCTCTGGCTTAGTCTGCATTCTCATGTTCTCTGAGTCCTTGTTCAGCAGCTGCTCCTCCGCTGACTCTAGACCTTTCTGGTTCTCAATGGCAGGAGCAAGAGTGGCTCATTGTATAGCATGTATTCCCAGGGTTTTTCCATGTTTGAATGATTCACACATGTCCATAGGTGGGCATCTGCAGCCGATGCATGGTGGGCCAACTGTGTCATTGTTTCTCTGTGTCATGATAGTTCTCAATTGATCAGCGGCGGCTGGCCTGAAGGCCAGCGCACAACAGCGCTTGCGGCCGCACGGCTCCCCATGGGCCTGGGGCCGTCCCTCCGGGGGCCTATGAGGCAGGAAGTGAGCCAGCCAGAAGACAGGTGCTCCCCGCCCATGGCTCCCCGTGCACCAGAGGACCTCCCTCCAGGGGCCTACGAGGCAGGGAATGAGCTGAGGAAGGTAATGTTTGATTTCTAATTTCTCCTTTCTCCTTGAGTTCTGGGCTTGTCCTGGGTGGGCTGGGGGTCTGGGGTTGCATTTTGCTTCTGTATCTTGTCATTTTCCATTTTCTCCTTTATATTTTGTTTTCTATGTTGATATTTGCCAGTTTCTTGTGATATATAGCTTTACCGCTAGTATTTAGGTTTCCCTGGAGGGTGTCCATTCTTCAGGGATGTCTTCTAGGTGTAGGTGGTTTCTTATAGCTATTCCAAGGCCCCAGCTTCCCAGTTTGTAAAGGATGCCAGATTACTCTTTGACTCAGCTCCTAATCCTTTGGTACTGAGTTGTGATGGTGATCCTAACCTCATACAGTCACAGTGTTATCATACGGGGAGAAAAACTGTTTATCACATGTTTGACATCCTGGCTAAAGTAGTACAGTTAGTAATAGCAGTAGTTTCAAGTGCAGTTAACTACTGATAAACTATGGTAACCATTAACCTGTTACCTCTGAGCACAGAAGTAAACTCTAAAATTATGTAACAAAATTAAACATATACTGTGCACTTGTGTGCAGTGATTTTTCCCCTTAGTGAGGTGATTTTATCCTGTTGTTGGGAGCAGGGTGGTTAAGATGGTTAGGGGATTGGCTAAAGTGATGAGTGAAGGCAAATATAGTAGAGTCAGGGCTGGAAATTAAAGGATGATCACCCAAATTTTGGGACACTGGAGGACACAGGAGGAAAAGAATAAAATAGACTACAAAGGAGTAGTCAGAAAGGGTAGAGACAATGTTTACTCGAAAGTTTAAATTCAAGAAGTGGTTGAGGAAAGAGAAAGTGAATCTACAGAAGAGAATGAAAGTAAAGGTAAGAACCTTAAACATTGGGAATAAAAAGAGAAAAAGAGAAAGAGAACAAAAATGAACAGAAGAAAAAAAGAAAGAAAAAGGTTGAGTGAATAAGAAGAGAGAAAAATAGAAAAAGGAAAGACAAAAATCATAAATACAAAAATAACTACAGAATACCGAAGAAAATGATGACATCCAATCAGACAGGATAGGGATAGCCAATCAAACGAGGGAGAATGAAAGTGGTAAAATACCTCTGGTGTTTATAGTTCTGTGAGAGCATCCATATTTAATCCCAGAAATGTGTTGGGTATGAATGTGCTCTTGGCCTCTGGATGCGGGGCCTGGGACTGGACTGCTACTGGTGGGGTTCTCCTGAGTCCAACCGCTGGCTCCTCGCTGCTGCTTCAGATGCTTCCACGTTGCTGGTCTTGCCAGTTCCTCTATCCTCCACAGGCATGTTTGCGCCCATGCACTGGGACAGGGCTGTTGTCCTGGGTCTCAGGTCTTCGGGTTCCAATCAGTCTACTTGGCAAAGGCGTGTGTCTTTACACTCCACTCAAAGACTCTGCCATCCCTGAGATAACAGAGGGAGTGCAGAGCATGGTCTCTTGCTCTACTCACAGGCCCCACTGTCTGACAGAGTGGGGGAAGTGCAGAGCCTGGACTCACTCTGCTCACAGGGCCTGTTGTCCCCCCTAGTTTTTTTTCTTTTAAAGAAATGATCTAGTGAAAAGCTCTCTCCAGAGTCCAGGAGTAACAGTAAGAGAGGTGGATGGCAGAGCAGGGCTCATGTCCCCCTGCAGGTGACAGAGCTCCAAGCCACAGGTGCATCCACCTAGCCAGCAGAGGCCAAAGCTCACTATTACCATTAGGACCAAGGAGGGGTGGCTGGGGGTACATGAGCCTCAGCAAGACACACAGACCACAGTGCCCCCAGGGACAGAATAGGCAGGCAGGCAGGCAGCCAGCAACACATGTTTAACATTTGCAACACAAACAAAAAATACTATGCTAGAGGCATGGGAGGCTAAGACAGTCATCCTGACAAGAAGCCATATTCTCTCACTGGGTGCTCAACTGGCGAGGGACAGGCTAGGCTCCCAGGGAAGGAGCCTGTGATACTGCAGGTGGCACATGCAGGCTTGCTTCCCCAGGTCTGGCACCAAAGAGACCTACAGCCACCATCAAGGGCTGGTGGTGGCAGAAGGGCGAGCACCCAGCCACGCTGTGGGTGGTCAGGCCCGAGGCTGCCAAGCACAATCAAAGCTTGCTGAATCTCCTCTGCCTCCACTCTCAGTGCAGCAGGGGCTGCTGTGCACACATACGCTGGATGCCACCTCTGACCCACCCACCCTGCTCATGATGACCAGCAGGCTGCCTGCACTACAGCCTGGGCTTGCCGGTGACTGTGCTGCTTCTTTGTACTTCACTTAAAACTGATGGCTTTAGCTGGGTGTGGTGGCACATTGTATGTAATCCCAGTACTCGGGAGGCTGAGTCAGGAGGATCACTATGAGTCTGAGGCCACCCTGGGCTACATAGTGAGATATTGTCTCAAACAAAACAAAACAAAAACTGAGAGAGAGCCTTATCAGTAACCAAATGGGTCAGAGAAGCTATCTAAGTGTCCAAAATACAATAGGACAAAATTCTAGGGCCACTCTCTCCAAAGTGGTGTCTGTGAGCTGGGGAGATAGCCCAGTGGCACAGCACCTGCCTGGCAAGGACAGGTCCTGAGTTTGATTCCTGGTACCAAAAAAAAAAAAAAAAAGTGCTGTCTGCTCACACCAGAGTGGAGACTGTAATATACTCCATAGCCCTGAACATCCGTCCTTCCAGAGATCTCTGCTGGCTTTCAGCTCTCATCATGTGACAGGTGATTACGAGGGTACCTGTGCTGTTAGGTAGTTTCTGCTCCACAGATGCAGCTTGCTGCATGCTATCCAAGGCCAGCTGGGGTCCTCCGGGACACCAAGTTTCCTGGGAGTGGAATAAAGAGAGCAGGAGAGTTGACAAAACTCTGAAGCGAGAACATGAAGGTGAGTTGAAGATCACGCCAAGTCAAAGTGGATGTCTTCGGTTTCCTTTACCCAGATGACAGCACTGACCTGATCAGTTACTGCACACAGGTACCAGGGTGTGTGCTAGTTCACTCCACTAAAAATACAACATGTGAGACCAAGCTGCAATAGCTGGAATCTGCATTCATTATCCAAGACCCACTCATCCACCTTTGTACCAGACAAACAGGTGATTTTAAACAGCGGTGGAATAGGAACCATGCCCCTGACACTGGAATCTCCATAACCCCCCATATGTGTGCAGAGGTGGGAGAATTTGCAGGCTTCCCCTTGGCTCCTTCTTCTTGTGTTAGCCGGCTCCCCATGGAACGGGCCGCTAGTGTGGACATTCTGCAGCTTGCAAATGAGCATCTCTGCTCAACAAAGCCTGAGGAGCTGCTTGAGTCTGTGTGCTTGCTGACCCATGGGCTGAGGCTTTGTCATCTGCCCTCCATCATCCCCACGCTGACTGCTGGACCATGGTGGCACATGGTGCCCAGAGCTCTGCACTGATGCAGATGCTGTTTCTCGTGTGAACTGCCCTCCCCACCAGCACAAAGGCAAGGAGCTCAGGGCAGGAGTTAATCTGGGAGAAGATCCTGGGCAGTAGCAGTGGGGAGCAGAGACAAAGACCAGGAGGAAGGAAGAGTCCATCAGAAGCATGTGTTATAACTGGCAACCACTGTAGACAAACAGGACAATAAATGTGCTTGAAGATTTCTCATGAAAGGACAAGAAACTGAGACATTTCTCCACTGACACTCATAACCCTTTGGGTGATATTTGTCCCCACCCTGCGCGGACTTCTCAGGTCCGCTCAATTGGGAAGAAAGTGTGGAGAGATTTTAGTGGGCTCTGGACCTTGGGGAGCTGTCCAGCAGGGCTGCGGCTGAAGCCAGACCCAAATTCTCCCTGTTTTCCTTGCACCCTGCAAAGGCGTCTCTGAAGAGGCTGGAAGGTCGATTTGTATTGCACACGGGTGGCCACGTGGCAAGGACTGTCCTGAAGGGACCTGGTCTGCTCCTCAATCAAGAAGTCTAAGTGGGTGAGGGAGATGGGTGAGAGCTTTGAAATTCCAATGTGGCAACTTGAGTCCAGTTCCTGTCTACCAGACCTATAGATTTTATTGTTCAAGTGACACTTTATTAGATTTGCGTATATTTCCCTCCTACTGATGCTATGGTTGATTAGCCACTATCTGGGATCCTGTGGTCAAAAACACTCCGATTACCTCTCTTTCCCCATGTAAGAACATAACTCTGGTTGGGCCTGTCTCTGCAGTCAAGTTCTTCCACAAGCTCTTCCTCTCCCACTGTCAATCAGAGCAGGTGTGGCAGCCTCCGCCACTGTAATAAATACCCGAGACAGTCACAATAAAGAGAAAAAGCTCACTGTGAGAGATTCTGGCCTATGATCAGCTGTGCACGGCAGAGCAAACTTCTCACATCACAACGAGAGAGCATGGAGGGAGTGAATCCCACAGGCCCCGGCGGGGCCCTCGGTGACCTGGAACTCGCCACCAGCCCCAGCCTCATAAAGGCTCCACCACCTCCTAGCCGCCCCTGGGGGCCAAGCTTCTAACTCGAAGCCTTTGAGATCATTCCACAGCCACAGGCTGGCAGAGAGAGTCCACCTCGCCCTCTGTCCCCCATCTCTGCAGAACTTTGAAAGGCTCCCTTAGCAATGAGATTCCGATCTGTTTGTTCATCTTTTCTACTACCCAAACAGACCTCTTTCACATAAACTAAAGTGACAAGTGTATCAAAACCTTACACGTGCATCACTCAGCTTCCATATACCAACTCATGCCCAATTTTGCCCTATCTCTATCCCCAGTCACTTTTTCTCTCTACTCAACGTGCTCACTGGGTTATTTTGAAGCAAATCCTATGACAGTATTATAGTCATTAACTATTGTAGCTTGTACCTCCAAAATAAGGACTCTAAAAACGTAATCACATGCATTATTGCACCTAAAGAGGTTAACTCCACTGGGACCCTGGCCTATCTCCTGCTCAGAGGTACAATGACAGAATAAAACACAGACAAAGCACATATTTTAGCTACAGAGGGGACCAGGATGGTCAAGCCCAGTGGCGGGCCAGGACATGAGGCATGGTGTCCTGGCCTTTGTTAGGTGCACAGCGTGACGGGTGCTGGTGGCTGCGGGAAGTGAGGTGAACTGCTGACATGGGCAAGGTTCAGGGACTGAGGTGCGGTGCAGTTCTGGAAAAGTGCCCAGGACGGATCAGGGTTGACTGGGGACCTGCTTGTCTGTTAGCTCCGGAGTCCAGTCCTCAGCTGCCGTGCTAGCGTGCTTTGAGGCTCCAGAACTTCACAGACCGTTTGCTGGTCTCGGCTTTGGCCTCGGCTTAAAGATGGATCTGCCCTTAAGCCAGCCAGGGGTCTCTCCACAAGTCACATAGGCCTAGGACAGACTCTCAATTTACTTTTGTGCCAATTTATTAATATTAATTATTGCCTGTTGTGTATTGTGTCAAGCTGGTGCCCAGTACAGTCCTATTTCCCTAATATCATCAAAGCTCCAGTCACTGGTCACATATTGGCTACTTTTCATGGTGGGCTTCCTGGAATCAGAACCCAGGCAGGTGTAGCTGCTGCACTTGGTTGATATGTCTCTGAAGTCTTTTTCATCTGTGAGTTGCTTGTCCCTGTGTTTTATTCTTGTATGTATTAAAGAGGATCATTTGTTTGCTTCCATATCATTCAACTCAAATTTTAGTGTATGCAAATCACCCTGGGATCTTTTGAAATGCAGAGTGAAGTGCAAGGTGAGCTTCCTGGATCACATAGGATGTCTATACTGTTGATCTACTGACAATACTTTCTCTCTCTCTGTCTCTCTCTCTCTTCAGAGCTGAAATGGAACCCAGGGCCTTGAGCATGCTAGACAAGTACTCCTGGACTACACCCTCAGCTAAACTAAATTACCCTCAGCAGAATTCTTCAGTGAGCTGATTTCATCTCAAGTTGTATATTCAACATGTTCTTCTCTCACACGTATTTCTTAGCAATTATTGGTGGGGTGTAGAGGCTTGGCCACTTTCAAACCCGGATGTTTTGGCGGGCAGGAGCGCTGCCTGCACAGTGCTGCCTCCCCGGGAAGCTCTGTGTAGACAAGAGCTATTGGGGTCAGGTTCCATTAGCGTGACGGCCACCTCCTTGGAACGGTTTACCCTGGTTTTCACATGACGGCTAAAAATAATCTCTGCAACCCCTTCTTTCCCTTTGGGTTGCCAAGTGGTGATATCCTATCATTTCTTCTTCAATGAGTAGCTGGAGAACCCTTATAAAAATGTTCTTCTTAACTAGTCAATGACCTTAAGTTATACTTACTATACGTGAGCCTGTGTGTATAAGTTTAATAAGAGGAAAACAGCTCTACAGTATATGATGTCAGAAGAGCTTGTCCCTTTTGTGGGGATGGAGACTAGGAAAGGGCTGCTTCCTGCTGGTTACCCAGAGTCCACTTGTGAAAATTCTTCGAGTTGTACACTTGTGACTAGCGCATTTTATTATATAGGATGCTTTGTATTTAAATATTATGCTTTGTATATTATAGATTATACCTTTCTTTTTTAGACAGGGTCTTGCTATGTATTTCAGTCTGGCCTTGAACTCATTATGTAGTCCAGACTGGCCTCAAACTTGCAGCAATTACCCTGCCTCAACCTCACAAGTGCTGCGACTATACGAATGCACCACCATGCCTGGCTATAGATTATACTTTAATCAAATAAATGGATTAATAAATAAATAAGCAAAAGAAGTTCAGCATTTTCCAATATAAACTTGTCCCTCTGAGATTAATGACTTCCTCCAGCAATGACTACCTTTAGCAAAACTGGGACCTTATGATTATCTTTAAATCATATTTAAAAATATTGGGGGGTGCTGGGGATATAGCTCAGCGACATAAGTGCTTGTGTGGCAAGCCTGAGGTCATGAGTTCAATTCCCAGTACCAAGTAAAATAAAATAAATTCACTACAGTATTTAAAAATGTTCTCGGTGCTGGTAATATTAAAAATTGCTTTAAAAAATAAAAATTTGAGGGAGTTGTAAAAGGATTAAAGTGGGTTATGTACTAACTCCCCAAGATGAATGTAAACATGTACTACAAGCATGCACTAACAAAAATAAAAATTCTAATTAAAAAAAGAAAAATGCTAAGAATGCCAGATATTGCACTCCCACTGAAGATGTTAAATTTTACCATAGTACAATATATTATAGCAATATTTTAAAATCAGAATACCATTTGCCTACGGCCACCGTCTGCTGCTTTCAGTATTATTTTATAGCCATTTTTAACCAGCAGCGCAGTTGGTGGGAAGTCACAGAATGAATGCTGAGCAGTGACTCCAAAATGACATCACAGGTGACCAGAAGCCTGGACTCCGATGGGTTGCCCCTGCAGCCTGTGACACCCTGGGGACGGCTGTGTGTCTCTGCCTGAACCTTCTTTGCAGCCTGGCTTGCCACCTTGTGGCTGCAAGTCGGCACCTGCAGGTTCAGACATCACTGCACACTCAGAGAAAGGAACGTCTACACGGATCCCCACAGTGGTTGCACTAGTTGACATTCCCACCAGCAATGCCCAAGGGTTCCTTCTCCCCTGCAGCCTTGCCAGCGTCTCTTATCTGGTTTCTGGATGATACTCATTCTTTCAGGAGGAAGGTGGAATCCCAGCGCTATGTCAGTTTGCATTTCTCTAGTGGCCAGTGAAGCTGACCGTTTTTTTCACATATTTATTGTCCACTTGTACTTCTTCTAGGAGGTGTTTATTCATTTCAATCGCAGGTGGCCAATGGAATGAGCACAGTGTGCCACCCCAACCTGCCACTGTGCTCTGTGGGGTCGCTGAGAGTTCAAGACCCAACGAAGGATGATAAATATCCTACACACCAAAGTCTTTGTTTCTTTGCTTACCTAAAGCTGGCAAAGCATGCTTTTGTTTTTGAGACAGGGTCTCACTATGTAGCCTAGAATGGCCTTGAACTAGAAATGATGCTCCTGCCTCGGCCTCTCAAGTGCTAGGTTTACAGTGCCCATTTTAAAAGCACAGCAGTTTGGACACCGGCCCCTCCCTCTTGTCCCTCAGGCTCCCTGGTGTCTAACACCTGCTTAACAGTTTGATTAATTATGGTCACTGAGAAGCACTGATGATAGACTAAAAAGCAGAAAAGGAATATAGGTTGTTTATATGCAAGGGAGGGAATCACAGCAGAGGGGAAAATTATAGGCATGTGAGTACCCAACCACCTTTGCCCTGACAAAAGTCAGAAGTTTAAAATCCCTTTTCTATAGGGGAGGGAAAAATGGGGAATGTAGACAATTCCAAGGAGTCATGAGGAATGTACTCATTATATTCTGCAAACACGTACTCATAAAAAACAAAACCTGGCCAGGCATGGTGGTATAAACCTGTCATCCCAGCACTCAGGAGGCTGAGGCAGGAGTATCACTGAGAGTCTGAGGCCCACCTACATAGTGAGTTTAAGGCCAGCCAGAGCTATGTAGTGAGAGTCTGTCTCAAAAACAAACTGAGAAAAAAAGAAATGCACAACAAAAAGTAAATAAATGAATAAGTAAATAAATTGATTTTCAGAGAAATAAATGGTCCCGGGGAAAGAAGTTTGCTTATAAAATGATTCTCTTGGCATGTGAGTATGCCCAAGGAACAGACAGCACTTAGGATCCTTTTATTTTCTGGGTACAAAGCATTGAACCTAAGACCTTCACACTGAGCTACCCCTTTATCCCTTTTTATGCTGTTATTTTGAGATGGGGTCTTACTTAAATCATTAAATTGCCCAGGCTGGGTTTGAACTTGTGATCCTCCTGCCTCAGCCTCCGAGAGTGCTGGGATTATAAGTATGCACCACCACATTGGCTACCTATCATGTCTGGTCTTAGCACGAGTGAGAGCATTCCAAGCAGGAGACACCCTTGCCCATGGAGATGACTGTGGGTGTAATTCTCTTCTAGGGAGGGTCACCTCTGCCTGAGAAGCTGCATCTCGGAATAATCAGCCCATGAAGACCCCCCATCACAGAGGCAGGGTGGGAGCCTCACTCGGGGCCCACAATGTTTGAGGCAGTAGGGCCTGAGCACCCCAGCACCCTAAGTGGGGACAATCGCATGATTACAGCTTGGAAGTGAAAGGACAGAAGCCTCTGTGATTCTGCTTTGCCTGTCTGGAAGCAGACAGGAAGGAATAGAAGATTTACTACTTTTTCCTGTTATTTCTCCAACAATCCACTTCCCCTTCCTGGGAGAAAAAGCTCAGTTATTTGGGGACAACAGCCTTCTTCCATTGTGAATGATTTTGGGGAGCAAATAGAGGTGCCCATCTGTGCAGACACTGGAAGGCTCTGAGCCTGTCCCAGCCCTGGGGTGCACGGGTCGAGAAGGCTGTGACCCCAGTCTGGGGATCAGGTGTGCCCTCCGGGGGCCGAAGGGGGGGAGTGCAGGAGCAGTGGCTCCAGTTTCGGGGAATGCTGATTAAAGCCTAACTGGATGTCCTCCCTCGTTAGGGGGCTGGCTTGTGTTTCCAGCCTTGCTTTGTTTCTTTTTCTTTTCTTTTCTTTCCTTTTTTTTAAAAGACAGAGTCTCACTACGTACTGCAGGCTGGCCTTTGATTCACTATGTAGCCCCACCTGGCCCCAAACTCACAGTAATTCTCCTGCCTCAGCCTTCTGAGTGCTGGGATTACCGTTGTAATCACTGCCACGCCTGGCTTTTACCTTTAATGAATGTAAAACCTCATTATCTTTCTCAGGCATCTTTGTTCAGGACAACAAAAACCTAGAAAGAATCCTTGAAAAGAGCCCACAGCACCCCAGAACCCAGTAACAAGATCACAGTACTCCTCCTGCTCAGAATCTTCTAAAGATCTGAATAATACATGTCGTTTTTTCTTTTCTTTTTAATTTTTGAGACGGGGTCCTCACTATGTAGCCCAGGCTGCCCTCAAACTCAGGCCAGTCCTCCTGCTGTAGCCTCCTGAGTGCTGGGAGTACAGCCATGCACCACTGTGCCCAGCTTGACTGATTTTCTTTTTGATTCGTCTCACAGTATCCATCCCACTGACTAGTAATGCTCTCACCAGTCTTTGTCTTTCTAAGGACTAGTATGTTGTTAAGTGATGAGAATAAGCTGATTTGCCATTGAGGATAGAATTTCTGGCGAGCCCTCTTCAGGAAATGCAGCATAATATTAGAACTTCCATAAAGTTGGGGTTTTAAGAGCTCTGGAACTGTGTCTTGAGAATTCACTAGGATTAGAATATTCCTAAAGACTGATTCCTAGATGCCCTTTTAAATTTACAGTCCCCCCGGGCATAGTGGTGCATGCCTGTAATCCCAGCACTCACGAGGCTGAGGCAGGAGGATCGTTGCAAGTTTGAGGCCAGCCTGGGCTACAAAGTGAGCTCAGGTGCAGCCTGAACTGCATAGCGAGACCCTGTCTCAAAAAGACAAAAAATAAAATAGATTCACAGTCCCTAAATGTATTGCAAGCCAGGTGTGGTGGTGGCGTACACCTCTAATCCCAGCACTCGGGAGGCTGAGCAGGAGGATCACCACAAATCCAAGGCTAGGCTGAGCTACACAGTGAGTTCAAGGGCAGCCTGCACTATATAGCAAGACCCCTGACTCAAAGAAACAAACAAACAAAAAAAAATCTAAGCTTAAAGTTCTAACTCTTTATGACTGAAAATTTTTTATGTAATTCTTTTAAGGACTCCCATCACCAAATTTTGTGACCTTTTTCTCTTAGTGAATATGTTGTTTGTACATGTGGTAATCACATAGGGAAATATCTGCCTTTGCATGATAAAAATTGTTTTAATATTTGTTCCTAAAATCTCCATATTTATCCTCATACAAAGTATTTTAACATTTATTTATCATGACACGAAGTGTTTTCTTAAACTAATGCTCGCCTCTTCTCCCCGAGAGCTTCCCTGAACAATAGGCATCGCTATTTTGTACACTGTGAGCGGATTTCACAGAGGCTATTCATTTTCACCTGTGCCCTGCTAATAAGTCTCAAATTAAACAGCTCCATCCAGTCTCAGCAGCTGGCACCGTGCCCCACTGCGTATCACAAACTAAAAAATGATTATTTGGGGAGGCTACATCATTATATAACGATGGAAAGCCTGGCAACCAGAGATGCGTATTTTTCAAGATTTGAGAGAAAATTTAATGAAAGTGCCACAAATATATTACTGAGGATGACAGTTTGCACTTACTATGAGGCCCTTTCCTCTGCGGATTTCAAAGTCCTGACTAATTAATTAGCCTGTATTCCCTGGTTTTCTTGATGGTCAAGCATTCAGGCAGACCTCCCGGGTGCGTGGAGCCATCACGGGGACGCGGGAAGAGCCCGCTGGGGTCCCCTGGCTGGTAGCCAGTTAGCACCTGTTGGGCACTCGTCTTTGTTTCCTTTCTTGGCTCGTTTGTGACCTTGGAAGCCTCAACCCAGAGTTGGCAAACCCATGTCCACAGACGAAGCCTGCTCCCGCCTGTTTATGCATAAAGTTTTATTAGAACGCGACCGTGCTTGTGTGCGCTGGCACACAGGCTCGTGCACACTGCGGGGGGAGATGCCCGGGCAGAGGTTGTATGGACCACAAAGCCTAAAGCATTTTTTGTCTGGGCCTTGAAAAAAAGAAAAAAGAAAAGAAAAGTTGCTGCCCCCTGACCTAACCTCTCCGAAGTTATCTTCCCATCTGTAAAGTAAAATGTGATAGTCAACAGCGAAGCAACTTCATTAGAAGAGCTAAGTTTTATATTTTGTACCGTGATGATCTTCAAATCTGAATCTTCCCATTGGAAACTATCTGCCCCTGAATCTGTCTGCATTAAAACTAAGGTGAAAAATCTCCAGCAACTTCTTGGTTTGTTTTTTTGACAGGCTCTCACTATGTGGTTTATTTATTGTTTTTTTTTTGAGACAGGGTCTTGCTATGTAGTTCAGGCTGGCCTTGAACTCACCATGCAGCCCAGGCTGGCCTTGAACTTGTGGAGGTATTCCTGCCTCAGCCTGGTGAGTGCTGGGATTACGTGCACATCCCACCATGCCTGAGTGTAGCAAATTTTGAAATCTAATTCATTCAAAATGTATCCACTCACTCCTTAAAGATTTATCATTATCCACAGGACATCAGGCACCACCGTGCACACACAGGGGGATGCGCAGGAAGAGGTGTAAGACATTTTTAGTCGTGCAGGGCCAGAGCGCTGTAAGTCCTTCTATATTCTGAATCTAGGCATTAGGATGAAGGCAATTGCCCACCCTGAGGCCCCTCGGGGCCTGTGTGTGCTCCTTGCACTGCCGAGCGCTCACAGAAACATCACACCGCCTGTCGCATTAGTTGGGACACGCTCTCGCCACCTTGGGCGGATGGTCAGACTTGATCCATGCCAGGGAGCTCTGGTTCAACTATGTGTTTGTACTTCTGCGTGATCACAAGCAGAGGGGACCAAAGCCGGCCCTGAGATGTGTCAGGAAATAGGGCGTGAGTGAGGCCGTGGGAAGCAGAGGTCAGATTTGCAAAGGTGGCAGTGCTAGGGGTCGTGGACCAAGTCTCGCTGTGCAGTCCGGTGGGACAAGAGCTGGGTACTGGGTCCTGAGGAACCTCGGTGGGATCTAGGGGAGGAGACCAGAGACCACAGAGTTCTCTGAGTGGTGGCTGGAGTAGGCTGAAGTGCAAGAGGGGAAGCTGAGGGGCTGTGGCACAGACTGGCACCTCGGAGCAAGGGGCTACTTTGGCTGCCATAAACCCATGAGGGGCAGATGGTTTCCAGTGAAGCCAAATGAAAGGCTGGTTTCTGCTGTCTGTTTCTGCTTATACATTGTCCATGTGTGTTTGTTTCAGTACTGGGGATCGAACCCACTGTGCCACATCCCTAGCTGTTTTTTGTTTTTTTTTGTTGAGACAGGGCCTCACTAAGTTGCCCGGTCTGGGCTAGAATTTGTGATATTTCTGCCTCAGCCCCCAGAGTGCTGGGATTACAGGAGTGTGCCACCACACCTCGCTACAATTGTTTGGTAGGGTATTTATTTATAAATTTATTTGTTTTTTGAGACAGGGTCTTGCTATGTAGTTCAGGCTGGCTTTGAGCTCACTGTTTAGTCCAAGCTGGCCTCCAACTCATGACGATCCTCCTGCCTCAGCCTCCTGAGTGCTGGGGTTACAGGTGTGCACCACAATGCCTGGCAGAAAATTTAAAAAGATGGGTTTTCATCTATGAGAAATGTGGACAGTCAAGTAGACAGTTATTGTTCCTCCCTCACAGCTCTGCCCCAAGGGTCTTCAATCTTACTGTTTTATACACGTTTCCAGCATTCAGCACCACAGCCTCTTTCTCTAGTCAGCGGGGAGTGTATTCCTGCACTCCGAGGCTCCTCCAGATGGCAGCAGCCATTGTCCCTGCCCTCTGCTGCCTCCGCCTCCTCTGGGAGGACCTCTTGGACATCGCTGCCCCGTGGCATCTCCCGCTCTGCCTCCACCCTCTGTCCTGCTTGGATTGATAAGAGCCCTGGAGAGGCTGAAGCTCATTTGCTTCTGGGTGCACTGCACAGCTCAGCAAGGACCGTTTGCCACGTACCTGCCTGCTGGAAGCACCTGCGCAGCTGACGTGGGTTTCTGACGACCAGGCCACTTCCTTTCACTGACAGTGTCAGGCTGCAGTTTGAAACTGTGGCGATGGGGCTGGGGATGTGGCTCAGCGGCACAAGCGCCTGCCTGGCACTGGCAGCTATGCCCACGCTCTCCTCCTGTGACCTCTGTGCATCCAGGTCTCCCCAGGCGGCAGCACCATGGATGTGGGCACTGAGGAGACTCCGTGTCCATGCTGCTGCGGCTTCTTGGGCGCTTTGCCTGCTGAGGACCGGCTGCTCCAGCTTACACCCAGGCTGCCGCACGGGGGGAGAGGGGCAGATGGAGCCCTCGTAGGTGCAGTCTTGTTACACCCACTGAAAGACAGGCACCCACCGGTCACTTACACTTACACACGCACTAACCGGAAGCAGCAAGGCCAACCTGAGTCCCAGAGCCTGTGGATATTAAGCTTATGATTTTACTGTTTCCCGAAAATGTAACCCATTCTATCCATTGATAAAACCTGAGGAAAAAACTAAACACAGTATTGTGCAACATAGATAACAGGAAACTAGATGATAGCTTGAGACACTCTCTTGTCATGGTAATTATTTAATCTTTTCAATGTTTGATGACTACTGTCTAAATTCAGATTGTGTATTAGTTATTTCTTATAATATAAAAGTCTATGTTATAGGATATCCTTAAATAGAAAGACACATCCATTGTGGGAATTATTTGACCCAGTCCACATTTCTATAGGCATCATGTTTCAAAGCAAGCGGAAAGTAGCCTTTGCTGACATCGCACCTGAAATGCTCCTCAACCTGTCCTACGCTGGCCGCTGATCATACAGCAATGATTGTAAAACGTGGCAATATTCCCTCTTGTCATAAGCTTTCCAATTATTGAAAACTCAGTCTCTCCCTGTAGAGGAGAAATCATTAAATATATAGTAAATAATGAGGTTAATTAATTTAACCCTTCTAATTAGGAAACTAATTAAATCAGAAAATTAAAACTGACACAAGACATTAAAATTAGGAAATTCTGAATTTAGATCTAACCAATATCTCTTCTACTTCAATCAATTTCAAAAGAAGACTGTATATTAGCTACAAAGATTATAAATCAGTAGACTGTTTTTGGCCTAAATAACTTTCCATAGTGTGAATATTCTTTGAGGTTATCTAACAAAATATAAAATGAATCAGAAAATTGTATGCAGTAAATAAGCTCTCAGTATGGCCATTTTACCCTCAGGGGAGAACATTTAAAAGCTATTAGGGGGAAAATAGAGAAATAGAAGAAGAGGAAGAGGCTAGCATCAAGGCTGGAGGACAAAGGAGGATCACACAAACTTTGGGAAGAAGGAGGGAAAGAGAGAAGGGAGAAGGGAGAAATAAAAACAAGAACAGAACAACAACAAAACTAGAAACCATGTTCACACTTATATAAAAACAAGATCAAACGATGAAGAAAACACAAAACGGAACCAAAAACAAGAAAAGAGAGAAAGAGAAAAAGAAAAAAGGAAGAAATGTCCACTTTCAGACGTGTCTCCGCTGTCGTGGGCAGAGTCCAGGTCCATGTAGATCCATCCCAGCAAGCCAGCAGCAGCTTTACGGTGGGGTAGGAGATGGTCCAGGCGAGTCAGGGCCCAGGGAGAAAGCGCTGCCGCCGCCTCCTCCTTCACTGAAGTTTCTCTTTTCGCTCTCCCAGTGGGCTTCAATTCTTGCTTCAGATCTTTCCAGGATCCCGGGGACCCACGTCCCTCCTTCTTCTCTTCCTCATGTTGCTGCATCCCAGGGTCTGGACACCAAATCCTGGAGAAGCTCTTTCTCTGCTGCTCGCCACTCCACCATCTTCCCCAAAGTCTCATTTTTTTGTAAGTTTGCCTCTTTTATAATTTTATTTAATATGAAATCAAAATTTTTTTTCCTATAAAAAACATTAAAAATGAATCAGAAAAGTCAAAAAGCTGGATGAATGCAACTCAAACTCTGCCAGCAACTGTGACCATGGACAAGCCACTTAAATGAGGTAGGTCTCACTTTTCTGACTCTTTATATCTTCCGGAGAAGAAGTGTACTTCAATCTACCCTCTTGGAGGTGGAAATAGGCTTAGGTAGGAGTAGCAGGCCAGGTGCTCGAGTGGGAGAAAATCGTTAAAACATCTGTCAATGTGGTGAGGACAAGAACAAGATTCTGGCTCAGGTCTCCATTAACTAGCCGGGGAACCAACAGATAAAGACACATTTTGCAAATAAGCGCCTCTCTTTACAGCTGTAACCTGCCATGCCTTGTCAACATGACTCTTGGACATAAATGTGTAACCTCTGGGGAAAGTCTCAGAGCAACAGCCAAGCGAGTGAAAAGTTTGTGCTTGCATCACCATTGGACATTGTGTTCTAAGCTTAAAAATATCCAAGCATGTCTCTGCTTAGGAATGTTAGGGCTCAGCATGGTTCGTACATCTTTCTCATGCCATGTGCAATTGACAAAGGCATTTGAGGAGGGGAGCAAGTTCAGACTCCCCACAAGCCAGGTTCCCCAGTGACACGGTAGCAGGGGCGGTCTTCTGTAGACATGGGTCTTACCTACAGAAAGCAAGGGGCCCCAGTTTATAGAGTCTTCCCAGTTTCAGGGCTCTGTTGCTTCTCTGCATACTGCTCCTACCTGGCCTCCAGGAACTCCGGCAGAAATGTAGTATAGCCCATCTGATCAAGGTGATAGAATTATGAAGCAGAAGTCAAACGTGCAGGAACACAATTTCCCTTCCCAAATTTCTTCACTCTAATGACTGTAAACAAACGTGTTCATTGGGCATGTCAATGCGGCTGGGTACTTTTAATTAAAAGATCAATGCAACTCATGATGACAGATTTATTTTCACACACTTCCAAGGCCATCAACGAAGCAATAGGAGTTTTCCATCCATCACCCTTTAGGCTGGCCATTTCCAATGTACAATACATCCTGTTATTTCCTGGATATGCATGTCATCTCCAATCCTTGCATGTTGGGATGTGTCGACTCTATAGACAGAAACTTGGAAAGGTCTGACGGGTCAAAAGAAACTATTTGGTGAGAGAAGCAGTTCATGAATAGCTATCTACTTCGTTGTGATAGGACACACGAGTGAGTTACCTTGCCTGGCCTCTCCAGCTGGGCCCACAACACTGAACAGGGCAGCTTCCAGACGTCCCCGATGCCATTAAAATGCATGCGCCTTATTGGGGCAAAGTAAGTAAGGAGGGCAAATGTTAGGAGTTAACTGAGCCGCCACAGAGAAAAGCAAGATACCGTGGTGAACGATCTTTATCGTTCAAGAACCATCAACTGGTGGAAGCATTCTGGGCAGGGATCCTGGAGGGAATTACTCGATGGCAGATTAACTAGTTTGAATAATCAAAGTTTGTGGTGATGTACTGGAAACCATGGTGCTATCCTGATGCTCACGTCGTGTCTCCTAAGTGTGAAGGGATCTGTGCTTTTACCACAGGTGGAAACCAGCCAGACAAAAAGACCAAGAACGAAGAACCATTTTTCTTCTGCAGTAGACCTTGTCCCTTGTGGCCGGTTTGCCTTGCCTTTCCTGTGGGCTCACAGCTCTCCCTTAGTTTTGGCCTTGCCCACAGGACTTGCTTTGGTCTGGTTTTTCCAACCTGTGGAGACAAAGGCTGTGTGCAGTGTGCAGCTGGGAAAGTTGCCCAGGGGCCCAACAGGGCTGGAGGGACATGTCACCGCACCGGCTGGGCAGAAAGACTGGTGCTGAGCCCAGGAGGCTCTTCTGAAGAGCCTGGGGACATGGCTTTTACAAGTGGGGGAGAAAGGAAGGCTTCCACTCATGTTTTTTTTTTTTTTTTTTTCCCCCGTACAGGGTCTCACTATGTATTCTAGGTTGGCCTTGAACTCACTATGAAGCCCATGCTGGCTTTAAACTCCTAAGAAATCCTCCTGCCTCAGCCTCTGGGATTACAAGTGCTGGGATTACAGGTGGTTCTCACCTGTCACTAAGCAAGTAGCTCCTTGTGGCAGCTCCTCTGCAGTTTCGCCTTCTCCCTGAGTGGGTTGGAAACCAGATTGCTGCAGTGGAATTTAGGGAACATTACCTGGTAGTGGTGGAGGAATAACAGGAACATTACCTAAACCCAGGTGGGGTCCTCCCAACATCCACCCACTGGGCCGGGAGACCTGCTGCTCTGGGCCAGGGCCTGCTGTGTCTATAGACTGCATCCCTTCTAAACTGATGTCACCTTCTCTGGGTGTCATCCCTGTATACTGGGGAACAACGGGGTAGGCTATCGATCTACAGGAGCCACACCAGGAGTTGCTGCACCTTTAGACCGAGGTTATAAGAGGGGAAGCCTCAGGAGTTCTCCTGGGAGGGACTACACCTGCGCTGAGTGCAGAGAGGACCAGGCCGGGGGCAGGCAGACCCATGCACAGGGTCTGTGGATCCCAGTAACAGGAGGTCAGAGTCCAGCTTCATTTCCACCAGCAGGGAGGGAGGTCTGTGTCCAGGAAAGGATGACTCGGCCTCCACAGGTGTCTTTTCTCGCTGTGCTCCCTCCCCCCATTCCTTGCTGGAGAAGCCTCGCATACACCTGGACATAGTGAGATGGTGACATGAGGGAAACGGGCCCTTCCATCTCCTTGGTAAATCCTTTTGCCTTGTTATCAAAATTGGTGGCTTCCTTTGTTGGGTCAGCAGTGAACAAACAAATCTAAAGGCTGGAAACGGGCTGTGATTCTTTGTATTTAACAGTTTTATTGCAGACTGCATAGACAAACAAATAAACTACCAAAAAACGTGAAATAGGCTCATCAAATGATGTAAAGTCATCCTTTCCAGGAAAGCAGAAGGTAGACCCTACCACGAAGAAGAGACACTTGGTTAATGGATGTTACATTTAGAAGTACGCTAAAATATTATCAGTCTAACTTTGAAAACTCTAGGTTTTATTCTCCTTCCTGTGGTAACCATAACCACGTAAGGTAGGCTGCCTTACAATCAACTGTCACCTAAAGTTTAAAAATCCATTAGTAGGCTAACAATTACACTTGGTCTTACTGGAAATTATTAACCACAAGTTTATTTTTTTCCTTTAAATGATGAATTGTCTCAGTACAAGTCACTGCATTTGTGTAACAACAACAACAAAAAGCATAACTATGCAAGCGATTTAAACCCACTCTACTACGGCAGGAGAAGTATTTTGGTTCTTCATGAAAAAAAATTAGTTAATTTTCACAGTTACACTCCAGTAATTATATGATGCAGTGAACTAAATTGCAGCAGTGAATGACCATGCTTCAGAGAATCTATGCATTCAATGTGTCTGACAGTAAGACTATAGTTAAAATGCTAGTTAGAACAAAATGGTCTTTACAATATTACTTCCTTAAAGAAACGACCGAGTCTACCAAGAAAATACAAGAACATAAGGTTATAAGTAAACAGCAGTTGTGTGTAGGCTGTTACAGTACAGGTCATCCTCAAGGTCACAAACATCCTGCTTCACTGCTGCTCATGCTCTGCTGGGTTATGACCCTTCCTCAGGTCTCAGTCTGCACCACTTCCCTCATCTCCTTCTTCCTCTTCCTCATCCGCTTCTTCATCTTCATCATAATCATGGTCATCATCTGTACAATAGCTTCCCAGTAAAGTCTAACACTGATGTTGGGACTATATGCTCACGTAAAGCGACCAACTCCAAAGTCTGCAGCAAGGATAGCTTCAGCACCATTGTCCAGATCTCCACTCTCAGGAATTTTAGGAGGAGCAAAGAAAATTAAAGAATTGCTGGAAACTGTTTTAGTCACAGTATGAACTGTCCCAATTCCCTCTTGTTTCTGCTTTTTAATGGTTTTCAAAGTGACGTTCTTTCCTTTTTTCCAACCTATTTGGCACCCTGTACAGCCCATAATTTCTGGTCCGTCAAACGAAAGGGGATCAGAATCATCTGGTTCAGACTGCATCCTGTATGTCCTTGTCAACACTTCATTTGTGAAATAGTCATTGGGTTCAAGGTGAAATTCTAAGATAAAACTCATAGGCTGGCCAGCACCTGACAGCCTCACTTAACTGTCCTTCAAATGCTTCAGAACAGGTTCACCATGTTCCTGAACCATGTCACACTGAGCAAGTGTGTATTTTTAAAAACAGTCAACCAAAATTCAAAATTCAGGAATTCCTTAAGGATC
Source organism: Chinchilla lanigera (assembly GCF_000276665.1). Taxonomy (NCBI): domain Eukaryota; kingdom Metazoa; phylum Chordata; class Mammalia; order Rodentia; family Chinchillidae; genus Chinchilla; species Chinchilla lanigera. Next base: position 8,228,746 of record NW_004955491.1, on the reverse strand, counting down.
TTTTTCTTCATCCTTTTTCTCTTCTTCAGTGTTGGCCTTTTCTTTCAGCTCCGAAATTTCATCTTCCTCATCTGGTTCCCATTCACATTCTTGTGTAGGTTCATAAACCGTTATATACTGTAGGTTCATCATCTTTTGTCAAATAGAGGTTGATAGAAAACGGCATACTTCAAGATCACGAATGTCCTCATAGAGTTTGCCTTCTCTCTGTGCACTCACCTTGAGGGTTTTGAGAGCATTCACTCTTCTTTTAGCTACCCGTTCCCTGTATCCTGTTGGTGTGTCTACCGGACTATCCAGTCTTTCTTGAAGGGCTGCAAGAGTCTGAGGGTTTTCCATTGCCTGAACAGTCAGCTGACTGCTTTGATTTTTGTTTCTTCACTAGTTTCTTCTTCTACTTCTTCAACATCATCCAAATCTTGATCACGTTCAGACTGCTCTTTGTGGTCAGTGTCTGCCCTGTTGTATGTAAGAGCTCCAAGCATCAGCGGCCGGAGCTGCTGCTGGGTGGGGGGAGCAGGTGGTGGTGCCTCGAGCAGATGGTGCTAAAGAAGTAGGCTGTGATTTTAAAAAAAATTCTTTTTCCACTACTGGTGGTTGAACCCATGATCCCAAACCTTTATTTTCTGTTTTGAGACAGGATCTTGGTGAGTCACTAAGTTGCCCAGGCTGGGGTTCAAATTGCAGTCCTCATATCTTAGCCTCCCAGAATGTTAGGATTATAAGCGTGTGCCACCATGCTTGGCAGGCTGTGATACCTGTGATGATGATGATGATAATTAGTATTAGTGTGCCACTTGGCTTAAACAGCAAAACATGGTTTTCATGTCTTCCTCTTGCTTCCCAGTTGCTGGACCACAAAGGCTATGGGTAAATGGAAAATTTAAACACATATACTTTTCATTTTGCTTGTTTATCTAAGCCATGGTCTCACTATGTAGCCCCAGCTGGCCTCAAAATTTGGTGATCTTCCTGACTCTGCCTCTTGGGTCCTGGAATTATAGGTGTGTGCCACTATGCCCAGCGAACGTGTATTTTTTTTTTAAATTTTTAATTTTTTTGTCTTTTTGAGACAGGGTCTCACTATGCAGTTCAGGCTGGCCTTGAGCTCACTTTGTAGCCTAGGCTGGTCTTGAACTTGCAATGATCCTCCTGCCTCAGCCTCCCAAGTGCTGGGATTACAGGGGTGTGCCACCGTGCCTGGCTCATGTATGCTATTAAAGTAAAAGTTTTCAGCCCTGGCTGTTTATCAAGATAGTGAGAGTGAAAATGTGCAAATCTGGTGGCCATTCTTCCAAGATGCTGAGTGTGTTCGTGTATTAGTTTCCCTCATGGCCGTCACAAAGGCCTCACACTGGGTGGCTTGGAACAGAAGTTTACTCTTGATCTGGAGGCCAGAAATCCCTCAGGGTGTCCGCAGGGCCTGGTCTTTCAGTCCTTGGCCTTCTCCGGCTTGTAGATGTGTTATTGGGTGGCTTCTTCTAAATGTGGTTCACCAAATAAATGTTACTGGATTTTGGGTTGCTTGCCTCTCCTTCTGGAGTTGATTCCAGGTTCTTCTCAGATGTATCCTCCTTTTCGTCACTTGGACTTCTTCTTGTGTATCTCTGTATCCAAATGTCCCTCTTCTTATAGTACACTAGTAACTGGATTCAGGGCCCACCCTAATTTCCTATGACCATCTTAATTTCATTACAGGTGCAAAAATTTTACTACCAAACAAAATCACATTCCCAGGTATGGTTAGTTAGAATTTTAGTAAGGAGTCAGTACTCCTTTGGTGGCAAATGCAACTCAAAACACAAGAAAAGCAGGCCAAAAAAAGAAAAAAGAAAGGAAAGCAGGCAGCCCCCAGCTACACTGTTGCAAAGCACTTAGCTGGAAATGGCCATGAAGCTATGAATTCTCCAATGCCTGGGCTGAAAGACTTAACTCCACGGGGCTCCAGGGTCTTTACACACTGGATGTTTTCCATCACTCCCCATTTTTAACCTTACATCAAACCACCAATCACTTAATATCTGAAATACGCTGGGCGTGATGCTGCACGCCTGCAACGCCAGCACTCGGAGGATCAACACAAGTTTGAAGCCAGCCTGGCCTACATAGTGAGGCCCAGTCTCTAAAACAAACCAAAACAAAAAAAAATTGCTCACATTAGGTTTCATGTCCAGTACTATCAGGGCTACAGTTGGAAGCAGCACACCCAAACTAGGGTCACCTTGGGACATTGATTTATGAAGGGACTAATTACCATGTGGTGGTCAGGATGAACGGGTAATGAAAAAACCCAGACAAGAAGCGAGGAACCCTCACCACCTCAGGTCCAAAGGATGAGAGGAAGGAAAGAGCCCCTGAACCTGGAAGCAGAGTTATATAGAACTGGTTCTTCTGCTACCGTAAGGCAGCCTGCCAAGGAACCTGGGACACGAGCCAGCCTGTAACCTCCACAGAGGAGGATCCCAGCGAGTTCAAGCCCAGCCTGGGCTAGTTACAGTGAGCTCAGGGTAAGCCTGAACTACATAGTAAGACCCTGCCTAAAAAGCCAAGGACAGAAATGAATTGTTTCTGGTAACGGAGGGAAGGAGCAGGGGCAATGCCTGTCTCCTCCCATCTGACAGCTGCAGCACAGTGATTCCATTGCTTCTCCACAGTTCTCTCAGGAGCAAGCGGGTTATAAATTCCGTCTGCACAATGCGAAGCGCTGTTAGCGTAACCTCCTGGAAAGAACTTCTTAAACAGAACAGTGACAAAGGCACCTTCTCTGTCCCCAGCTTTCTAAGAGCTTGGGAGCTGCCTAGAGCACCTGGACAGCTGCCCCTGGTGCCCTACATCCCAGAGTGAGGATGGAAGCTCAGGCCAGGCCAAACATGAGGCACTGACAGACCGTCTTGGACTCAGAGTAGGAGTCTGTGAGCCTTCAGGAACTTGGTCATTTTCTTCTCCGCATTTTTTTCTGCCAGTTTCTGTAGCCTCGTAGTTTTTGCTTCTGGTGAAAGATCGTGGCCTTCTTTTTCTTCTCTCCCAGGGTGGCTGTCACTGCCTAGTACTTCCAGCTGACCTCATGAGCCAGGAGTTTCCAAGGAGGCAAACTTTCTCCTGGGCTTCAGGTGCTCAACATTGAAGGAAGAAGAGTCACAATTTGCCTTTTCTTGTCACAGGGCGGCGGGATCTCATCAAACACCTTGAGGAGGTCGGGGTGACCTAGTTTGGCCTGGTAAGGCAGCACACCTGGCACAGTCTGCCAGAAGACATGGTGGGGGCCCAGAAGGGGGGTAGGCCCCGCAGGATACGTTGGTGTTCATCCACTTGAGGAGCAAGGTCAGGTACTTTTAATACGTTTTGGTAGAAATTGCCAGGAATGCTGATGCACTAGAAGTGCACAGCCACCACCCTCTAGCTCAGCAGTTCCCTGCTTGGTCACAATGCCTCAGCCATCCAGCATTACGACCTGTCCCTCAACCACCTTTGGCAGCTGCCTTCGGGCGGGCAGTGGGCTGCTTTACGTTGTATTCTATTTTCTAATCTTAACATGTAGAAATTTTTTTAAAAATTGGCAAAGATTGGCAAGATGCTATCAGTGCCATTTCCCTTCCGTAGGCACCCTTGCAACTTATCAAGGGTCCACAAGACGAGGTTCTGGCCAATGGCCGGGCACAGAGCTGGAAGTGTGCTGCTATCTAGGCCTGCAAAGCGCTCATGATTTCGTCAGATTCAAGTCCTCTTGCCCGCCACGTCTTTGTGCTCACACACGGTGCTCACTGGGACAGACAGAGGTACTGGCACTGCCTCATCTTCAGGTATGGGACAGTCTAAAGCGCGTGGATTCCTATTTTAAAATGCCGGCTTCATTGCACCATTGTTTATAGCTGTTAAATGGGAAACAAGGAATGTGTGATAACACAGGATTAAATGAATTTTGGTACAAACAGTGGAGTGTTATTGCTATGGTTTACACTTAAAATGTTCCCCCTAAAAGCACCTGTATTCAGAGGATGGTGACAGAATCAGGAGGCCTCCAATTCCATGAAGTGGATTAACCTACTGATGAGATCACAATTTGACAGCATTGTTGGCAGGTGATAGAAACAGCAGGTAGGGCCTGGTGGAAGGGGGTACCCAGGGGGTGACTTTGGGGACTGTACCTGCTTACAGGCCTTTTCCTCTGGTCTTCTCTCTGCTCCCTGGCTGCCAGCTGAACAGCTCTCCTCCGCCACACTCTTCTGTGACATTTCTGCCTCACTGCAGGGCTGAGAGCCGGCTGACCATGGCCCATGGACCTCAGAAACTTTAGGCCAAAACAGACTTTTCCTCCTTTAAACTGCCAGGTAGTTTGTTACAGCAATGAGAAGTGGACACAATTATGTATCCATTAAAGGATGTAGATACATTATTTACTGACATGGAAGACACCAATTTGTTTTTGAAGGAGCAACAGAAGTGTGTTCAGGGTGTGGTTTTCCTTGTTAAAGGCAACATATATTTATATAGGACATCTGCAAGGATCTCAGTAGGGGTTGGGGAGAACTTACTGGTCTCTTACTTGGGCTTCCTAGTTTTCCCATGATGGCTGAGTAGCTAAACCACCATGGGGGCAATTGAGAAAGTTCTGTCCTGTGTCCCTAGGGATTTTGACCCTTTCATGAGAAGGGTGGGTGGTAGCCTATAAACTCAGACTAAAGATTTATTGAACATGGATAACATCTAACTCTGAGGGGTGTGTGGCTAAACTGAACAGAACAGGAAGCCAAGCTTGAGACTGCTGTATACAATACAGAAATGCATTTTTGAACAATCATTTGGTAATACCTAAATAACAACTTCAGGTTTCCCTCACAAGTACAATTAGGGTGAAAGTACAATTGTACTTTTCTTATTTTACGCTTTCGTTTTCTCCTCAGCTCAGTATAATTTTCCACGTTATCAAATTAGTGTCAGCACTAAGGCTGTTCATGCTTCGGAAGTCACAGGATCAGGCTTTAGACTTACTTGGGAACAGTATAAAGTATCAACACTCAAAGCACCATATTTGGTGCTCAAAGTCACAGAAGAGATGCAAAACTTTCATTTAGTAAAATATTACCTTATGTGGGTCCTGCTATGAGATTGCTCTTTGCTGCCTGGTTTCTTAGAGTTGAGCCACCTGAGACGCTATTCTAAGGCTGTAACCGATATTTTATATTACAGAAGTGGACTTCTTGTGAGTTTTACTTTTGAAAGCTGATTCGCCATTCTTGCTCAGTGTGTTTAACGTGCCCGCAAGCTGCTAAGCTACTTCTACACAGGCCAACCAAGACAGGCTGTGTATCTGGAAATATAACATCACGCTGATGTTTTCGGTATTTTTCTTGGGCATTCAAAAATTTCCTGAGCGCACGCCTGTGCTGATCCTGTCTGAAAAAGACGCGAGAGAGAGGGAGAGAGAGAGACAGAGAAAAAAAAGAGAGAAACACAGAGACAGAAAGAGGGAGGGGAAGAGACAGACAGACAGACGGAGGGAGAGAATATTTGGTTATTCATTCAGGCCAGCACTCAATGTTTTCACGATTTGTAAAAGAACCTCGCTAAGCCTAGGACAGGGTTTCAGGTGGCTCAAATGTACAAAGCAGAAAGCAATCAAGACGGATAAACCCCAAGCGTGCACCATTCACTTCGCTCCAGCAGAGTCACTCACACCCGTGCAGACTTAAAGACGGCGCGCACGGCGCCGGCCGCCCACCGGCTGACGTTCCCCTCCGGGACCTCTTTCCGTCGCGGGCTCGAGCGACGCGACACGGGCCGGCGTGAACGCCAGCGCGCCCGCGCCGTGGGGTCACGGGAGCGCTGCGCA
>NW_004955491.1:8072472-8221711 GCF_000276665.1 Chinchilla lanigera | reverse complement strand
CGGGCCGGCCGGGAGCGCTCGCGCCGCACGCAGCCCGGGCCCTGGCGCGGGGCCGGCCCTCCGAGTCCCAGCGTGTTCGCGTGGGGTGGGTTGTAAACAGGGGTACTCCTCGCAGACACCAGCACAGTGGGCGCTGCGCTTTCCCAAGCCAGATGATCGTGTGGGCTGTCCTGAGTAATAATTCTGGGTCACCGTCAGAGTATAATAATCCGAGCTAGAAATGCACCTTAGCTTTCAGTCCGTGTAGAAAGGAACCTCCGTTTGGCATCTTCCTGTAGCCAGTCTTCAGGACATTTCCTTTCTTAGAGCAGTCGCACCCGCAGCGCCCAGCTTGGAGAAAGAATAACCAGTGACCCTAACTTAGGCGTGGAGCTGTGGACGCTAACATTTCACAGGTAGACCTGGGTGGGAGAGAAGGAGTTGGACAAGGTTCACGGCCTTCCAGAAGCTTGTCGGTGTGTCTGCCTAACTAAACCCCATGGGGTCCTTTTTCTACTGTCGCTTCAGGGTGTAGAGACTTGCAGCCTTGAATTTAAAGACTTGAAAAGGGTAGTAAACCCTGGGTGATAAAAATGAGCACTTCTTCCAGCATTTGTGATTTCCATTTTTTCCCACTATGCGGCGTTATCTTCCCTCTCCTTCCAGCTCTTGGTTACAGGACTTTGGCTCTCACAGGAGTCTTGAACCCACTGTTATTTGAAATGGGGAACAAGCTGAACCCCAGCCGTATTTGCTCACCCATGTGTCAAGTCTTGAGTATACTTGAAGATGTCTTTGGCAAATGCTTTGATGGGAAATAGTGTGTTTTCTAAAAAGTGTAGAGCCCAAGCATCTGGCCAGAGTTCTCTGCATCTTGTAAATGTGGGTGAAGAGAGTACCCATCTAGTGTGGGTCAGGCCCGAGCGGATTCAGGGGTACCGGCCCTGCGTGGTGGGCGGAGGAGCACACCTGAGCAGGCAGTGCAGGGGCTGCACGCTTTCTCGGCTGGGACTCATGGAAGACCCCGCGGAATTGTCACTAAGTAGGTGTCCTTTCAGCATATTCTTGAGATAAACAGAAGAGAGGTTAGCTTCCCGTGGAATGTTCATGGTAGAACTTGAAGACCTTTGTGATTGGGCTGCATCAGAATGCTCGCTGTCTGGAGGGCAGGGAGAGACTGGGAGTGGGAGTGGGAGGAAGTGGTTGCTGTTGGTGCCCTCCCAGTCCATGGACACCCCTGCGGACTGCAGGCAATGTGAGAGTGAGCGGGCGGTAAGCAGGGGAAGACGGAAAGCTGAGACTTGTTTGGGGAGGTTGGCATGAAAAGGAAGTGGAGTGGGGCCTGCTGCAGGCAGGGTGTGTGGTGTAATGGTGCGGCCCTTCATGTGGCTGTGTGAACCCAAGGATGCTCAGGAGCAAGAAAAGAAAGGAAGGGAAGAAGGTCCCAGCTGTGAATGGCTTTGCATGTACCAAGATGGTTTCAGGACTAATCTGGGATCACCTGCCCAGGGCCTGGACTGCTGTGCTTTCTCCTCGTGTGTGTTTTTTCCCAGTTAACACCTGTGAGTTCTTCAGCTTGCCAGTCTGAGGATTCTGTTCATGAGTCTTCCCTTGCCCTAGTGATAAAACTCCTCATCCCCACGCGCTAGCTTGGTGGTCCGGGAGGACTGTTCTGCATCGCCTGGTCTCAGCAGCAGCTGCTGCGTCCTCATCTGTTCTGTCTTGAAGATCTGTGATAGCTAGTAGCTGGCTCACAGTAGCTTTTGTTGCTTGGTCAGTGAGTCAAGATTTGCTGCTTTGTGTTGTTGCCAAATGTTTCATTAGCATATTATTCGGAGCGAAAGGTTGTTGATTCTACATAGATGGTGTGTTTTTATTAAAATGTCCCATCACGTCTAACGATTATTCACATAAATCAGAAATACAATACAGTATTTTTCATTTTAATTTATGTGTGTGTTTTTAAAGGTTATTCAGCTTCTTAAAGCTGGAAAAGCCAAGGAAGTATCCTACAACGCCCTTGCCTCACACATAATTTCGGAGGATGGGGACAACCCGGAGGTTGGAGAAGCTCGGGAAGTCTTTGACCTACCTGTTGTAAAGGTAAGTAGGAAATCTGACTTTATATCAGTCCATTTTATAGCAGTACATTGGCGTTTCATTGTAGTTCTTTACAGAATTTGTTGAAGTTCTGCTTGAAAGGGAAATTTGCCGGGTGAGAAGAGCCCTTTGTCGTCTCGGTAACCTACCTCACTTTCCAGCCTGTGAGCTCGTCCTGACGTGAGAAGCTCCGTCCAGTGCAACGGGGTTTCTGTGTATGTGATTCTAGGTCAGCTTTTACGTCCGCTGTAGGCTTGCATGGGCGGCTGTCTCTGCCTGGAAAGTCTAAGCTGGGAACCCGTGCTAGGAGGGGTCTGTTGCTGGGAATCCGAAGGTGCTCGGGTCACTGCAGGAAGGTGTATTTGATTCCGAAAGCAGAGCAAGGCCTGTCGAGTGTAGCTCCTGCAGCAGGGCCGCTTCCCTTCTTCTTGGTGGCGGGTAGCCCTGATTTCCAGCTGAGCAGCAGCTGAAGGGAATCCATTCCACTTTACTGTACTAGTGAGCGACTCTGAGAAAGGTCACAGTGGGCACTAGTCACACTTACCGGTGGCCGTCCAGGTGCCCTCTCACTTGACTATGCGTAGTTTTTTGGAGGCTTCGCTGGTGTTTGACCTCAGATTTTGTTGATCCACAGACTGTGCCGCTCTATTGTGGCCAAATAGTAACTGCTGTTAATGTGGATTTTAAATTGGTTAGGTGTGTAACGCTGATCCTTCAGTTTTCTCTCTCTGTCCAAGTGCTACGCAGGACAGACCAGCTCCCTGGATCTGGTGTGTTCAGGGTGGAATAGCCATGGCTGTACCAGTTTTGTTTGTAAACTGTTTTCCATTAGTTCTGTGCTACTATTGTTTTCTTTCTCTTCATACCATTAAATACTGTGCCTTCAAACAAGTCAGTATTCTGGTTTCGGTGGCTTAATAGTACATGACTGCCATCAGTCAGATAGGGGATCTAACTGCTTGGCAGGCTTAGGAACTTGAATCTTGAAAGTAAATGTGAGAGTGGGTGTCAGGAGGAGCTTCTCAAACCAAACTCCCCAGAGGCTGCTGCCCGAGCCGGAGTGACGGTTCCTTTGCAGTGGTGGACGGTGGTGACCTCTGCGCACTGGCTCGCGTGTTTCAGCACAGCCCACGCAGGCTTGCGTGTGCAGGCCTTTGGTGGAGATGGTGGTCAGCAGTCCCTGCTGGCCCACCTGATGCCGCTCTGTAGACAGGGTGGGGCCAGAACACTTCTTCCCATGTGTATGTCAGTCCTCTGCCTTTTCCGCAGACTTCTTCGGGTGTGTTGTGGTTAAAGCGCCCTTGTATTCTTACGCAGAGTTCACTGAAGGGAGGCTAACCTGTAGGCATTAGGTCCTACTACCACACCTGCAGCAGCAGGGCTGCTTAAACCTGTCGGACTCCGTGTCCCCTTTTTGGATTAAATACATTGTGGTACCCGCTTCATTGTCCAGAAATGAAAGTCCCGTGTGAGGCGACTTGCCACGTACCTAAAAATACATAAAATAGGGGCTGAGGGGTAGCTCACTAGTGGAGCCATGCTTGACACGTGTGAGGCCCACCTGGGTTCAGTCCCTAGCACTAAAACAAGCACACATATACTGGCTGCTCAGAAATGTAAAGGAGAAGGGAAGGAAAAGAAACCGTAAGTATGTGTTTCACTCAGAAAATGGCGGGCTCAGGCTTAGGCCAGGGCAGAATGGGCTTGCCGGAGGCAGCTGTCTGTGGGTCACGGACTGTGCCCGCTGCCAGTGCAGACAGAGTCCTGGGGCCCGCAGGTGGAGAGGCCGACGGTGAGGTGACATCACAGCGTGGCCGGCAACCCTTCGCGGCGCCGCGGGAGCCCCCCAGCATTGCGTCCTGGGGAAGTCTGTGTATGCTGCCAGGCTGCGCAGCAGGACCCAGGCCCTCTGCACGTGTGTCTGCGTGCCTGTCCCATCCGCGTCAGCCTCCAGCCCACTTGGATTTGAGAGCGGCGGGCTTTCAGAGTCAGCCCCATGGCTGGCCGCTCTGGGCAGTTCTGGGAGGCCTCTCCTTCCTGGTCTCCATGAGGCCTGTCTTCCTAGGCTCTTGCTATAGATGGTGGAGTCTGAATTGGGCAGGCTGAGGCCGAGGCCTGGCTCCCTTGGGACGTGGCCCTTGACCCTTCCCCTGCTGGAGTTTGACATTGCGTTTATGAAGAAGATGTCCTCACACACACAGTGACAGCCTGTCATTTGCATATTTAGCTTTTGTAGATGTTTAAAGCTCAATTTTGGGAGCGGAGCAGGGGTTGAAGGGAGGATAGGGAAATGGGCAAAAAAAGTTAAATCATGTGCAGGTACCAATTCTCTATGATGAATGTGATCATTATTTATATCTAAAATGTACCAATAAAATCCGACTGAATAAAAAAGCCTCAATTTTATAGGCACGAAAACATCTAAAATAATTAAAAAATTTTTATTAGTGCATTTTTGCAGCCCATGATTACATTCGTAATGAGTTAGTACAGGTATCGAACACAAAACTTTCTTTTTCCTTTGGTTTTAAAACAGGGCCACCCCAGGCAGTTGAAGCTGGCCTTGAACCCATTGTATAGGCCAGGCTGGCTTCGAACTCCAGTGATTCTCCTGCCTCAGCTCTCAAGTGCTAGAATTACAATTGTGCCCCACCATTCCAGGCTCTAATTTTTTTAATAGGAACATTTTTCCTCAGTGGCATTGGCATTGGAAATACAATTTTGATAATACTGATTTGTAGTAAGCTTATTTTGTGTACTGCTCCTTTAATTTTTTTTTTGTTGTTGTTTGTTTTGTTTTGTTTTTCTAGATAAGATCTTGCTTTGTAGTTTAGGCTGGCCTTGAACTCAAGGCAACCTTCCTGCCTCAGCCTCGGAAAGCTGGAATTATAGGCGTGTACCACCACACCTGGCTCTAAATTACTTACTACGTTCTTTTCTTCTCTGTTTTTGCTTTATCAGTGTATCCTACTTCTTAACTTTGCATTATTCTGCCTAGACACACCTAACAGCAGGCTTCAGGGTGGCTGTCCTTGCTGGGACTGGACCTCATGGCGGCCAGGCCAGCAGCTTTAAACTGGGAACGGCTGCCTCAGCCCCAGGCAGGCTTTCCAGGGTGTGACGCAAGGACAGTTGTGTAGGTGTGTGTTTCCGGATCATGCCTTCCTCAGACGGCCTGAGTGTACACCTGTGGTCACCACCCCCCTTTGCCCATCCGCAGACAGGGAGCCCTACCTTTCTCGGCTGCCTTCCCGCAGCGCATGACCTCAGCTCTGGGACTTCTGGGCAAGGGTGGCTCAGAGTGCTGCTTTCAGGGCTTCCTTCCTAGAGCTCGTCCCAGCCGCAGACTCTGGGGGTATCCCGTGAGAATAAAGCCTGGCCCACACGGTGTTCTGAGTTCAGAGCGTACCAAAGGCACCCAATTAGGGGTGCTGGCCCCGTACTTCAATTTGATTGGAATTTCTCTGGCATTACCAAGTTGGGAAGGCACATTGGACACAGGAAATGGACAGCAACATTAAGATACTTTCAGATTTGGGGCATTTTATCCAATAAGTTGGTTAAAAACCTGTGGTAAAATTACAAAATGTTCACAAAATTGTCATCACAAGTGCAACCAATCTGTCTTATTTTGTAAATTATTTGTCTTGTTACGGAACAGAGGCCTCTTTGAGCTTGTGCTGAAATACTGTAGCTGTCACCTCAGCAGTGGTGCGGGGTGCGGTTGCCCGAAATGTGCGTGAGTCTTTGACGAAAGGGTTTGGAGGTTGTTTGCTGGAGTGTAAGTTGCTTGAGAGAGATGCTTTTTTTTTCGCCACAGTTACCTCCCTCCAGCCTTGGCTGGTTCTGCACGAAGCATTTGACATGAAGGTTTGATGGCCACGTCAGCTGGGTCATGAGTGTGTGTGCGTGTGTGTGTTTCATTCGGCTGAGGATTGGGGGTTGGCTGGCTGAAAGGGGGTTTTATGATACAGTATTTTTAGATGGTATCTTTTACAAATGGATCTATTAAGGTAACGATTAGTGTCATTTTAAAAATTAAATACAGAAACAAAAGGAGATAATTTTCAAGAATGTAAAGTATCCCAGAAGGTTGTATATAATATGTTTTGTAATTAGTGTGAGTTTTGGAATTCGTAAGATTGCCAAGCAGTTAGAAATAATTTTTGTGTTTTACGACCACCGTATCTCCTTGACTTTACTAAGAGAAGTGGTGTAAATGTGGGTTGGGTTTATCTCAGTTTTCTAGAAGGTGTGTGTTGGGGCCGCTGAACCCCGGGTGTGGCTCTGGTGACAGGTGGGCTGGGCAGCAGCTCCACCTGTGGATGAGGTCAGCAGGAGTGGGTGTATGCACTCACATTGTAAGTGTCCATGCATCACAGTGGTTAGAAACTGTGGCAGTGCCTCACTGTTGAATTGGAGTTTTCAGCATGCACATAGTAACTGATCTTTGACTGTGACATTGGTACTGTCTGAATACTCACCCTTATGCCTGCAACAGTTTTTGATTTAATTTGTTTTCTTTTTCAGCCTTCCTGGGTGATCTTGTCTGTGCAGTGTGGAGCTCTTCTGCCGTATCCTTTTTTGGGGCGTGGGTGAAGGGTAAGGGTAACTGAGTGTAAGATTGAAGTGGCAGTCACTGAACGAACAGTGGATTCCTTAGTGAGGCACAGCTGTTTCCTCTGCCCTGTCTGCCCTACCTTCTCTGTCCCGTATCATATGTTACGTGCCCGATCCTTGTCATTACCCGTGTCAAGATGGGGACTAGCTGTGACCAGCAGCTCTAGCCAGGACCAGAAGGCATGAGTTCTGGTTCTTTTCAACTTCTGTGGATTCTAGCTAGACAGTATTTCTCGAATTCTAAGTCCGTAGGAACCAAACCATGAATGGTTGAAAGTACACTGGAGAACGTGAGAGGAAACGGTTAGTGTTACAGTGAGCGTTGTTACACAGGACGGGCGGGGGAGTCACCCTGCATGCCTGTTCAGCACTTGCTGTGGGATGGGTCCTGACACTAGAATGGGGACGAAGGCCTCATCCGTTCTGTCCCAGAGGGGCTTCTTGATGGAGCGCCCCCATGCGTGTTTGTCAGGTAGTAGTTCTGAGTGTGGCTCTGCCCCAGGCTCTGTGTCAGGCACGAGCCATTCCGCAGCCTGCTGTGTACACTGCTAGGCCTGGTGGCTTCTGTTTCATTCCGAAAGGATGAAGCCTCATTGGAGATGCATTCCAAGCAGAGTCTGAGTGTGGAAATTGCTTCTTTTAAGAATACCTGGGTGTAGCTCAGTGGCATAAGCTCCTGCCTGGCAAGCGCAAGGTCCTGAGCTCGATTCCCGGTACCCCCCCAGAAAAGAATACCTGATATCATATAGTTATGGTGTTGAAATTTTAGGCTTGGGCAAGAGATTATGACATTCACCCGATTTTATTTTGTAGCTGTGCTAGACAGTGCCTTTAAAAGCACTTACTACTTATTGAATCAGTGCAGACAGACAGAATATTATCATGAAATTTTTATGGAGGACCTCAAATAGAGGATATACCCTTTTTTAAAGCAGGTCTTGGAGGAGAGAAAACTTCAGCAATCCCAGCTCAGGAATTGTGCAGCCTCATACTTGTGGTCTGAAGAGTTGAAGGGCCTCAGCTCCTGATAGTGGCAGTTTTTTATTTTATTTCTTTTTTTTTTATTGTTTTGTGTTTTTGAGACGGGGTCTTGCTGTGCAGTTCAGGCTGGCATTCAGCTCACTTTGTAGTCTAGGCTGGCCCGGAACTCGAAGTAATCCCCCTGCCTCAGCCTACGAGTGCTGGGATTATAGGTGTGCGACACCACGCCCGCTATTTTTTTTTTTTTTTTTTGTAAGCTCTGGGGGAATAGAGACAGGGAGGGAATGGGTCTTTTGAAGATAAGAGGCTCATTTTCCTGTTCTGGGCTGTTTTCGCTCCACTATGCCTCCCTTGGAAGCTCCTACCTCGTGGCCATCAGAGGGCTGGAGGACCAGGAGGGGCCGGCAGAGCACTCTTGAGATCAGTCTGGTGTCCCCGGTCCCTGGGAGTCTGAGGCCTCCTGAACTGAGGCAGGGAGGGTGAGAAGGGAGCTTCAAGTGTCATGTTGGGGTCTGCAGAGTGCAGGGCAGTCAGAAAAGGCCGTCTGCTCAAATACAAAACTTTAAAATCACAACGTAGCACTGTGCTGTTTGAATTTGTCTATCTCAGTAGGTGTACTCTTCTGTAGGGAGGGAGAGGTGCTATTTTAACCATTTTGAATTCTGGTTACTCCACATTATTCTAAGATAGACATTGTGTGTGCTTGAATGGATCCCAAAGAACATGCACAGGGAGACAGACCCCGCCTGCTTTCCGTGTAGCCATGTTCTCAAAGATGTGAGCGCGGTGAGCTCAGCAGCTAAGCTAAACGGCTCCGCTAGGAGGGGTCTGGGGGTTCGACTTCCAGCTCCTGTGTGCGAAGGGGCAGCAGGGCTGTGAGCTGTCCCTCGAGTTCACAAGGATGTGGTGGTGATGGAACCGGAGCTCAGGCTCTTAGGGGAGGAGTTTCGTGCTGTGCACTGCAAGCGATACCACTGGGATTTCATTGTCAAACAAAGTTAAGATGTGGTTACTTTGCTTTTAAAGCAGTTGCAACCCCCACGTGTGCATGTGTGTGCTGGTATGTGTCTGTAAATGTGTAGAGCACTACTGTCCAAGGTCAGGATGTTTCCCCGTGCATGTCTACGTCCATTTTATTTATGAAGTAAGTGGAGAGACCGAACTTGAGAGTGATGTATTTTACTGAAACTTGCTCAGCTCCTCGAGTTCGGTATGCTCCTGTTTATTCCCTGCACTCTCCTTTGGTCATGTCATCTTCGATCTCTCTCTTTGCTGAAAGGACCGAGTGGGAGACAGGTGGGCACTGTCCACGTGGGTGAGTGGGCCGTGTCCGTTAGTGAAGTGCAGGCTGTGCTGATCGTATTCATTGTGATCTTAATGGCTGTCAAACAGAGTAAATGGTTTTTCTCCAGAGTCGTGTCAGATTTTTTTTGGAATCACTGCCTGCCTTTCTCAGGTAAGCCCGGTTACAGTTAGTCCTGTGTTTACTCATGACAGCAAGAGGTCATGTCATTGATCTGTGTGTTAACCAGTTTTAGAGAGGACCTGTACTAACCCACTGTGTATTCACTGTGAATGTCTGAAGCAGCTATTTAAAAATTCATGTTTACTTTTAAGAATTAAAATGTTAAATGAGAATAAGTGGTCTTGGTAATTTAAAGGAATTACAGAGATTTAAAACTGGGGTATGAAAACACTTGAAATGAAAAGATAAAGAGAATTTAGTCAAAACTATAGTCAAAAATTTTTAAAATTTGAACTTTGGTACAGAACAATAAAATACTAGTAAGACCTAGGCAGACAAGTCAGAAAAGTGAATTTACAGCGTATAAAAAGGAATTGTAAATAAGTATGACAAAACATTGGATAGCACTTTCTAATCCAAGGCCTGAGCGCTTTACTGACGACGGATGGGATGAGAATGTTTGCTTATCAGATGCGTAACGGCACTGCGTGCTCACTGCGCCACTGCTGATGGCATGCTGAGGAGGAAGAGACCCCTCCTGCCACCGCCGGCGGGCGCGTGACTCAGCTGCTCACTGTGTGTGCGTTAGCACAGCCTCATGCGTGGTGTTCTGCGTGCGTTAAGAGGCTAAAACTGGAAAAAACCAGGTCACTATTGTTAAAGAAACGTGTACTTATGCAGTGGTTTGGATACTTAGACATTTTTGAGTTGTGGCTGATGAAAGTGTGTAAAGACATGGGAAATGTTTCAGGTGGAAGAAAGTAGTACAACCCTACATCAACCACAGGACAGGGAAGAAGCGTCTGAAGGGACGAAGTGTCCGAAGGGCGGGGCTGGGATGTTCCCACTGGTTAGCTCTGGGGAGCGGAAGAAGTGGATATTTAATCTTGTTTGTTTTCTTTTGTCCTCCTAACCCTCAACTCTAATAAAACCTTTTATCAAAAGCAATCAAGTTGGGGCTGTTTAAACGCGTTTCAGAATTACACAGAACAGTCCGTGTGTTTAAATGAGTGGCATCAGGTAGCGAGGCGTGCCGAGAGGGGGCTGTCCTTGCTCTGAGTGCTGGTCTCGGTCCTGGCGACATCGGGGAAACTGGAGGAGGTAGAAAGGGGCCCGGCTGCGGCCCCCCTTGTCCCTGAGCCTTTGTGCTAGAGGACGAGGGAGCCAGGTCACGTTTGATTGCCGCTGCAAGCTCGCTGGCCGGACAGCCTTTGCTAGTCTGAATGCGACTCCTTCGTCTGAACGGTGACCACGCTGACTCTGCTCTGATTTCTGTTGTCAGTTCTGGAAGTTCTTTGAGACTCTCAGATCCTTTTTGCTCCTTTTGCATTGATTTGATGCAGATACCTAAGTGAGTAAAATTGCTTCTTTTTCCCTTCTCAGTAGGAGTTTGGGATATGTATTTTTCAGTGATCTTTACATCGGGTGTAAACGTACGTTTACGTGATGAAGATTTTTAAAGTCTGAAATGAAGATTTTTAAATGTCAGGTGCTATGGTTATGTATAATTTTATTGTTCTCTTTACACTTCTCCATATATTCCTGATTTGTAGTCAGCATATCAGAAAATCTGTTAAAAATGAAAACCCTTTATCAGTGTCTGTGCATAGCAAAGTGTACCTTGGCTGCAGTCATGCTTTTCGTTCCCTTCTGGCGCGGACTGGATTTCTGGGTTCCAGACACTCAGAGCCCAGTGCTCAGGACGGTCCCCACCGGGTGACAGCCGGCAGGAAGAAGCCATGCTGAGCTGGCCTTTGGCGCATTGGGGTCACATGACATGGTTAGGCCTTCGTGGGGAGATCAGAAACCCAAACGTGTGAGTGTGAAAGACCATCCTAACAGAGTTTGGAGCTTGAGAACACTTTTAGAAAGAATGAATGAATAGTTGCCTTTACAAAGGCTGTAGCAGGTACTTTAGAGTACTCGGGAGTGGAGACGCGGTGGGCAGGAACACATTCCGTGCGGTGTGCGCGCTCAGGTGGCACAGGTGTGCACGTGTGAGCCAGGGAGGAGGGTGTCCGCCCGCTCGGGCAGGGTGCGCCTTGACAGGATGTCGGAGCTGTCAGCATCCTGGAAGACAGCACATTCAGAGCAGAAAGGGAGGAGGGCTGTACAGAGTCAGGTTGAAGGGAAGATGCGGCCCCTGCAGGAGGCCCGCGGCGAGGAGGCGGCGTCAGAAGCAAGGTTGTGTGTTTGGTGGAGAAGGAAGACCTGGTCCGGGAGGCAGAGGTGGAGACTGGAGAGACAGGGAACGCGGTATGCGGCTTTGGACTTAGTGAAGCGACTATAGGGTGCTGGTTCCCTTTTTTTCCGCTTACATACTTAGTTGTGGATTGTGGCTGTTTACAGAGCTAACGTCACTTGTGACCATGGATTGTATTGAGACTGGCCTGTGAGCTGAGTGTAGCAGAGAGGTCAGGTAAAGTCCGAATTTTGGCACTGAGCAGAGTGCCAGTCTTTTGGACTTGAGGTGGAGATTTGGGACCAGGTTGGCCAACGCAGCACAGAACCTAGCGGTGGAGGTGACTCGCAGGTCCTGTGGGATGGAGTGCCATGGCGCAGGGACAGACGTTCGTACGCTTGGCTGGTCTGCGCTGGCTCCCTGGTGCCTTGCCACGGGGGTCAGGGGCCGACCTCGGCCATGCTTGCAGATGGAGCTCTGGGAGGCGACCGGTTGCTGGTGGCAAGAGGAGAGCTGGGTTGGTGATGTGGGGCAGAATGCGGAGTTCCGGGTGGAGGCAGGCTGTGCGGGTGGAGGCAGCACGGCCGAAGGGAATCCCCACAGCAGGGGTGGACAAGAGCAGGTGGCCGGGAGCAGAGCCCCTGCCTGGTAATATGTGCACCGAGGAGACTGAGGTAGAGAGCTTGGAAACAAGTGGAGAGGATGCTGGAGAGTGAGGTATTATCTTTGGAAACCAAGGTGAAATGAGACGTGATCATTTTTATTGTTCTTGGGGGAAGTTGCCGTGCCGAGCTGAAGGTTTAGAGCATACGTTTGTAGCAGAGTTGTGCATGGTTTTCTGTTCCCAGTTCTGTCTGTGGCGCAGGAGCAGGGGAGGAACAGGTGTTGGAAGTGCGGCAGGAGTGTTGATTGCCTCCTTGAGCACTGCACAGGTGTAGAGGTCTGAGCAGGGCTGGGGCCCTGGCAGAGAAGACGCTTGTAGTCCACACGGCAGGAGCAGTGTGTCTCAGAGACGCATGGGGGGGGGGCGTGGTCAGCGAGCCCAGCTGTCTGGAGTCTCAGAGCAGGGCAGTGTTGTCTGATGGTTGCCCTAGGGGTGGCCCTGCCGAGGTTCTGCTCACCCACCGACTTTGGAGGGAAGGTTGAGTTCTGTCTGGTGCTAACCTTGGCCACGGCGGTGGCTGTATCTGTGGTGAGATAGCAAGAAATTAATGTACCAAGATCTCTGACAGCAGATTCATTAGATAAGAAAAAGGAAGATTCAGAATTAGCCTGATCCTTCTGGGTAACTCACTGGGCTTGTTATAGCTCATCATTTATGTTGTCATGGGATAGTTTTCCTAAGAAGCACTTGAAGTTCAGAAAGGTTAAGTAAGGTAGGGAAAGAGCTGCTTTGGTAGTAGCTTAGGTAAAGGAACCCTGGAAATGTGAGTGTAAGAAAAGTACACAGGGAGCACGAATACTCTGTGGTTGCTGAAAGTGTTAATTTGGATTTAAGACATACTAATGAATACGTGTGTGGGGTCCAGCTAAGGGACCCGGGTGAGCAAACCTCTGAGAAGTACGTCCTCTGCAACAAGGACCAAGCAAAGGGGCACATGTCATCATCATGCAATCTCTATCTCAGTAACCACACAGGCTGGATGGGGCCAGACATGTGAACAAATGTGGTTACGTTACAAAGCACAAAGACAAGAGTGGGCACCAGGTATAGACGCTGCAGGAGGGGGCAGTTGCAATGTTCTGCACCCCGGAACCCCTGTGCACACGCCAGGCAGGACCCATCTTACTGAAGGACTGTTTGCTTGGTGGTTCTCAGTGACCTTCTGTCTTTTCCCGTCAGGGTGTTGATACAAGCTGGAGCTCTTTGTTGGAGTCTTCCAGAGCTCTCCCAGGGAGAGGTAGGGAAGGGAGCTTGTGCCAGCAGAAGTTGGGAAGCACAGACACCATCTGCCTTCTTCTGAGCCGGTATTGATGCAGGCTGGGGCTTCTGTTGTAATGTGCTGGGTAGGTTTTGGGGAATAGGTTGAGTTTAAAGGAGAGCCTGGCCAGGTCATGACTCAAATCTGGAAGCCTAAAAACGAAAATCCTTTCTGTTCTGTATCTCAATCAACAAATATTTCTTGACTGCCTACCCATGTGCCTTGCACTGTACTAGGTTCTGTGAAAGATAACAAGGAGTTTAGGACATAAGTCTTACTTAGAACTCTAGTCTTCAGTGAGCAGTGTCATACCTGATCATTACATGGGACCAGGAGAAGAGCATGTCAGCTAGAATCCAGGCCTGATCTGGGGGTGGTGAGACCGGAAGGAGGAGGAAGGTGCTTCTGATTGGTTGGAGGAAACCTTAGGGCAGCAGGTGGAGTTCTAGTCCTCTGCTCCTTGATGCTGGAGTCCAGTGAGGGGAGAGAAGCTGTTCTAGAGCGTGGGGGAGTGCAGGATTCTGCATGCTTGCTGTGGGCGTAGTGGACCAACGCCTGAGCTGGATCTCGGGAGGAGCCCGGGGCTGGGCGTCACGTGAAGGAGGGGAGGAGCCCGGGGCTGGGCGTCACGTGAAGGAGCGGCGTCGTTTTCGTGCTGCTGCTCGGTGTGCACGAGGGACCAGCGCTCAGCAGCAGGAGCCAGGCGGGCCCGCCGTGGTGCCCGGTCCTGGGGTTTCAGTAGTGGGACTGCAGCTGAACCCACTGAGGGGACAGCAGAGGGAATGCAATCAACATGTAAGATTTGAGACAGGGTTTCGCTGTTTGAGAAATTTCGCTATTAACGGGGAAAACCCTTTTCCCCCATTCTAAAATTAATGCTTTTGCAAACATAGGAAATACAGAAAAGTATAGGAGTGAACGCATCTCCCCAGTCGTGTCACCACTAGGTGACTGTCGTTGGCATTTTGGTGTGGGAAGAACATTGCTAATTGTGCTGCTGCGATGCATGACCTGAGCTCGTGTGGACGGCCTCAGTCACCCAGACAGACTTGTCGCGGGAAGCCTGGGTCTGGAGATTTCCAGGGTGGTGGGAGCTGGTCGGTGGGGACAGGGTATTGACCCCAGCCCCTCTGCTCCTCCCTGTGTGATGTTCTTTCCACAGCAAGGTGGGCACCCAGCTGGGGTGCAAGCCTGGGATGCAGGCTGGTCACTGAAGTCGGTAAATAAAGTCGGCTCCACCAGCACAGCTGAACTCGCTAATAAAGTGCGTAGCGAGATCATGCCTTAAATTTCATTCTAACCAAGGGTAGGATGACTCATTGGATGAATCTGTCTTATTAATTATGTCCCAACTCTCCAAATACTGCAGGGTATCATTGTTTTGTGAAGTCCTCTAGTAAAAGTAACCAGGTCCATGTTTCTGAAATGTAACACTGAATTATTAAATTGCAGAGATACAGATATAAAGTAATGACCTAAAAAGTTATTTTAGAAGGTTAACATGTTCCTGTTATTTGGAGTAGTGTGGAATACAGAAGAATTCCCAGAAATATTTGTCAAAGGGATCAGAGGAGGTAGCGAATGCTGGATTGCTAGCAAGCTGCAGACTGGCTGTTAAAAAGATATTAATCGCTGTTTGTGAGTACTTTAAAAATCAGTTGGAGACACTTTTAGGACTCTATCACCCACAATCTTCAATTTATAATAAAATTGTTCAGACAAAAAAACAGGATTAGCTTAGAATTAACGCTCACACTGTTATTTTTCTTAAATGTTTCTTTTGTCTTTCAGACTCTAAAATTTTATTCTTTTAGAAATTGTTGTTGACTTAGAAGTTACTACCCTTGGAGAAGCTGTGTAGAACAGTAGAAAAACACAGTTTGGAGTTAGGCCTGAGTTCAGGGTGTGACGTATGTGTGAAAAGCCAGCGCCTCTGATGGTTAGGAGCAGTGTAGGTGGTTTCCCTCCCGTAGAGGGGTGGCAGGGCCTGTCTCGCGTGGCAGCGGAAAGGGTGGGGTGTAAGCAGCACACTTGGCACAGTTCCTGGCACATAGTAGGCAGGCAATAAACGCTAGCTGTCTTTACTGTCACAGCAAAAGCCTGTGTTAGGGGAGAGCCATTGCACCTGGGGTGTGTTTCATCCCTGTACAAGCATAAGAGTGACCCTCTTATGCTTGCTTTCTTAATTTGTGGGGGTTGAATGATGTTCATGTTTTCCCCGGTGCCTACAAGCCACTTTTGTTTCTTTATTTTACCCATGTCATTATGACTATTTATTACTCATTAGTTTTAAGCAGTTCCTTGTAACTACGGTTTTGATATTGCTATTGTATTAAAATGGGAAATGGAAGCAGGAATGGTGTACTAGTTTTTTCTGCCCTTTTTTCTGTGTTACTTATCCTATAGACTGAAATAATCCTCCATTAAGTTTGTGGAATGTGGATGTAAATATTTTTTATTCATTTGTAAAAAGGCAAAAAATGGTTTATATCTATAAAACTGTTATGATAGGAATACAGCTAAATGCTTTTCTTAAGTTTTCCACTGATGTCCTTAGGTTGATTCCACTTAATAGGGGGGAATGTTAGATAGCATTGTCGTGCTGCCAGCCTGTGTTACAGTAATGAAGTCCCCCTTGGTAAAGCCCCTTTCTGACCTCCCGTCAGGTGTCCTCTGAAGACAGAAGTGCCCTGTGGGCCTTGGTTACGTTCCACGGAGGCAGCTGCCAGCTGAGCCTCAATAAGAAGTGCACGCATTTGGTAGTGCCGGAGCCCAAGGGGGTAAGTGCCGCGCCTGCCCCCCGTGTGTCACCGGGTGTTTGCACTCAGCGTGCGCCTCCCGACCCATTTGCAAGAGCTGGTTGTGCTGCTTGATAATGTTTGCTTCCAGAGTCATTTCACAGGAACGTGGGGGGATTGTAAGTTACACATAACTTTTGATTACAAAGAAATTCGGGTTTATTCTGCGGGGAAAATAGTTTTTAGAGTTCTGTTTCAAAACTTGTTAAACTTCAGTTTCTTTTTATATGTGGAAAAAATGTATTTTTAGACTCCCTCATGGGTTTTTTTTTGGTCTTTTTGAGACAGGGTTTCGCTGTATAGTTCAGGCTGGACTTGAACTCACTTTTTAGCCTATCCTGGCCTCAAACTTGTAGCAGTCCTCCTGCCTCAGCCTCCAAGGGCTGGGATTATAGAGTGTGCCACCACACTCAGCACTCCCTCATGTTTTTAAAAAATAGTTTTTGGTAGGCACTGAGGATTGAAATCCAGGGCCTGGTGTGTGGTAAACATGTGCTGGGCCGCCAAAGTTGGTCTCACAGATTTTTAAAAGACTTGTTCCGGGTATAACTATATACATACTTGGTAAGGGTGTTTTGAGGCAGGGTCTCACCATGTAGTTCAGGCTGGCTTTGAACTCACTGTGTAGACAAGGCTGGCCTGGAACATCCAGTGATCTTCCTGCCTCAGCCTTCTGAGCGCTGGGGTGACAGGCGTGTGCTGGCTGGGCAAAAGTTTTCTGTATATTATATAAATAATCTAGAATGCTAAGTGTAACACCGCACTTCACCCGTTCAGCTTGGGACACTCGTGTCTGAGCAGCAGTATGGCCAGAGACAGTATTTGAAGAGAGTAGGTTTGTTGAAGCTGTTTTAAGTTATAATGTAACTTTTTTAGTATTGGGTTTGGAGCCCAAGGGTTTTCTGCCACTGAGCTACATCCCCAGTCCTTTGTAATTTTTTATTTTGATACAGAGTCTTGCTAAATTGTCCAGGCCAGCCTCAAACTTGGATCTTCCTGTCTCAGCGGAAGTATCTGGGGTTATAGGCCTGAGCCACCTGACACAGCTGCAGTTTGACTACAGTTCTAGAGCCCTCATTCAGGGTTTTTCCCTCCAAAAGTATTTTGTTGGTAAATCCTTACTAACCCTTTGAGTTTCCAGCTAAGTATATATAAAATTAATGAACTAAGTTTTCAGTACTGAGAATTGGACTTGGGGCCTAGTTCATGCAAAGCAAACACTGCTGTTGAGCTATAGCCTCAGCCTTGGATATGATACATATTTTAAAGTACTTACTGACTAAAGTATGAACTGAAAATAGAATATTTTTAATGACTGGAAGAAAACCGTATATGAGTCAGTAGTTTATTTATATGTGTGTGTATGTGTGTGCTTTAATTGGACTTTATTTATCTCAAAGAATCACTGAACAGATCATATTTGGCTAAAAGGTGCTCATGAGTAAGACAACAAATATGCTACATGGTCATTTTTAGAAAAAGCAAATTCTTCATGCATTTCAAAAGTTCAGTATTAAAATGTGTATATACAGTGTACCATCCTTGTATGTGGGGATTCTTTCATCAAAGTCTACAGTAGAATTCTGATACTATTTTGTGTAATTATTTACCTGCAGACTAGGTTTTATTTACAAACTGGGAAAGAAAAGTGTTTTTTTGCTCTTTTTAATTTCCCAGTTTATAAAGAAGTGATCTAATATAGGCAAAATGAGCTTCTGTTTGTGCATTGCATTTCCTCTGCAGTGGTAAAACTTAGTAAAAGCAGATTTTATATTTGCTAGTAATAAAAGTAATAATCCACAGTAATGCTCACTGCATAGTAAGTAATGAAACACCATCCCTTTCTGTAACAAGTCTTTCTATACACACACTGCTGTGCCGAAATACTTTCTAAAAATCCACGACAGCCATACGTGCAGTAAGGATACAAAAAGAAAGCAGTGCATTGTGGGAGTGCCCGGGATTTCTGGGTGCTCTGGTGCCGGGGAGGTGGGACGGTTCCAAGTGGGGGACATCAGGAGCACCTGTCTGGCTGACTAGCATTGCATGGCTGTAGGAGAGGACGATTGAGTCAGCTGACCACGTGGAGCCCCAAGCAAGGCCGAGGGCGCAGCTCAGTGGAGCGGGCCTCATGCACGTGCCGGACTTCCATTCCAGCACTGCAGGGAGAACCCCAGACTCTTAAGTGACCAACTTTTAGTAATCTTACGAATGAGTTGGGAGGAATCATTCTTCTATAATTTTCGTAGCTGTTTCTTGCAAAAGTGATGTATGAATGACCACGTGTTTTTCATATGAATACTTGGCAGTTCCCTCGGAATGTTGGGGGATGGTCTTCAGCTGTGCAGTTTTCATCTTGATCGTTCTATGACAGCATCCCTCACCCTGTCCTCTCTGCCAGCTTCTGTGCAGGTGAACCAGGGGCCCTCAGCACATTTCAGAACTAGGCAGTGGTAGCAACTCCTCTTAGTATCACTGAATTAATAGAACAGAAACCCATGCGGTGGTGTTGGTGCCCAAGCTGTCTGCTGTCCCTGTGAAAGTCATCTTCTTGCTGTAGGTCTGGGATAGACCATGTGCCCTTCTGGTCTAGTTCAGGAACTGGCAGTGGTGGTCTGCCCCTTCTGAGAGCCTGAGAAACAGGCCTTCCAGAAGAGCTGGAGGAACTGTGTGTCTCAGGGTCATGACTTACAAAACCAAAAGTTAATGTAAATTCTAATTAGCTGCCTTATTCTTAAGCCATGATTGTATCTGTGGCCTACATCATATGGCTAAATGAGCACAGTATTTGGTATTGAATCCCTTTAGGGTTCCTTTATATTATGTGCTACAACCTACTCAGACAAAACTTTTTAAGTCTAATGATGAATTTAAGTTTTTCTCCACACGCCTGTAATCCCAACACTTGGGAGGCTGAGGCAGGAGGATCGCTGTGAGTGTGAGGCCAGCCTGGGCTACAAAGTGAGCTCAAGGCCATCCTGAGCTGCATAGTGAGACGCTGTCGCAAAAAAAAAATAAAGTTTTCTGTTTAAAGTTTTATGAATTGTGTAAGTGCTAAGTAAAGACCACACATGAAAATAAATACCATTTCTTTAATGTTAACTCATACTTCTGCATTTTTAAAATTTTTGTTTATTTTTTGAGATAGGATCTCATTCTGTAATTCAGGCTGGCCTTAAACTTACTATGTAGCCCAGGCTGACCTTGAACTCTGGGTCATCCTCCTGTCTCAGCCTCCTGAATACTAGGATTATAGGTGTGTGCCACCACACCCAGCACTTTTGCATTTTTAAAATGAATGCATAAAGGAAGCTTGTGCGAATGACAGATGAAACTGAGGAGGGCAGAGGGTTTGCAGGGACGGGGTGGCTGGAGTTACAGGGAGGGGCTGGTGTAGCCTGCTGGGTGCAGACACGCCTGACGTTACATGCACGTGGTGGGCCAGTGTCACCGCCCTGGTCACCCCATCCTCAGACTGCTGATGCTGAGGGCCTTGACACTTAGAAGTCAGTTTGAGAATTCATCATTTCAAAAAAATTGCTAGCGAATTGGCTCGGACAAAGGCATTGAAACACTGCCTGGCCCTGCAGTTGTCTCGAGTAGGAGCACGCTGGGGACCGAGCCTCCTGGGTGAGCAGTGAGAGGCAGCCTGGGCAGTGCTGATAAGGCCCTCCCCTCCCCAGCCGTTCTCCCGAGTCTACGCAGGAAGTAGCCCGGCCAGCCCCGAGACGGGGCCGCAGCAGCCACACTGTGAGGGACTTGTGGAGCCCAGACTCCTGTGTGTGTGGGAGACCGCTGTTTAGTTTCCAGTGTCTGCCGCACTTCCGTCCAGCGCGGTAGTAGTTCTGTTTTTGGTATTTGTTAACAGAATTTTTTTTTTGAGAGGGTCTCATTATGAGGTGCAGGCTGGCCTTGAACTTGCTTATGTAGCCCAGGCTGGCCTCAAACTCACAGTGATCCTGCCTCAGCCTCCCAAGCGCTGGGATTACAGGTGTGTGCACCATGCCCAGCTGTTAACAGAATTTAAAATCACTTTATTTCATACTTTATAATTTCAAGTATCTTGCTACCTTCATTGAATAATGTGTAAGCCACTTTTTTTTTGGCTTTTTGAAACAGGCTTTTGCTATATAGTTCAGGCTGGCCTTGAACTCACTGTGTAGCCTAGGCGGGCCTCCAGCTTGTGGTGATCCTCCTGCCTCAGCCTTCCGAGTGGTGGGATTAAAGGTGTATAACACCACACCCAGCTACAAGCCATATTTTATATCATCTGTGTTACTGTTCTTTGAACATGTAGTGGTGCTATTGAGTTTATAAATACTTTGATACATTCTTGGACTTCATATTTTCCTCTGTGGATGTTCTGGCTGGGGAAGATACTCCAGAAATCGGGACTCTAGTCTGCTATAGAAATTTATCCTTGCATTTACTGTGTGTGTGGGAAATTTGTGAAGCATTTTGATTCTTTTTTTTTTTTTTTTTTTACTCTAGTCTGCTATAGAAATTTATCCTTGCATTTACTGTGTGTGTGGGAAATTTGTGAAGCATTTTGATTCTTAAGTATGGTGGTATCTTGGTTCACAGATTTCATTCGTTCCCTGATTCTGGGGAAAATGGCCATGTTCATGTTCATGCAAAAAAGACGGTTGTGTTTGCAGCCCGATGCCAAGTTTGGAAACATGAACAGAAGTTTGCCAAAAGCGTTCCTGAACCTGAGGTGCCACTCTACTTAAGAATGACATAATTGCCGGGCATGGTGGCAACGGGATGTGTCTAGCATAGTAGCGTGATGAGTGAAAAGCGCTCGGGGTGGGGTATCTCGCTGTGATGTACGGTGGCCCTCTCGGTGCTGTCTGTGTGTGCGCTTGTGACAAAACAGAACTGCGTACCACAAATGCTGTGTTCCCTTTCCAGTCAGTGGTTGCACTTATTTTCCTTTGCTGAGGTTTTCTTAGTGTGGGTGTTTTACCTGAGAGCAGGGCGCCCTCTTTGCTGGGCAGGACTTCCTCTGTGCCAGGCATGCAGGCTGGAGGGTAAAGAGCCTCACCTCATCAGTTGCCGCGTCCAGCACGCTGCTCCCGTGTCCCTGGTGTGCACGGGCTTTGCCCCAGCTGTAAACGGCAAGCGCACCGTGGTGTCTGAGGTAGGGTTCGGGTTTCAGTGTAGGGCCCATCCGTGGCAGCCAGGAGTGCAGGTCCCCTGCAGGCATTCAGAGCAGGGACGAGAGGTGATTGAGCCAAACTTAGCCTCGTGTTGTAGAAGCCACTGCCTTGCCTTGTGAATTGTGTTGTATGTCTCCTCTCCCATTGGTGCCCACCCCGCCCAGAGCGTGACTCTGCCTGGGAGCACCTGCCTGCCATCCTTCCTAATCATGCACGGGTCGCCAGACCTCCCGAGTCTTCCTTCCCGTCACCGTGCTGGCACAGGGGCTGGGGATATAGCTCAGCGGCACAGCGGCTATCTGGCAAGCGTGAGGTTGTGAGTTCAATTCCAGGCACCAAAAAAAAAAAAAAAAAAATCAAAACCACAGCCCTGGCACGGCTCTGTGTTGCATTCTCACTGCACGTTGAATTCCTCTCATTTGGAACCTTAAGCCGGAGACTTGTTGCATCCTTCTGGCCTGTGGCCCCTCAGCTTGCCTGGGGTGTGCGGTGAGCTCAGTGAGTACTAGATAGCTGGGAAGTTCCACTGTGACTGCAGCTCACATCCTGGTGCCGCTTCCTGAGGGGCTGAAGATGCCGTGTGTGCACCTGTCACGGACAACCAGCTTTGCAAAGGGTGTCTGTAAAACCTTACTGCATTTTTACTTTATAATCTCCCATAAGATTGCTAGCTCTACTTGTGCATTTATTTATTTACTTACAAAATATTTTTTGTCTTTTGAGACAGAGTCTTGCTATGCAGTTCAGGCTGGCCTTGAGCTCACTTTGTAGCCCTGGCTGGCCTCAAACTCAGAACAGTCCTCCTGCCTCAGCCTCCTGAGTGCTGAGTACTTGTGTATTTAAAATGCCCCCTTCAGATTGCTTTAGACAAGATGGCTGTTGCAAGTGTTGGCTCTTGGCGGCCCTGGCGTGGCCTCCTTGTCTGCAGGAGTATAGGCTGCTGCATGCTGAAGCTGTGTTCCTTCTTACACTCCCTCTGGAAGTGCAGAATTCCAGAGATGAGTGACCCTGACGTCCGTGTGTGTTTGTGCCTCACTCACAGGAGAAATACGAGTGTGCTGTGAAGCGAGCTAGTATTAAAGTGGTGACTCCTGACTGGGTGCTGGACTGCGTGTCTGCGAAGACGAGGAAGGACGAAGCACCTTACCATCCGCGCCTGATCATCTACGAGGAGGAGGAGGAAGAGGAGGAGGAGGGGGAGGGGGAGGGGGAGAACGAGGAGCAGGACTCCCAGAACGAGGGCAGCACTGAGGAGAAGTCGAGCCCGGCCAGCTCGCAGGAGGGCTCTCCTCCTGGGGACCAGGCTTTCTCTCCCAAGCCCAGCACGGAGACCTCCAAAGGGGAGTTGATGTTTGACGACTCCTCGGACTCCTCGCCTGAGAAGCAAGAGCGGAACTTGAACTGGACCCCTGCTGAGGTGCCCCAGCCTACGGCTGCCAAGCGCAGGCTGCCCCAGGGCAAGGAGGCTGGGCTCATTAACTTGTGTGCCAATGTCCCGCCAGTCCCTGGGAACATCCTGCCTCCGGATGTCCGGGGGAACTTCATGGCTTCTGGGCAGAACCTGCAGAGTGCTGACAGAGGGGAAATGATCAGCACGTGGAGCCCTGCCGTGCGGACACTGAGGAATATTACTAATAATGCTGACATTCAGCAGCTCAACCGGCCGTCAAATGTAGCGCATGTAAGTCACTCTGGCAAAGAGATTTTATTATTGGATGATTGTTTCTGCTGCTTCAGATCAAGTCACTTGAAAAGCGCTGTTTTTGGGGTTCCTGCCTGGCTTCTTCTGTGGCACCAGCTGCCCCTTAGAAATGGGCCTCTAGGGTGGGCTTTGGGCTCCCTGGGTCCCCTCCCACTTGGCATTACATACCTGTCCTGGTGGTGAGTGCGTTTGCAGCTAACCACAGGCTGGCGTGACTGGGAACAGGAGTGGACCAGGACCCGTCCCCACAGTGTCTGTGTGAGCCCTGGTGTTGCTCAGGGAAGGGGCTGGGGTGGGGGACAGCAGACTGCTGAGAGCCGCAGAGAGACGGGGTCACAGTGCACGGTGTAAAGAATGGCAGGCTAGTGGTCAGGAAGGTTCTAGAACTCCTGACCCAAGAGGCCATCCCACCAGCATGGGGAGATTGGCAGTCGAGCAGTTCTAGAGAGGACTCTCCTTGGGAACAGAGTGCGTGGTTGGCCACACGAGCAGCAGGGCACATCCCTGGCTGCAGCTCTCCTGGGGAGGTGATATGGCGTCTGCTGCACGCTGGCCCACGGTGGAGGAGGACCGGTCACTGCCGGCCACTTCACAGCCTTGCCAGGAGCTTCCCAGTGGAAGAGAGGATGCGTGAGGACAACTGCAAGATGTGAAGAAAATGAACTTCGGAACTTTAGGAACAGGAGCCAGACGTGGTTTTACCGCTGGCTGTGGTGGAGGGGTGCAGCTCACCGGCAGACCCCAGTGTGGTGTGAGTGCCCGGTGCTGAGGAGTCACCGGCCTGCACTGCAGCGCCCTGTGCTGGTGCAGGTCAGATTCTGTAATTTAAGGAAGGGTTCTGACGGTGGCGATGGGCAGTCCCGCCCGCCACTCATTCCGAAGTATTTGCAGCGCAGCACAATGACAAGAGCAGTCAGGGTCCTGCTTTTTCTTACATGCCTCGGGAGAAGCATGTTTTCAGCAGAGGCAGATTGGGGATCTGACAGGCACAGCAGGCGTGGAGCAGGTGTCTTGATGGCACCTGGTCCTCCGGCTGTCCCACCCTGTCCCTGGCCGTCCTAGCTAGGGAGAGGCACCGGGCTGGTGGCCTGTGTTCGTGCCTGCCAGGCACTTGTCCTGGAGCTCTCGCTGTCCTTGAATGGGCTAAGTTCTCTTCGCCTTTGCTTCTCAAGCCCGAGGCGGACGGCTCAGCGTCGCCTTCTCTTGCCTCGCCCTCCTCTGCCCTCTCAGATGGTGGCCTCCCCGCTTAAAGTGGCCACCCGGCCATTTATGTGGCTGCTGCTCCTGCAGGCGTCCCTCTGTGACCCCGTCCTGGAGTCCGCTCCTGGGTCTGTAGGGTTGTCCCTCTGGGGCTTCTTGTTCTGGGGTAGGTGGTGCAGACGGGAGGCTGGTCGTGTGTATTCCTTTTACACCCACTTAATTTCCTTGGGCATTCACTTCTGGCGGGGAAAACAGTTTGTTCAAAATAAAAAGTGAGAGGCCAGCAGACTGTGCGGCTCACATGCTGTCTCCAGGAGGCAGCCCTGTGACATCCAGGGTCTCACGCAGGCCTGCTGCATGGCGTGTGCACCTGGGCAGGTGCCTCCTGTAGGCTCTGCTTGGACTTGGTGGTGCCTGATTTAAGTCTTGAGAAGACACAGTGCATGCTGGTTTCTCAACTCTAAGAAATTGGCTCCACATTTGTGTCACTTGAGCCTGTTGAAGGAAGTTCATTGTGCTGCAAGTTTTACTTGGTGTCGTGTAGAAAAGCACCTTGCAGTGCGGTATTCGGCTTGCTGGGTGTCCTTGGTCACTGTCCCCGTCCCTCTGCCCTCAGCTCACCCCTGTGCTGTGAAGTGGTGTGAGCTGGAAGGCAAGCAGGCTGCCTCGATGTTGGCTCCAGCTTGGGATGTCGTGTCCATCTGAAGGGCCCTGGTGTTTGAGGACGCATATTCGGCACCTGTAATGATGGTCTCTTGGGGACACTTGCTGGGCAAACAAACCTTTGGGTGGGTCCTTCTGTCCTGTGTCATATTACTGTGGTGCAGAGGATGTGCAGTAGGGGAGGCCATGGCCTGGCTGGGGTGGCTGCCTGGTTGGGGTGCTGGGGCTCGCTGTGAGCCCTTGCTTTCTGCAGGGTGAACCCTTGCCTGGTCATGGGGCAGGAGAAGGTAGGTGCGAGTCCGGCTGCTGGGCGCCTCCGCCCTGTCATTCCATGGGAGCCTCCCGGTCAGGAGGAGGCTTGGGTGGGGGTGTGGGTGCGAAGCTGGAGCCCTGGCCAGGCCGAGAAGGGCCAGGGGGACAGTACAGAGTGCTCTGCTTGTTCTCAAGACACTGACTGCAAGTCTTCTCGTTTGTCCCTTTAGTTCGTTAGTTCACTCCTTGTTGTGCACACGGTTTAACCTTTGGTCCCCATAAGGAGAGTTTAAGCACTCGCTGCTTTGACGGCGGTGATGGGAAGGAGACACGCGGAAGCTGCAGTAGAGCTTTTGCAGTTTGCTCTCACCGGACGCGCTGACGGTGGAACACGAGCCACGCTCCTGCTCTCCCGCTGTGGACCCAGGGATAAGGACCAGCCTTGCTCTTGTTTTCTAGATCCTACAGTCCCTGTCGGCTCCCACAAAGACCCTGGAGCCGCAGGTAGGCCATGGCCAGCAGGGGCACGGCAATGCCAGCGCCAGTGCCATGCTGCTCAGCCAGCCGAGGGGCACTCCTGACACACACCTGCCACCACCGCACCGCCAGCCCCCACCGCAGCACCCTTTGCAGCACCCTGTCCTCCACCTGCAGCCCCCACAGATGCCCCAGCAGCCCTGCCCACAGCAGCAGCACCCATTCCCTCAGCAGCCGCAGCAGCCCCAGCAGCAAGTCCTTCAGCACCCCTTCCCCCAGCAGCAGCTGCACCCACAGCCGCAGCTGCACCGCCCCCAGCAGCCCCTGCAGCCGTTCCAGCAGCAGCATCTGCAGCAGCAGCTCCATCAGCTGCAGCAGCAGCAGCTCCAGCACCAGCAGCTGGCACAGCTGCAGCACCAGAGCCTGCTACAGCAGCAGATGCAGCAGCAACAGGTGCAGCAGCAGCAGCTGCAGCGCCTCCACCAGCAGCAGCAGCAGCAGCAGCTTCAGCATCCTACCGCTCCACACCTGGGCCAGGCTCCCCCAGCTATGCAGCACCAGGCCCCGCACCTGCAGCCCCCACCTCAACAGCCTCTGTCACAGCTGCCGCTGTGTGGACATGACCCAACTGTGGAGAGTGAGTAGTGGGTTTAAGTCTGGTGCCTGTGTAAGTATTTTGGGGGGTAAGGTGTGGGGTGGGGTTCACACCAGTCATTATCTTAGGACAACGGAGCATGGCTTCATTTTTTATTGGTTCTTTTACACAGATGGTGAGGTCTGTGTATCAAAGCTATGTTCCCAGTGTGCACACGCTGCTGGTGGCCGCCTCCAGTCAGAGCCGGCTTAGTGTAGGCCGGACGTGCGGCTGTGCGTGCAGCTGTGCCTGCACGTTCATTGAGTTCTGACTTCCTTCTCCCCAGTTCCAGAAGAAGGCTTCCTGCTGGGGTGCGTGTTTGCGATTGCAGATTACCCAGAACAGATGTCTGACAAGCAGCTGCTGGCCACCTGGAAAAGGGTGAGTTCCTGGGAGGTGTGCACTTTGTTCGGAAGATGAGGTGTTTGATGAGGTGTTTTGAGCCTAGGCTGCCTGCTCCACCAGCCGCCTTTCTGAGACACGTCCGTGTGTTCCAAGCATGTGGTGGGCGTTCTTGCTGTGAGCACTCCGGCTCTCGGGATATCAGTTCTGGGCTTTATCTCTCTTGCCTTTAGATGGCTGTTAGGGGCTTTGTCATCTTTAAGGTCCTTGCAGCTCTATAGTTAGGGGTGTCGGTGACCTGGGACAGGGACTGGCAACTTGCATGTGTCTTGAGTCATTCTGCTCTTCACAGGTGCATGCAGGAGTGCTAGGGCTGCAGGTTAGCAGGGCCCGGAAGTCTCGTTGTGAAACAGTGGTCCATTCGTTTGCTCTTTATTTTGTCTGGTGGCTTCTAGAGAAAAAAAGCAAATACTTCTTGCTATGCCACAGATCAAAGCTGAATCCAGCAGTTTTTTTGAAATGAAACCTGAGTAGAGTTCAGACACATCTTGAATGTGCTTGACTAAGTACTCCTGGCATTTACATCCCTGGTGTTGCCGGCTGTGGTGGTACAGGCCTGTGATCCAAGTACTCAGGAGGCTGAGGCAGGAGGGTTGCCGCAAGTCTGAGGCTAGCCTGGGCTACATAGTGAGTTTGAGGCTAGCCTGGATTACATAGCAATACCCCGACTCAAAAAGTTAGGGGGAGAGAGACAGACAGACAGACAGAGAGACGGGCAAAGGCTGGTGCCTGCTTAGATGGACGAGCAGAGACTGGCAGAAAGCACCTGTATGGGGTCCATGAGGCAGGGCGGGCAAGGCCAAGGCCAGTATGACTGGGAACTTCGTTTGTATGCTGTGCTGTGCAGCCCGGGTGTTCCTCTTCGTTAACTTTACAGAAAAGGGTGAGAAGGGTCAGACCCGCAGGTAGTGCAGTGAGTCGCCAGCCCTGTGAGAGACCGGTGCCCCTGCCTTGCCCACCGAGACTGGTGGGTGCAGGATGTGCCTGGAGAACCACGTCAGCGTGACTGAGTGTGCAGAGCGCTGCGGGAGGAGCTGTGTGAAGCTCAGCGGGGCGGTCAGCTTTGTGCCTGGCATCTCTGCGGAGCCCGAGGGGCAGGTTTCCGGCAGAGAGCGGCGGCCAGCCTGTCCCTGTGGGGCTGCGGACTAGAGAGGTGTTCAGGTCACCGCGGGCGGCTCCGGCCTCCGCACGGCGGAGAAGGGACGCGGTGCCGGGGTGAGAGCCGGGGAGGCGCCTGAGGAGACGTGGGAGTGGGCCCGGGGGCCAGGGGACAGCCCGGGACGGGGAGAGGCGGCATTGCTGTGTTCTCTGTGGCTGTGTGAGACATTACTGCAAAGCCGTGGGCCTTAGGACAGCAGTTACTGTCCACGGGTGGGAGGTCCTGAGGTAGCGTGGGGTGGCTGTGACTCTGCTGTGCCCTGTGGCTGCAGGAGCTGTCCGGGTGCTGGGGTGACCGCAGCCCTGACCACACGCCCAGGCTGCAGCAGGGCCGAGCCAGCGTCCCTTGTGGCTGGGCAGCGAGAGTGCATGCTCAGGCCTGGGGAGCAGTGTGGCCCTGGAGAGATGGAGCAGGTGGCGTGTGGGCACGTGTAAGGCTCCCACGCGTTTCTTTGAGGAGTCCACGGGTCATCGGGAGAAGAACAAGGCAGCAGCAGGCGGGAGGGAAGGGTGAGGGGAACAAAAGGTGGCTGGAGAGGAGCCTGGGTCAGGGCTGTGGGATAGACCACACGGCCGGCCTGAGCAGCGAGAGAGGCGGACGAGGTCGCGTGGGAAGGCTGGGCGTGGTGCGCTGCCTCCCGCAGGTGCCAGGGGCTGCATACACAAGAAGCAGGCCGAGTCCGTGTCAGCAGCAGCAGCTCCTGGTGGGACGTGGTGGCCCAGGGCAGGGGAGGGATGCAGCTTTGGTGACCTGCCTCATTAAACCACATTTGTAGTAAGATACCAAACAACTACAAAATAACAGATGGGGCTCTGGGGCGGTCAGGCCTGTTACTGATTTTGTATTTGGTGACATGCTCGTGTTTCCCTCCCCTCCTAAGTACCGACAAATGCTTGGTGCCATGTAATTAGTGCAGAGTACGGAACCCCAGAAAGCGGAATCTGTTTAAAATGAAATTTTTGGATTCACTCGTTCATCCTGATTTGTTCTTTTCCTTCCCTTTTGGAGTAGTGGTTCTTGAGGGGATGAGTCTGCTGGGACACTCAGTGGAGACACGTGTGCTGCTCAGGCGGTGGGGGGTCCTTCCCGGCAGGTGGCGGGGGCAGGGGTCAGGGGCCGCAGGTGCTGTGCTGCCCAGGGCAGCCTCACTGCACGTACTTCCCTGGTCAGGACAGAGAGACCCCTTGATGTGGAGGGTCACGTTTCAGTTTTCTTTTCTGTCTCCCTGGGCACTGGGATGGAATGAGTGTTGGGGTTCATTGTTATTTTCCAGTGCTGAGTAGAAAGTGTGTAAATGTTGTTGTTGGGTCTTTGATAGCCTGTGTAAGTGGGTGATGGGTCCTTTGCATAGCTGCCTTTTGACGACAGTTGTGGTCCCCCGAGTCAGGGCTGACACTCTGGCTATGTCTTCCATGCAGATCATCCAGGCACATGGCGGCGTGGTGGACCCCACCTTCACGAGCCGGTGCACGCACCT
The DNA here is from genome assembly GCF_000276665.1 of Chinchilla lanigera. Classification (NCBI taxonomy): domain Eukaryota; kingdom Metazoa; phylum Chordata; class Mammalia; order Rodentia; family Chinchillidae; genus Chinchilla; species Chinchilla lanigera. The sequence goes on along the minus strand of NW_004955491.1, from coordinate 8,192,536 downwards.
CCTCTGTGAGAGCCAGGTCAGCAGCATGTACGCACAGGTGAGGAGCTGGCCCCGCTGCGCCAGGCAGGCTGCCATGTGTGCTGGCACGTGGCCTTCAGAGTTGGCTGGTTGGTGTCCTTGTGAAGAACTGCCTGGTTCTTCCTTCCATCGAGTCTGGTGGGCTGGGTGCTTTTGTGGGTGCCATTTGTCTTTGGGCAATGGAGAAGGAAAGGAAAGTCCTGGTGGCCTTGTGGGCTGTCACAGAATGTCCTGAGTGCAGAAGGGCACTCGTGCCCAGTGGCTGTAGATGGCCGGCTAGAGTCTCCTGCGCTGCTGGATGGAAGCCTTCTCCTTGGGTTGGCTCCTTTTATCCCTGGCGTCCTGCTGCTTCTCCTCTCAAACATGGTGTCAGTGCGTTTGTGACAGATGACCCTGAAGATAGTCACCTTGGGCTGAGGGTAGCTCAGTGTGGGGCCCTTACCGCGTGTGTAACCCTCGGTTCAGTCCCAAGCCTACAGCAGAAAGAAAAGGAAGAGAAAGAGAGGCCGTCTTTAAAAGTTAGCAGTTAAAAGTGTAGGAAGTTTGTGAGCTTTCTTGCTGTGGTTCGTGGTAGGTGTACGGTTACATTTTGTTACCTTGTTGTGTTCTGGTGGAGGGATTTTAATTCTGAGGGTCATCAGTACTGCATCACTCCCGGTTGTTTTTATGGGTGTCACACAATCTGCCGCTCTTATCCGCCATTGCAGGCTCTGGTTCATAGATAATAACATTTTCTGGTTGGATTGAAGGTAGCAGCTATCCTGTTGCAGTGGGTTACCTTAATAAATTATGTGTTCACTGTCTCATCCTTTTAATTTATGGGGCTTTTGACAAGGTTCCGTTGTAGTCATACAGCCTCACACTTCGCGTTCAGTGCTGCACCAAAACATTCGGAACAGCAAACCTGTAATCTTGTTTGACAGGCGATCAGAGAGAGGAAGCGGTGTGTCACTGCACACTGGCTGAACACCGTCCTGAAGAGGAGGAAGATGGTGCCACCCCACCGAGCCCTGCACTTCCCGGTGGCGTTCCCGCCCGGGGGGAAGCCGTGCTCACAGCATGTAAGGCAGAGCGTGGGTTTTGCTGGTTTTGTTCGGAATCAGTTTGGGGGAAACTGAGTGTGTAGTGCCGGCCCTCCGCTGTGGCCCTCTGCTGCTTGCTCTGGGCAGTTTTTCTCTACTGTGGCCCAGCATGGCCGTGCCCACCGAGAACAGCTTATTCCCTCCTGTGCTCCTAACACGCACAGTTTTCTGCACATGCCAGTATTAATGATTCTCCAGTCTCAGACAATATTTAAAATTCTAAAATGAGTCAGGTATCTTATCCCAAAAGCAACCAGTGTTGGGCAGAATTTTATCAGTAGTTGTGTGTTCTCTCTCCTAATAACTAATGTTCTCAAAACCAGGATCAGTACAGAACATGAAAACCTGATTCATACTTACGCATGTGAGCAGTGGCACACCAACACGAAAAAGACTTTTCTGCCCTTGACATCTTATGTTTAGTTGTCCTTCCTGTGAGGTTCTGTGTGTAATATGGTTAGTAAAATTCTAGTCTTGCCACTCAGGCATGCTGGCACCAAGTATTTCCTGCAGCGCCGAAGAGATAACAAGAAAAAGGTACACAGAACAACTGCAAAGTTGGGGAAGCACGCCTTTTAAAAGCCGCGTGTGCTCTTGTCTGCCTGCAGATCATCTCGGTGACTGGGTTTGTGGACAGCGACAGGGACGACCTAAAGTTGATGGCGTACCTGGCGGGTGCCAAGTACACGGGCTACCTGTGCCGCAGCAACACAGTGCTCATCTGCAGAGAGTAAGCCCGCTCCGAGGCCATTTTCCGTCCTAAGGTTACACGTGGCAGAGTGGCTGTTCCAACCCTTCTCTTTCTTAAGACATCTTAGTTTTATGGCCAAAGTCCCAGTGGGGGTGTTAGTCTGTTAAAAGAGTGGGTGTGATACTCACGGTGAGCCGCGTTAACAGAAATACCTGAAGTGTCTGGACTGCTGCTGCGGTTGAGTGGGTGGAGCGTCAATGAATGTGGGGGTCTGTCCCCAGCGTGAGGTCACAGCAGGCCTGGCTGGTGGCCTCCTGCCCAGTCTGAGCCCCAAAGCATCCTGGCCCCCCAGCGGGGTCACTTGTAGCTTTGCTGAGATACACCTGCCACTTCTGTGATGCGAGAGGTTTTCATTGGCTTTTGTTGACAATAAATACGAGTCTAGACAGCAGCGGTCTAATAAATGTGATTGCTCCCCAAAAACAGACCCAGTGGTTTGAAGTACGAGAAGGCCAAAGAGTGGAGGATCCCGTGCGTGAATGCACAGTGGCTGGGGGACATCCTGCTGGGGAACTTCGAGGCGCTGAGGCAGGTCCAGTACGGGCGGTACACGGCCTTCAACCTGCAGGACCCCTTCGCGCCCACGCAGCACCTGGTGCTGAACCTGCTGGGTAGGCGGCACCCCCTGCTGTTGGAGGTGGGGTCGGGTGGGGCCCTGCTGGTGCGGACGCCAGGCTGGGATCTGCTCTTCTGGCTGCTTCTTGGCTGTGTGCTGTTTCTTTCCCACATCCTCCCTCCCCTGGGCCCTGGGCCCTGGGCCCTTGTTTGTGCACGGTGGGCTTTTGGCGTGGTAAGGACACGAAGAGGCTGGAGTGGGTCCTTCGGGCCAGGTGCCTTGTTGGCAGTGTCCTGGCCCTGGGCAGTGATGCGTGCTCCCCAGGGGTCAGTGTCTCCCTGGTCACAGGCAGGCTTTGCTGTTGCATCCTGGGCGTCCCTGTGCCACTGTCGTTGGCCTTTTGCCATCACCCAGCTCCCCCGGGGCCCTCCCTAGTGGGCACTGCAGCATGGCCCTTCCGTTTTGCCTTTCTGGAGTTGGACGTTATTTGCAGAAGGCCATCAGGGCAGGCTCTGGTGTTCTCTTGAGGGAGCCCACCCTGCTTTCGATGTCTTTAACCCAGAGAAGCCCTTCCTCTTTTCGAGCCTTGTCTGTGTTCCAGCCCCTCCCTGGTCTGTCCCAGCTTGGAAGCAGCTGTGGAGGGCCAGCCTGTCAGAGGTGTCCACTCCAAGCCTGCCCTGGCCTTGTGACTGCTCTTCCCACGGGATGAGCGTGCCAGTCCCTAGGCATGGTGTGGTCCCTCCTGTCGGCCTCAGATCCTAAGTGGTGCATGGCGGGCAGGCCAGCCTGTGGTGCCCAGGCCTGGACCACACCACACATGGTGGGGCCCTGAGCCCTGTGGTGTCGAGGTGCTGCTGGTCCAGAGTGCTGCTTCATGTTTGTGAAGCATGGGCGCTCCCTGTTATCCCTCTTCCCCCGGGAACACTTTGAAACTTAAGCATGGCGCTTGCCCTTAGCCCTGCTCGGTGTTTGGAGAAAAGCCACGTGTGTCTAGGGTCACCAATCCCGGAAGAGGCGTTTAGAAGAAGGTTCTTGTATCTAAACAGTGTGTTGTGAAAAATAATTTGTTTCTATTTCTAGATGCGTGGAGAGTTCCATTGAAAGTGTCACCAGAGCTGTTGATGGTATGTAACATCAGTTGCCTCCATTTGGCTATTACTGTGCCATTCAGATGTAGCAAGGCTATGTTTGGAGATTTGTATTTGTAAATTAAAACTGTCTTACCAGTGACCAGATAAAATTGTTGTGATGAAAAGCAAAGGCTGTGTCTTACCGTCTTTTTGTTGGCAGAAAATAATGCCTAGTGAGCCCTAGGTCTGTCCTGATCGCTGGTGATGGCCTGTCATTCACATCTGTCTGTGCGGAGCATTTCTTGCTTTGGAGAACTGTGTGGTTGTTCAGGGGTTGGAGAACAGGCAAGAACTTTGAGAACCACTGGATGAGGAGGCCACAGTAAGCTGCTCCAGGCCGCAGGATCTAAAGGAGGTCCGGACCCTTGGCCGCCTCCTCCCCCTGCCCCTTGGGTGCCAGTCTCCAGGCCCATGCTTGCTGGATTTGGGCTCTGATGGGACACTGCCTGCCACACACACACACACACACACACACACACACACACTGATGGGACACTGCCTGCCACACACACACACACAGATACACGCACACACAGGAGACTGACTTTTCCATTTTCTCCAGGAGCCCTATTGCATGGCTGCTGTCTGTTTCCTTCATGCTAATGATGTGGTCATACGTGTATTTTTTTCTGACTTAAACTGCTCGTTCTAATTAGTATTTTAACAAAACATTACCAACCAGCTATGACACATCAGCAAATGGACCTGCTCTCCTGGTTCATTTAGATGAGAGAAATTTTAGAATAACTTTTAAGGTCAAGCCGGTAAAGTGATCATCAGTTCTTCCTGCCATCCCACTTGGCGGATATTCTAAAATTGTCAGGGTTCTGCATGTCAAGGTCCCTGCTGGCTGTGTATTAAAAGCTGAAAATAATAGAGCCAGCGAGGCCCAATTCACCGTTTTACCCATCCTGCTGTGCTTCTGCCTTTGCTGCCGAGGGCGGGGGCTGTGATTTGGGGGTGGAAGCATGGTCTGGAACAAGGTCCAGGCACGGTGTTCTTGTAAAGGTGGTGACAGAAGTGTGAGCCGTCCCGCACATTTCTGTGGAGCTTCAGCCTCCATGTCTGAAAGGGCCAGGAGAGTCCACACGTGTTGGAAGCATGTGTACATTTGCTTTGGTTGTGTAGAGGTGGCAGTGATACTTAGAAAGTATAGTGTGTACTTAGGGTGAATTAACCTGGTCGAGACATTGTTGAGAAAAGCAAACAGTTCAGATAGTCGCATGTGGACAGATGAAGCATCATTCTGGAAGCAGCCTGAGGCAGGAGCGAGCAAGGGCTGGGAGCAGAGTGGAGCCGCTGGGATGTGGCCTTGGCACCCTGCCCTCTTCCCTGTCCTCCTGTCCAGCAGCTCCAGCGCTAGGCACCAGCGCCTTCTGCACAGGGAGTGGGCGCCACAGCCCGGCTTCCTCCGGTAGTGCTGCCCTGATCGTCATGTGGAGTCTCCCGGGACAGCTGAGTGCCATTTCTGTTTCAGGAAGTGGTCGTCTTTTTAGGGCAATGTAATTGCAGTCCTCATAGTTTTCACATCTTAAGTTGGGGGCACAGGACAAAGCACTTGGAATAAAAATGGTTCTGAGAGGTTCCTGGTTGAGCACAGCGTGTGTAACGTGTGGCGCAGAAAGAACAGGACGAGGACACTGAAAAGCGGGCGGGTCGCTGCCTGGGGAGGGGAGGCAGAGCTGCACAGAGCCCCTGGCCTGTCCCCTCGCTCCCGGCCGTGCTGTCCCGGCCGTGCTGCAGTGAGCAGTTCTGGGGGCCCAGGGCGTGGTTCCTACAGACGCTCAGCAGGTGGCTTATTTGGCAGCGACCTCTTGGAAGCTGGTGCATTGCGGCGGGGGCTGGTCTGACTAACGTGGACAATATTTTCATTACAGGGCGTAAGATTACCTCCCAAACCAAAGCAGAGCGAAGTAACCAGCATCCCGCCTTCTTCCAAAAGAGCCAGGTAGGAGCGGCCACCTTTGCAGGTCTGTGTTGGAGGCTCGCTGGTGACGGGACAGAGTGTCTAAGCATTTGCACGGTCCGTGGGTTACAGGCCTTGTGCGTGCTTCACGTCACTGTGGTGCGTCTCATTGCTGCAGACGGACAGCTGATAAAGACAGGGCCAGCAGAGTTCTTACTTTTTTATTAATAAAACAAAAATAATTTTTTCTGTAATCACGGCTGTACCCGAACCGCTGCTGTGTAAAACAGGAGCCACTGTGGCATGAGGAGCCCCAGGCACAGCCTGTGCCAGCCGCTGCGAGCCTGCTGCGCTCGGACCCCGGGCTGCCAGCGCCCCGTGTGGCTGTTCAGGCCCCTCTGGTGCGCCGTGAGCACCGCACTGCTGCCTGTCCAGCCGGCCCTGCACAGTTGGGCAGTTGCACATCTTCTGGCCTCGTGGTCGGCCTCCAGGTCCACACAGAGTCCCACACTCAGCGAGTAAGGCAGCGCGTGAGGCAGAGTACAGCGGGACCGTGGTTCTAGAGAACCGTTGTTTCCACGCTGTGCCTGGTGAAATACAGCTCGGAGTTGCCCTTTGCGGTAACCATTTCCTCGTCCCTGCTCTTCCCCGCTGTCTCTCCTTCACCCCCACGTCCCGGACACTGCAGAAAAGCCGCACTGAGGAGCAGTTACTATCTCGTGGGGGTCCTGAGGACTGAGCTCATGGCCTTGTGCTGGGCTGCGTCTCCAGCTGTTTTCCTTAGCTTCTTTTGAAGGTCTCATTATCAGTAAGTAGGTTGCCTTAGTGGGGCTAGGATTGGTTATTTTCCCGCTGCAGCTTCCCAGCGTGCTGGGATTACAGGTGTCAGTCATCACAGCTGGCTAGTATTACATTTTTAAGGCTGTGACCAGATTGCTGCAGGTAAACTTTAAGTTATTTTTAGAGCACCTGATTTAAAGAGTAAGAGTTGAAAAATGTTGAGGGAGATGTACAGGGTGTGATAGAAAAGTACATTTATTTATTTATTAATTTTTTTGAGTCGGGGTCTCGCTGTTGAGTTCAGGCTGGATCTGTACTCACTGTTTTGCCCAGGCTGCCCTTAAACTTGCAGCAATCCTCCTGCCTTAGCCTCCCAAGTGCTGGGATTATAGGGGTGTGCCACCACTCCTGGGTCAGATATTTAAATTTTAGAAATTGCTAGAATAAAAGACATCAGCATCAATCCCCCTCAGAATCCCTCCCTTGACTTTGAACACACTTATCCCATTGTTCCAGCCACTTCATAAAGGCATTCTGGAGTCCTCTTTCCTGTTTGTCTTTAGCTGTGCTGTCCTGGCTGCTTCGGTGTCCTGAATGTTTACCTCTCATGGTCGTTTTGACCTCGAGGAAGAGCCAGAAGTTGCATGATCCCAGCTCTGGTGAATAGAATGGGAGAGAGCACAGCGTCAGTTCTCACGAGCTGCCTTCCAGTCGGGGGGCGCTAGGCAGCAGCGTTCACTGTAGTTTTGATCCAGCCTCATGGGGGAAGAGGATTTCTGAGCTGCTGCAGAAAGTGGCAGGAATGATGGGGTACGTGTGTTTGAAGCAAGGAGGGTTCATGGCAGTGTGTCTCTTACTTGTAATAAATATTTTAAAATTGAGACACTCACCATATGTTTTGATCACACCCTGTAAAAGACGGGAAGGTCTGATTCAAACAGCCTCCTGTATGCACTGAAACAGCTTGCCGGTCCCATGGTCGGGGTGAGAATGAAGGAGAGGGAGCAGAGGCACCAGTGTGCGCCCTCCTGGGTCCTCGAGTCAGTGTGACCGTCGCAGTGGAGAGCAGCAGCTGAGTCGCACAGGGTCACTTTATAAACTCGACACAAAAATAGAGTGGCAGAGTATGGAGGTGCGTATCTATAGTCCCAGCCACTTGGGAGGCTGAGGCAGGAGGATTGAAAATTTGAGCCCAGCCTGGTTGAGCAATTCAGCGAGACCCTGTCTCAAAAAATAAAAAGTGCTGGTGTGTAGCTCAGTGTGAAGGCCCTGAGTTCAATCCCCAGTACTGAAAGAGGGGGACTGGCCCTTATGGTAGTCAGGCTATCAAAATCAGTGAACTAGAAAAACTAGTATTTTCTTCCTTTTTAAAACCCAGTTGAGAACAAACTCAGCTGGGCAGGACTGATGAGGGATAGGAGACTGGATCATAGCCAGATCCACAGCGGGCGCCGTCCTTGGGGGTTTCAGATTCTTGGGGTGACTGCGTGAGAGTCCATCTTGTGTTCCCTTAAGCATCAAATCACACAGGGTCTCAGCCATTGTGGTTGTTCACCTGTTGAGTTCTGAGTTACTAGAGAACAGTTGAAGAAAATAATACCATCGTCACTGTTTTGTGTTTATTTTACAGAATTGAGGATCTACCACCTCCCACCAAAAAGCTGACCCCGGAGCTGACACCTTTGGTACTTTTCACTGGATTTGAGCCCGGCCAGGTGCAGCAGTACGTTAAGGTGAAGTGTGAGTCCACCTTACAGATGTTTGTTTTGTTCCTTTTTTGTGTGTGTGTGGTACTGGAGATTAAACTCAGGGCCTTGTACGTGCTAGCAGACACTCCACCGCTGAGCTGCACCCCAGCCTTTGGGGATGTTTAGCTGTCTTCTTCCCTGTGCATATTCACTCCAGGCTAGGTGCTTAGTAAACTAGCGCTTACCTGGAAATGTCTTCCTGCAGTAGTCGTTAGGGTGCAGATCTGCAAAGTATCCGCTGGTGTCTTCCTCACTGTAACCAGTCATCACCTGGCTTCCGCCTGGCTCTGTGCTCAGGTCATACCTGGTTTCTCGTTACTGTAAAATGGGATTCTGAGGCACTGGCGGGAGCTGCGTCCCAGCCCGGAGCGTCACAAGGCTGCAAGGTGTCCTTTCCAGGAGGACCTCTGGCTCTCGGGCTGGGCACAGCGTCCAGATGTGTGTTCTGAGGGCGAAGTTGTTGAGATGACAAGTGGGGGCAGAGTTGTAAACAGACTAAAGTGACGGCACAGGGGGCGCCGGGGCTTTGTTTTGTCGTCGTTTTGGCGGTGGAGGGGTCAAGACTGAGTTGCCTATATGAGATGGATCCATACAGGTTACTTGTAATTAACGGTTGTGGAAAAGAAACAGCCAAAGTGCTGCTGTTGCAAATGTACAATTTTCTACCTGTGAGTATAGCTCTCAGGAGGTCTTCTCTTGTATGCCCATGTTATAACCTCTTTCGATGCTCCTCTTTAAAAACGGAAATAGCATGCTAGTGTAGTCCAGCAACCCAGCTCAGCGGTTGTGTTCGCCCCCCGTTTGGAGGTTCCTGTCTGGGCCCTGCTTTGTGTACAGTCGGCCCCAGAGAGGCCCGCTGTAGCCTCTGCCCCCGACCTGCGCCTGCAGTGGAGCTTCTCCCCCGCTGACGCAGCCTTGTCCCCCCGCTGTGGCTGCAGAAGCTCTATGTCCTGGGTGGGGAGGTGGCCGAGTCCGCGCAGAAGTGCACCCACCTCATCGCCAGCAAGGTGACGCGCACCGTGAAGTTCCTGACGGCCATCTCCGTGGTGCAGCACATCGTGACGCCGGAGTGGCTGGAGGAGTGCTTCAAGTGCCAGGAGTTCGTGGGTGAGCTCCCCGCCCGCCCGGCCCCCACCTCCGCGCGGTTCTGCCCGGTGTGTCCTCAGTTGCTGTTAGACTGGGTGGTAGTTACTCGTTCGTGTTTATAAAGGAATTTCATGCCCCGGGGATTCCTTTGACTGATACTTTTCATTTTACCATGAAATACAAAGGTTGTGGTAGTTTAAATGATACTGGGGGGAAATAAGCTCTCTATCCCTCTTTGTGGTTTTTTATTTGGAAATGTGGCTGTAAAATGAATTTCGCGGTAGAGCAAGTATAGTTTATGCCTTTCTTTGGATGGAGCAGTGCGCACAGAGGTCCTGGCCCTGTTTGTGTGAGTTCCGCAGGTGGTAAAGTGGCCACGTCCGATCGTGTAAGTGGCGTGTTCAGAGCTGTGTGTGGTGGAAGGTCTCTCTTAGGGTGATAAACACACTGTGTCCAGAGTGAGCCCAGATTCCACATTACTGTTCTCCCCACATGGCCTATGAGCTGGGCCTGTGGGGTTGGTGTCCACCCATCCCCTCTGCCAGGAACCTTGAGGTTCCCTGCATGTTTCCCTGGGCTCCTGACTCTCGGTGTCCACAGGCGACCACACACATGCCACAGGTGCTTATTGTGAGGTTACAGATGCAGTTCAGAGAGTAGGAAAGCTGCTCTGGGCAGGGTGGGGCCGAGAGTGCATGTCCGTGCTCCCAGTCGTGTTGATTTGGTCTTTTTCCCCAACCACACGGCCATGTGGACCCCCTGTCACCCTTGCTGTGGGGCGGGCATGTGGTTCGCCAGCCTGTGACGCAGTGTCACATATGCCTGTGGCGTCCTGCCAGTGGTGTGCCCTGGCTGTTGTGTTCCCATGGTACACGCACCACACACACAGGTAATCCAGCTGCCTGGGGACAGGTGGTCATTAGGTCAGTCTTGTTCGGTGAGGATATTTCGGACATGTTTTTCAGCTGGTGTAGTCTGATGTTACGGGTGAGAACTGAAGACTAAGGTGAAGACAGTTAAGATTGCTGTGTGTCAGGGCACCAGGAGCAAACCTAAGCTCGCAGGCCGTGTGAGACAGCGGAGTGTGGAAGAGTAGGTCAGCGGAGGGGAGACAGCTCTGCACTCGGCTCCCGGCTGGAGTCGGCTCTTGTGACCAGCAGTAGGTGTGAACCGCCGCCTGGCGGAAACCTGGGGCTGCGCCCCGACAGCCTGTGTCGGGCAGCACGGCCCTCATCACCTCTCTGGGGGGCGCCAGTGTGTCCACAGCACTGAGTTCTTGGCCAGTGGCACAGACAGAACACAGTGCAGGGCGTCACGGAGCAGACTGCTGAGGGGACACCTGCACAGCGGGAGTGGAAGCGGGAAGGGCCTGGGAGTGAGAACCTGCGGCAACCAGGCTCCTGACGCCGTGTCCACAGGCGCCGCACAATGCCGCGGGCGCTTGTTGTGAGGTTGCAGGTGCAGTGTAGAGAGTGGGAAACATTGTAAATACAGCCACGGTCTTACTTGCTGCCTGCCTGACTGTATTTCCGGCAGTCAGTCACCAGACTTCAGTATTTCTCTCGTGAGTTGACTGCTGCTCATGCCCAGGGTGGGCCCGGTTTTACGATTCTAAAGAGAAGAGTGTGCAGCAGAAATAGTTCAGGCCCACAAGCCCTTGAATCTGTGTCCTCTGGTGACCCTGTTGCTGACGCAGCTCCCAGCCCCCCATCCCCTGCTGTGGGGGCTGTGTGGTGTGTCACACGGAGCGCAGTCCCACCTCGGAGCAGGAGGGGCTGTCTGTGCGGCAGGCACCGATGCAACACAGCTGGACCTGTGTCCTGTGACTTCTGGCCCATGGATGTTTCCTAAAGTTGCCGTGAGAACTGAAAGCCAGTTTATTGAGAATTCTCAGAAGTCTCAAACGCTGATTGCTGTATGCTTTGTTTTCTGTGCTGGGGATTGAACGATGCATGTTTTTGTCCACTTAAAAGGAACGGGTTTTTGATAAATTGGAAAGTTTGGTAAATGTGCCTGCTTGGGCTGATGTGCCCCCTGGCACTGGGGAGTTGGTCAGCATGATGGCAGCACATGTGGTGACGTGGTACAGGTGGCCACTTGGGCTTGGAGTCCTGAGCTGGGACCATGGTGAGGAGAGCGGGGCGCCCTTCGCTCTGGTGGCGGAGGGATGGCTGCGAAGGGCAGCCGTGGGTGTGGAGGAGCCTCCCCAGCTCTCCGTGCGTACCTCAGTTTCCGGCCCTGGAGGGCTCTTGCCACTTACCTAGGAGAAGGCCCGTCTGCCTGTCTTTCTGGTCCGGCCCTTTTTAGGGGGAGGTAAACGAAGGGTAATGGTGAAGCACAGGTGCCCAGCACTGCCCAGGTAGATGTAGGCATGGGCACTGGGCACTGCACAGGTGAGGGCCACCAGAGGGGTGGCGGTACCTGCCGCACAGTGCCTGCACAGCCTGCACTTTCACGATTGCACTTTCCTGTTTTCTAGACGAGCAGAACTACATCCTCCGAGATGCTGAGGCTGAAGTGCTTTTCTCTTTCAGTTTGGAGGAGTCCTTGAAGCGGGCGCACCTTTCTCCGCTCTTCAAGGTATGCTGCAGAGGCTCACAGGGCACACCTGAGGGTGCTGGGTGCTCAGAGGTCAGCCTTCTGCGCCCACTGCGTGCCCCTCCGTGGTCCCGGTCGAGGGACCTGCTCCTCCAGGGAACCCATGCCCCCTGGGCCCTGCTCTTTACTGAGCCTGATTGGCACAAAAATCAGACATGCGGATCTGTTAGAGATAAAGGTATTCAGAGAGCTGTGCTTGAGTAATGTAATAGGTAAGAGTTCACTTTGCACTGGTTTTGAACGATGTTGCTCACACTGTTCTCAGTAAGTGTGTGTGCAGCTAGAGAAGATACTGGAAAAACGTTAATTGAGTTTTGCATAATTCAGAACTAAAGGTTTTAAAATATTTGTTAGATGAGAGACTTGGAATAGTTGGGCAGTATTTTTTGTATCAAAGAGTGGAGTAAATCAATAACCTGTTCTTTGAAGTTCTCCTAAGGAGCCCGTTTAAGAATTAGAAATGACTTGGAATATTGAATTAGCATGCATTTTACCTAAAATAGTCTGATTTTTCAAATATTTATTTAGCTTTTTTTCTATGAGCAGCTTAAAAGAAGAATACTGTTGCATACACAGGAATAAGCTCATTAGAGAATCAAATCTTAAGCGTTGATCTCACTACCTCTGCTTGAGTCTAAGTAATAGAGTAAGGACAAGGAGAAGGCTTTAGGCAGAGCCGGGCCTTGTCGGGCCATTGGCTGTGAGTCCTCGTGGGTGTTGTGCAGAGCCGACATCAGGTGGTGTGGAGGTCGTGACATGAGTGTGTAATAGGCCGGCTTGTTTGCTGAGCGCTGTTTGCTTTGGGAACCCAAGATCTGGTTCCTTCCTGTTATCACAGGTTTGCATCATGCTCGAAAGTACTGTGTTACTCCCATGTTTCCGTACTTGGATTTTCTAGGTGGAGTACTAACAGGAGACTGTTACCTTCGAAATTTCAGGAAATCAGACATTTTGTCAAAACCCTGGGCTAAAAGCACTTGAAAGCATAGTACCTGTATTTTCCTTTTCCTTTCAGGCAAAATACTTTTACATCACCCCTGGCATCTGCCCAAGCCTGTCCACCATGAAGGCGATTGTGGAGTGTGCGGGCGGGAAGGTGCTGTCCAAGCAGCCGTCCTTCCGCAAGCTCGCGGAGCATAAGCAGAACAAGGTGAGGAGCGGGGCACACCCCGCGGCTGTCGTGGTCCTGCCCGAGCGCCTCTCGTCACTGATGAGTGCGTGTCCTCTCCCTAGAGTCTGTCAGAAATCATCGTGATATCCTGCGAAAACGACCTCCACCTGTGCCGGGAGTACTTCGCCAGAGGGATAGGTACGCGCTCGCTGGCTGTGCCTCCCCGCCGCGCACAGCCCACGCGTGTGTCTGTCTTAACGGTTCTGGTGTTCGTTCCTTTCAGATGTTCACAATGCAGAGTTCGTTTTAACGGGAGTGCTAACACAGACGATGGACTATGAGTCATATCCTTTGACAGAGTAGGTGCGCTGGGGGTGCGGGGCCCCTGGGCCAGGTCTTGGGGTCCGATAGTGGCCGCCAGCCCTGCCCTGCCCTGTCCTGCCCTGCCTTTGGTGTTGGGACGCGCAAGCTCGAGGGGCCTTGAGCACCTGTGGCTCTTGCTTACCGAGGTCAGTGTTAGCCCTGACCAGCTGGTGAGGACCTGTGCTGTCTGCTAATATAGGTGTTTAAGGGTTTCCCAATTAGGTAACATAGAAAATAACTGCGAAAATAAATACTTTAAATACTCAGCTAGTTTTTAAGTTGGTAGTTTTCAAAGTGCAGGGTAGCTTGTGTGCATTCTCTGCTCTGGAGCTTGGCCAGGGAAATGAAACGGCTTCATAGACGCGCTGTGATAAGTCGCTTAGTCATTCATGTCTTACTGGTGGGTAACAGGCAAGGATCAGCCGTTAGAAGGACATTTGAACATGCTTAGGCTTATTATGTTTCATGCAATCAGGAAAAAATAAGGTTTCTTGTGTTGTTTATAATCATTAAAAATCAAGAGTACTCCTTTAATCTGTGTGTAACAGCCGATAGTGAAGCAAAATGTGCCTCACAAATCCTTGTGTAAAACCAGTATTCAATCCCGGTTTCCACGAAGGAGGGCCGTGAGCTCCCGGGGCGGGGCGAGTAGGTCAGGGTCTGCGCTGAGTGGCGCGGCTGCGGCAGTCGCAGCCCTAGCCGGACCGCTCCGTGTGCAGGGCACAAGGACACAGCGGCGTCCACCCCGGCTCCTTCACGTGCACTGGGTCCGCTCAGTTTACCACATAGTTCCTCGTAGCCTGAAGGGTGTAAGTTTATGCTCTCAGGCAGAGGACCTAGGGGTACCTTTGGGAGAGGGCCCTTTAGGGGGAAGGGTGTCTAAGCTGCTGGAGGCAGCCAGTGCAGGGCGGCAGGCGCCTGCCGGAGTGGCCCTTGTGCAGAGCAGGCGCACCTTCAGGCCCGGAGCTGGGCGGGCTCTGTGTGCGTCCCTGTGGCCTCGCCGTCCGGGGACAGAGACCTTGTCCAGGTCAAGCAGACAGGCTGTGAGCGTGTTCTGTGCAGCACTGATCTCCTCGCATCTTCCAGACCTCTCTGCCGCTCGGTTTGTACTGATGAGAGCCTGTTCTCTTGTGCGCTTCCTTTTAGGAGCAGGAATTACTCTGCGTGTTGCTGTGTGTGATTTGTGCGTGTTGTGTGATCTCAGGGCCTCTTCCACGCTGAGCCTGAAAGGGGCCTGGCAGCCTGTCCGGTGGGACGTCTGAAGGCGTGGTGCTGTCGAAGGTGCCATGGGGCTGGTGTTGGTGCCAGGGCTCTCGGGACCTCGAACCTGTCTGGCTTGCGCATTGGAGGTGTTCGCTGAAGGCAGTGCCAGCAGTCTGGGGCCTTGGCTTTGGCCTTTTGTCAGCCGAGTGACCCTGTCCGCGGGGGTTCTGTTGTCTTTGATTTTTGTTTGTGCTGGTTCTGAGGACTAAAGGTGAGGACAGGCTGGATGCGGGGGCGGGGGCCCTGGCGGAGGCCTGTGTTCCGTGCTGTGGCTCACGTTTAGAGCCGTTTTCCTCAACAAGCCCACGTATAAATTTAACTGAAGGCCCCGCCCTGCGAGCCGCGCAGATCCGAGCAGGCGCCTGCGCTCCACCGCCCGCCTGCGCGCTTGTTTTCCAGCCGCGTCCTCAGGGAGGAGACACGGAAGCAGGAAGACATGGGATACCCACGGTGCATCGTATTGAGATGTGTAATTTTATTCTGATGAAACATAAATTATGTTTTGTATTATATGACTTTATGAGGCCACATTAGGTTTTATGATTCATTTGCCAGGCTTTTAAATGTCTTCACAAAACTGTATGGGATTTCAGCTACAAATAAAATGGTGTAAATAAAGATCTTACTATCTAAATTATGGATGTTAAAGATTTGAAATGTTTTGTACTTTGATTATTTTTATTTCTTATACTCTTTTCTTTTGTATTGATATCTTGCCCACATTTAAATAAATGTACTTTTGAACTTAGAATGGAGCGATCTTTTCTTTGTAGGTACTGGCTTTTTAAAAACATACATGCTTGTGATACATAGTACACAATAATAATGCATCGTGGGACATTGGTGCATACACATCACGTCTTGATCCTAGGGGAAGCTTCTCAGTATCAAGTGATCTTTTTCATATTTTTTGTTTCTGATGTGCATCAAACTGGGTCACACTTTTGAGTCATTTCAAGGCAAAATATTTTGTAGTAAGTTGTCTCTTTAAAATGTAAGAGAGGAGCAAAATCAAAGATAATAGGAAGAGGGAGAGAGACCTTTTGCAAAAGGAAAGAGGACCAAGAGCTGGAGATGGGGGAGGGAAGACGGTGCGTCAGGCACACACACCAGCCCCCACGGTGAGGTGGCCGTTAGACACTGTGCTGTGGGCCAAGGACATTTGGAAAGGAGGGACTTCTGGGTGGCAGCTGTCTTCTCCCGTGTGGGAAGGCGTCACCGACGCAGGCATGGCGGTGGGGGGAAGAGCCACACCCCCTGCTTCTGGTGCAGCGCTGCCAGGCCCACCCAGCCCGGCACAGACCCCCGGGCCATCGAGTGCAGTCGCGGTGCCTGCCTGTCAGTCACACCGTCGCGGTGGGTCCTGTCTTCTGTGCACAGCTGCCGTCAGCAGTGTGCGCCTGAGGTGTCCTGGAAGTGTTGGTGATCTGCTTTGGAGATCGTTAATCGCACAATCTGCAGTTGAGTCGCGAGCACAGTTTCTGGAACTGACACAGTACCATCCCCTGCAGCGTGCTCAGAATGCTTGGGCTTGGTGCTGGCTGTATCTTCCGGCACTGCTCCTGCCCGGCCTTCTCCTGGTCCAGTAGGCCAGGACCTGTGGAGTTGGTCTGCAGAGGAAAGGAGACTGCTTCAGGGACACCACACCATATGTGACAGGGCCAACACGTACATCACCCATTTTGTGTCTGACTCCACCTGTGGTAGTTTTGCAGTGACCTAATTCATAAGGGGACACCTCTGGTCTTATTATATACGGCTTTCGTCTACAGGAATATTTCCCCTGGGACGTTAACTGTGTCCGAACGGCAGGGCCTTTCCGACGCCCAGCTTGCTAGGCGTTGCTTGCTCAGAAGCCACCCGCTGAGCGGAGTGACGGCAGGTAGGGCAAGGACAGGCCGAGTGGGGCTGGCGTTCTTGGTCTTCGTTTTGAAGGCGGGTTATTTTCTGCCGAGGTCTGTCTTAGGGAGAAAGCGGGAAGCTTGGTTTTGGAGGGAGTAAAACGCGAACTCGGGAGAGATGGGCTTGGAAGGAAAACCAGGAGGCAGGAAGGACACGTCGGAGTCACCTTGGTGAGAAACGACAAGACCTTAGCCCTCTGCGTGGAGACTCGGAGGGAGGGGGCTTTCTGAAGGGAAACGTCACTTTGTTCATGATTTAAACCCAAAATTCTACACTTGGAAGCAAGAGTAGCAATGTTGATCGAAAGAAGAAACTCGAGGCGTGGTGGTGCGCGCTTGTAATCCCAGCACTCGGGAGGTTGAGGCGGGGGACCGCCATGAGTTCAAAGCCACCCGGGGCTACATAAGGGAGTGCAGGGCCAGCCTGTGCTACGTAGTGAGAGTCTGTCTCAGAAAAGAAAAAGCTTGGTAAATGCAGCAGAGAGGACTGAATGGTGGGCCACGCTAGTTTTGGGTAAGGTGTGTATAAGCTGAGTTCCGCTTTAAGGTGCCGCAGGGCACCTCACTGGACAGTGACAGATGCCAGTGCAGCGACAGCGAGGGGTATGAGGCCTCCCGGCCCAGCGGGAGGTTTCTGTCTTCAGTGGAAGGTGGAAACCTGGGCCCAGCTGCCTTCTGAAGAGGGGAAGTCCCGAGGTCAGCTAGGAGAGTGGGTATGGACAATAAATCCATTAGCTGGCAGGACTGTTGAGGCCAAGAACCAGGAGCAGAGGGAGCGAGACGGGGGCCCTTCTGCCTCCCTGTGCAGAAGGAAAAGCTCAGATCCCGCCCACGAGAGTGGTGGAGACAGGAGCCCCAGGACAAGTGTGAAGTGGAAGTCACCCGACAGTGCCACCAGGCCTGGCTGCAGCACCAGCTCCTCTGCACGGGTGGCCCCAGAACACTCCCACCCAGACCTTGGGCAGGAGCAGTTGCAGGTCTTCGGTTGAGCTGACTTCATCCCAGGAGACTGAGACTGTCACAGAAGAGACAGGATCGTGACCAAGCAAGCACAGACAATAGGAAGAGAGGCGTGCAGGCTGCTTGAAAACATGAGTGAGACAAGAAACCAAAAGCCCAGCAGATTTGAAAAAGCATCGACAACATAAAATACAGCGATTGTAATATGAAACTTGATGGATGCTTTACAGAGCAGCACCTTGTATGTAGAAAACCAAGGGTACCGCAGAAGAACTTGTTAGAACATAATTCAAGGGCTGGGGATTTAGCTGAGCGGGATAGCGCCTGCCTGGCAAGCGCAAGGTCATGAGTTTGATTCCTGGTACTGGGAAAAAACAAACAAAAAAACACATAATTCAGCAAAGTCGCAGGGTGCAAAATTAACACAGGAGAGCTTTTCTATACACAGATAATAAAAAATCTAAAATAGCACCAGAAAATACACGTCTTAGGAATATGCTTAAAAGTTGAGGTTAAAGACTTACACACTGAAAACTAAAACACCAGTGAAAGAAATTAAACCCCAGTAAGTGGAAAGACACTCGTTTATGGCGTGGAAGACAGTAGTGTTAAGATACTATTACTCAAAGCAGTCTCAGATCCAGTGCCACCCCTACCAAAATCCCAATAGCTTTTCTCCCCAGCAACAAAAAAATCCTGAAATTTATACCAAATCACAAGGAATTCTGCACAGTCAAAACAATCTCGAAAAAGAGGGACGGGTCAGAGCACACATACTTTCTATGTTCAGAGCTCACACAGGGCCCCGAGATGCTGACCTTGCCTGGGCCTCACGTGCAGACGGGAGGGGTGAGGAACTGCACACCTGGCCCCACACCGCCCAGGCAGAGCGGAGGAGAGTGACCAACCACCAAGCCCTAGCCAGCTCTGTGCACGGGGTCCCCACACACAGCGCAGCAGAGGTGATGACCGAACGGCCGGCCTGGATGCAGGTGAGGCCAGCAAGCGTGCGGAAGCGCTGCGTCAGGACGGAAGTGTTCACCCTGCCGCAGTGATCGTGAGAGACGGGGGAGAGCTAACACCGCCTGGGGGCACAGCGGCGTCATGTGGCCTGTATTCTGTGGCGGGAGGCCAGGCCTGTGAGTGAATCGTCAGAGGGGTGCAGCTGAAGGAGAAGGCATTTAGTCCCGGGGTGCTGCTGGAGCTCGTGCACCGCTGCTTACATCCAGCAGAAAACAGTGGTCTAAATTACTATAGGTCAGTAGGGGTTAAGGGCTGTGCCCTGGTTAAGGGCTGTGCCTGCGTGCCTAAGCTTTGTCAACATCCAGTTGACATTTGGTGCCATTGTCTCTGACTTGGCTACTACAGTGGCCCCTCAGTTCACGAACTCAATTCTCCATGATTCTGGCTGCAGACCGATTTGGACAGGAACCAACTCAAATTCACTGGTTAGGTTCACTGTTGAGCTTGTGGCGCAGTTTGATTCGGTTCTCGTCCAGTTCGGTTTGCTACCAGCATCGCGGAGAGAATTGAGTTTGTGAAACGAGGTGCACTGTGTAGCCAAAGAGACGTGGCAGCGTTGAGTCTTCCCTCCGTGCCAGTGTCTGGATTGCCTGAGGAGGGCTCACAAACAGTACTGCAGACCCCGGCACAGAAACCTTCCTGGGGGTCGCAGTTGTCTTGAATATTCTCACTGTTTGTCTATCACCGATGAACGTTGTTTCGTGTATGCATGCAAAGTATTTGGCCTTTATTTCAGTGTCCTCTGTTTCAGGTGTTTCCTAATGCAGAAGTTGCATGTGACTGTGGTCCTCCTCGTGACTGTGATCATCTGGTGTTTTGGGGTGGCCCCGTGGGGAGGGCCTCAGCGTTAGCAGGGGGTGTGCTCTTCCTCAGCGCAGTGTCTCCATACGGAAAGTTATCTGGAGAGGAATGTGTGTTCCCTGTTCTGTCACCTGTGAACAGTGCGTGCACGCACACACATGTGCGCACACACGCATGCACACGTACACATGCACGCGTGCACACGCGTGCATTTCCCTCAGGAAAAATCGAACATTTGAAAGTCTGTAGCTGTGTGTAATAGAAGCAAGTTACCGGGCTTGGGTGCAGAAGTATATGAGCTTAAGAGCTGGCCGCAGAATTGCTCATTTCTGCACCAAGCCCCAAATGCCTCTCACAGGGTTGCAGAATTCCTCCTTTTAGCAAACTGAACAAAGCAGCACTGTCACTTGCCGCCTGGGGACCAAGGAGCAGAGCGAACGGAGCAGCCCCCTTGCAGTGATGCCCACAGTGCCACCAAAGAGAGGCTGGTGGCCGGCTGACTCCGAGACTGTCAGAGCGCCACTCCCTCGGGCTGCCGGAGACCGTCCGGGGCAGGCGGCCCCAGTCAGCCCTGGTGAGGGACGTGGGGAGCACATTGCTTGTCCTGGAGAGGCATGCGGGCAGCTGTGATCCCAGGGCTGGCCTGCTCGGGTGCCCCACGGGCTCTCTGGCACCTTGCTGTAGGAATGGAATGGAGGCACACATTTAAGACCAGGACTCTGAAGACGCAGCCCTGGGTTTGAACGCAAATTTGTACGTATGTGTTTGTGTGTGACTGAAGACTGAACCCAGGGCCTTTGCACTGAGCTATATCCCCAGTCCTTTTTTAGTTTTTATTTTGAGACAGGGTCTTGCTATGTCATTAAGTTGTCCAGGCTAGGCCGGAACTTGTGATCCTCCTGCCTCAGCCTCTCAGAATGCTAGCATTTGCTTTTAACGTGAATGTGGGGATTTTTCTTCATTCCCCTAGTTCATTTTCTTGCCCCTTGTAGTTTACGTAAGAGTTAAGAGCCAGTGCACGGCCTGCTCTCAGCCCGCATCCCTGGGCACCGGGAGCCTGGGGGGGGGGGCTCCAGTGCAGGTTCTGACACCCTGAGCCCCCAGTCGTACCTCAGTCTGAGAGGCCCATCGGCCCACCAGCCCTGGGCGCCCCGTGACTCAGCGTGCGGGGTGCGTTTGTGTGTCTCGTCCTGTGGGTCCCAGGCCCCGGTGGGACGCGGTTTCTCCAGGTTCCCGCCACAGCTTCAGCTCCAGCTGCTCTGTCAGGGCGGTGACGGCCAGGCTGGGCCCTGACCCCGGTGAAGGCTGTGGGCCGTTCCCAGCACCTTCCGCTGAGACAGATGCACCCTTCCAGGTGCAGAGGGGTGGGGCTCTCCGCACTGGTGCCTTCTGAGGATACCAGGGTCGCTGCCCCCGGGATGCTGTGGGAGGGGAGGGGGAGCGTCCTGGTGCCCCCACTCCCCAGCACTGTACCTGCCGAGGCCCAGCAGTGTGCCTTGGGCACTCTGTGCCTGCAGCTGCCCAGCGCCCCGGCCAAGACCCCTCTGCCCAGCCCTCCTGCTCCTGAGCCTGGCCCTCGGTCCCCGCCCGCCCTGCGTTAGTGTGACGGTGACTGCTGGGCCCCCCTGGTGCTCCTCGTCCTGCTGTCTTAGCGGCTCCCGTGTGGGCTCCGGGAGGCGGTGCCCTAGTCTCTGCTCCGGGGCCCCAGCCCTTCCGACTATGAAGAGATGTGACGGGAGCGTGGCCTTTGCTGCCCTCTGCTGGCGGCTCTCAGCTGACAGGCAGGAGAGGGACAGCTCCCCGACCTCGGGCCTGACTTGTGCTCTCCAGACTAGCCCAGGGCCGGGCACACACACAGCTCTGCTTTGGACCACGGAGCCCTCACCCCGAGGGGCCGCTCCTCGGCCACCAGCGACTCTGCTGCGAGTTCGGAGTGGGCTTCTCGTGCCTCCGGTTGCGCTGTCCTGGCTGCCTCAGTGTCCCGACCTGATTCAAAACATTGCCTTTTTGCCTCCTGGTCGTTTGGCCTTTGCAGAAGAGTCAGAAGTCATGGGGCGCCAGAACACAGGCGAGCAAGGACACGGCGACGTGTTTGCCGCCTGCCTTGCCGCAGGGGGTGTGGCCGCGGCAGTCCCTGCGTGTCACACCTCATACGGACGCTCTGGAAGAGGACTTAAGCACTGCTTCAGAAAGTGGCAGGAGGTGAGGCACACCTGTAATCCCAGCACTGTGGGAGGCAGAGGCAGGAGGATACCCCTGAATTCCAGGCCAGCCTGAGCTACATAGGGAGTTCAAGGCCAATCTGCCCTACAAAGTGAGACCCTATCTCAAAACAACGTGGCAGGAATGATGGGATAAATATGTGTGGAGTGAGGGAGTCGTTTGAGGGGGTTCATGGCGGTGTGTCTTTTACTGTAGTATTTCTAACACTGAGAACGTTCACCGATCACCATACCTTTGAATCACACTTTGTATACCCCAAGTGTTACATGAGATCTTGAGAGATCACCATAATGGTTCTGAATTTCAAGTGCAGACCTCTGAAGAGCAGGCGGGCGGACTTGTTCCCCCACCCCGCAGGCCAGGTTAACCCTGGAAGGAGGTGGCTGGGCTGGATTGCTGGCGGCCTCCCCGGCAGTGCCTGTGTGTGTGACCTGATTTCAGGACGGTTTGTGCAGAGGTGACCGAGGACAGTGAGGTCTGGTGGGAGGCGCTGACCTAACGTGACGGGTGTCTTTCCATGAGGGAGATGTGGACTGAGGTCACACAGGGGTGCCAAGGCTGGTGCGGTGGGGCCACAAGCCAGGGGCCGGTGGAAGCTGGGTGGGGTTGGGACAGGTCCTTCTCTAGCACTTTGTGTGTGTCGGAGGAGGGGACTGTCCAGCCTCCGGGACTCTGTTGTCCCAGCTGCCTCCTTTGTGGGACTCAGGGCCACACTCATTTTCATAAATAGTGGAGGGAAGGTCAGAAGGACCGCGAGTTGCTGGAGTCACACCGCAGGTGAGTGGAGGTGGACCCGCCTCGCACCAGAGCCCCCGGATCTGAAGGCCTGCCTCCTCCGACCTGCCACCCCCCATCACTGCAGCTTTGGGGCTCCAGACCCCTAGAGAGACGGGGAGAGACAGGAGGAGGGAAGGGAAGAAAGGGAGAGGCAGAGTAAAGAAAAGGGAGAGGGCGGGAGAGAGGGGCAAGGGGGGTGAGACCCTCTCAGGCAGCAGGAGCTCGCCCCGCCGCTGGGCTGTAATTGATACTTTATAAAGCGCAGCTTTGCGAGTGGGTGAGTTCCCCAGCCCGGTGACTGAATAATTGAAGAAACGTTTGCAGGTCACGCTGGATTGCTAACAGCTGCAGTGCCTTTAATGTTCGGGGCCTGATGAATTATGCACGAGCTGGAGGGCGCAGGTGAGCTTGCTGCGGGGTCTGGGTGCCGCGTGCGCTGTCCTGCGGTCACTGCCCTGGTCCCTCTGCCGGCCCCCTGCTGGGGGCTCAGCACAGCCAGGCCTGGCCTGGAGCGCCTCTTTCTTCTCCCTGCACGCCCTGCTCCCGGCAGAGGGCTCAACCCTCCTCCAGGCAGGAGGTGGGGGCTGTCACAGGGATGGAAGCGATCAGTCCCCTTCATCAAGGTCTGCCCTGGGAGGAGGGGCTGTGTGGAGCCCCGCCCCCCACTCATCAGGCCCCGGTGTTAGGTGCTGACCACAGTGCCTTGGCAGGGACTGAGCCTGATGCCCATTAGCCATCCGAAATCGGCCGCTGTGGGGATATTGGCACCTTGGGAACAGGCCATGCCCACAGGCCAGGGGTTTCTCTCTTTTTCCTCCCGTGGAGAGAGGCCTTTCCCGGCACACACCTGTCCCTGCTCAGGACCGTGGGCTCCTTGGTGGCTGCAGTGGGGGATCCTCACCGTCACTCAGCTCTGTCTTCAAGCAGGTAGGCATTCTGCACACGATCATTCTCACCCTTTGAAAACACTAAGCTGCCCATGAGCGGGATTCTTCACAAAACCACACACCTGCTGGTGCACTGGAAGCCAGAAAGGGCCTGCCGTCTCCACGTGGCCAGAAACTGAACTGGCGGCATTCTGGGTACATTTTTCTCTTCAAGTTAAGGAATTTATAGTAGTTATCACTTATTTTAAAAAATACGACTCTTGGAGCTGTGGGGGGTGCACGCCTGTAATCTCAGTACCAGCGAGGCTGAGGTAGGAGGATCTCTGTGAGTTTGAGGCCAGCCTGCGCTACCATTGTGAGACCTTGTCTCAAAGCAACAACTGCAAAGTCCACTCTTGCCCAGAGGGAATATTGGCATGAACTCCAGGGAGCCGCATTCCCCTGGCCTCGTGGACCTCCAGGGAAGACGGGGTCTGGGCAGTGGTGAGGGCCCTCACCCCATGCTTCACACCTGCTGTTCCATCAAGCACTGCAGCCTCTGGGCCACCCCAGCCTGGAGCCAGGGCCCTGGGAGAGCTGGGACCGCTGGGCAGTCCTCGCCTGCTGCCACAGCGCAGGGCTCTGTCCACCTCGGGGCACTTCCCAGACCCAGCTCCAGCCACAGGACTCTCAGGGCCCTGGGTGTG
This sequence comes from Chinchilla lanigera, assembly GCF_000276665.1. Lineage (NCBI taxonomy): Eukaryota > Metazoa > Chordata > Mammalia > Rodentia > Chinchillidae > Chinchilla > Chinchilla lanigera. Next base: position 8,168,886 of record NW_004955491.1, on the reverse strand, counting down.
GACCCCAGGCTTCCAAGGTGGCTCTGGGTCCCCAAGGAGCCCTTGGAAGACCTGGAGAGTTCCCCACGGCATCCTCTCTCCCAGAGCACAGGTTCTGCAGCTCCACCCAAGCCGGCTGGTCCTGCCTAACCCCATCCCCAGAAAATCCAGGGGAGGAGGGAGACAGCGCAGGAGGGCAGGGTGTGGCGGCCCCGTGGGGCGGACTGTAGGGTTTCTGCTGGCGTGGTGCTGGTGAGCAGCTTCAGGCGGGAGTTGCCACTCCAGACCTGAGGCTCGCAGAAGAGGACCCAGCACGCAGAAGGTGGCCCTGCCTGCCCAGAAGAGACTCAGGCCCTGGGAGGTGCTGCCCCCAGGGTTTTCACCTGCTCCCTGTGACTCAGGATTCTCTCTGCAGTGTGGGTGGAAAATAAATAAGGCCCGTCTGCCGTCTGGCCCTTCGGGGACAGTCAAGCAGGGGACAGAGGACCCAGGTCCCTGAACACACAGGGGAGGCTGGAGGCTCAGGCCACAGATGCGGAGGCACAGCTGGGGGCCTGGGGGGACCCCTGCCTGCCAGGTGTCTCTAGAGCTATCCTAGAGCTGGGAAGGACAGAGGGTCTTCCCGGTGAGAAGTGGGATCCTGGGGGTCGTGGCCCGTTCTCAGTGTCCTCCAAAGATAAAACGCTTCTTCCTGTGTACACTTGCAGGTCCTGCCTGCAGCACCGGTCCCTGCCCAGGAGAGACCCATGTGGGAAAGGGGGGAGCGCGGGCAGCCTCTGCCTGTGGGGGTGCCGGGAGCTCACGGAGACCCTGGCAGGGAACGAGAGCTGTGGCCTCTGCGGCTCTGGTGTTTAGAAGGTCACTGCTCTCCCGAGTCCTGACCAGGAAAGGTGACCAGGGCAGCTAATCCACTCTGGGAGGGCACTCGGCAGCGGAGAAGCCAGCAAAGAGCCGTCCGAGTGGTAAAATAATGTTTTATTCCATGGATGAACAGACGCTACCATGCCACATCCCCACGTCCCTCCGACCAGGTCTTGGGGCCAGAGCCGGCGTCCCTATCCAGACCTCACTGGAACAGCAGAAGCACAGCCAGGCAGCACGCAGACCCGTCCTGGTGGCCAGCGCATGGCTCCTCTTCACGCACGGCCAAGTGTCACCCCCGAGCCACCCCGGGACGGAGCTCCTCCCGCAGACCTGGCTAGAGCTGGTGTTCAAAGCTCATACGGATGGAACAAAGCCCCCAACACCGTAAAGCGATATGGACACTTCTCCTCTGTAGACAGGATGCCAAGGACACCCCCAGCAGGACCAGAAGCTGGAAATCAGGCCGTCACCAAGCCCGTAAGGAAAAGGTGGGGACTGATGTATTCCAGGCTGATGCTTCTAGAGTCCAGGTCAGCCACGGTGTCCACATGCAAGGGGGGCATCACAAACGCTGGACACACATTCCATTCTTATATACAACGAAATGACATATACATGGGAGACAGCGGCTGTACATCCGGTCAGCGTGGATCTTACAGGGCCGACGGAGACCAGTGTCACCCTTCCTGCCCCCAGGATAGCGAGGGCGCCTTCAGGCCTTTGCGTAGGATTTCTGTGACTGAGACTCCAGCTTCCTCAGCACGCCTCGCGGTGCGCTGACACGGTCTTTCCATACTTGTTAACCACATGTCATCAGACGAGACTTGCCAGATCACCAAGGAGGAAAAGGACAGTTTCAAGGACAGATGTGAACGGACAGTGTTGATCTACAGACAAAGCCTAACGCAGCGCAGCGGGAGAGAGGGTTTATGGACGTTTCCTGTTCCTGGGTAGTAGCGGATGTTCTTCCCCCTTGGTGTTTAAAATGCCACCAAGTCTGAGGACAGCAGGGAGGAGGGAGCGGGGACTTCAGCTCTCTTTCTCCACCCAAACAAATGGCAAGTGGAAAGCGAAACAAAGCATTAACAGGGAAAAAAAAAGAAGAGAAAAAGCAAAAAGCGAAACACAAGCAAACAACCCCGGGAGCATACACAATGCTCCTCAGATTAAAACATAGGCAGACATGAATGAATTCTAGACGGCGAACCATTAGCATTGCTACAGTGATACTTTGTACAGAAAGGGTCTGTTTTCTTGGTGCAGCCCGAACGGGTCGGAGGTCCTAATTACAGAGGGGCCAGGCCGGGCTCTAACCATGCACGCCCGAACCCCGGCTCTGCGTGTCCCCCTGGGGGTTTCCACCGCAGAGCCCTTGCACGGCTGCTGTGTGCTGGAATGTGGTGCTGGACGCAGAGGGGCGGGGCTAATGCTGCTCGTTGGCCGCTTGAACTCAAGGGCTGGCTTCTTGGGCTCCAAGGTGGCCCTCACTGCCCTCTGTCCTTTGCTGTGTCCCCTGGGGAGGGCTGTGGGGCGTGCCTGTCACTGTGGGGCCAAAAGGAGGAGGTGGTGCTGAACGGGGGTTCCGGGCTGCGTGGGACGCTTCTCCCTGCCACACCGCCCTCTGCATCCGAGACACACATGCTAGGGAAGGTCCGGGCCTCTGCCCCACCCGCCCCGAGGGCAGAGGGGCGGCAGGAGATTCCTCTTCGCATCTTGCTGTGGAGAGAGCCATCTGTGCTCGGGGCTGCCCGAGTTAGTCCTCCTCCTCGTCCTCTTTTGCGGTGGCTGTCGGGAGCTTGTCCTGGACCCTGAAGCACTCCACGAAGAAGTTGGTGATGGACCGGTAGAGGTGCTGCTTGAGGGCGGGGCTGTGGAAGTAGTGGCTTTCGTCTGGGTATATCTGCAAGGAAGGCAGTGGGACGTTAGCGCCTCGTCCTCCCTCCCGGGGACCCAGGCCCACACACCTCTGAGTTTTATTTGCATATGAGTTTCCTAACCATTTCAGCCTCCAGATAGAGAGGTGCCTTCAGCCTGAGCCCTGCCTGCTGCAGTAGGGGCTGGAGCCTCTGGTCACAAGGCCGCCAGCTTCCCCAGCAGCTCTCCTCCTGCCCTGCATGGGCGTGCGGGGACAGAGACTGGTTTAGAAAGCACATTGCTCCTTGCAGTCTAGACTTGTCTGCCTGCATCTGTGCTCTAGCCGAGAAGTCCGGTCTACACTGGAAGGATTCGCACTATCTGGTGGTGGTGGGGTTGTTCTGGGACTTCGGGTCCTGGCCCTGCCACGCTCAGCTCCTGGGCCTCGGGCGCAGGTGTGGCTGGTGAGAGGACACTCCCACCAGAACTGGACCACAGCGCTCTGTGAGGATAACGGTGCAACCCCTACAAAGCTCTCCAAGGCGGGGACACGGAGGGTGGCTCACATGCTCACACCGCTGTCTGAGCTTGATGCCAAGGCTGGGAAGAGTATTCTCTGTACCTGGTTCCTGTACCTGGTGGCCCTGTATCACCGCTTCCTGTGCTCTTGGGACCCAGCCTGACCTGGCGTCGTCCTTCCTGTGACCCCCGATGCCCTGCAGTTGGAATCCGCTCTTCCTCCACCTTCGTTCCATTAATGACCCATTCGGTCGGGAGGTGTGTGTATATGGCACGGCAGAGTGTGCAAAAGGGGGCAAAGCAGGACATCTGTCCCCTCTGCCTTTGGTGCCCTGTGCTCCCATCTGCAGCTGGTTGTGGCTACAAACTTGCTCTGTGTCTGCTAGGCCGCGGCTGTGCCCTCCTGCGTGGCTCCAGGCGGGCCTGCTGCTCAGGCCCCGGTGTGCACCCCAGGGTGACCCCACATGGCAGGAAGCACCTTTCATCCGAGTGCCAAACGCATTCACGGTGCCAGGGCAACTGTCTTCTTTGTTACATTTTCCAGAAGCAAATTCAAATATCCCATAACCAAGTCCTCCTGTCCCATTCATCAAGCCAGGGACACCCTCCTTTCTTGCCCTGACCTGCCCGCACGCATGTGTCCCTCGGATGCTGGACACAGAGCCAGGTGGTGGTCAGAGCCCGGCAGCCCCTCCTTGAGGGGGACAGGGCCTGGCTGAGGTTTCATTTATTCCTGGACCCTCAACACCACCAGGTCACACCGGTTCTACCAAAGGATCCGGGGCGCAAGGAGGAAACAGAAGTCTGCGGTGTGAAGTCAGTAGCTGAGGCCAGCGAGGCCCGGACAGGCACTGAGTTGCGCATGGTGCCGGGACCCTCCTGGTTTATATCCAGATGTGCCCAGGGCCTCAGGCAATCACAGGCTGGGCTTTGGGGAGGTGACTGGCTTATGGGTCATTGCTGCTGACTTGGGAGACGGGGTCCTGTGGGAAGCGACGGTCACTGGGGCATGACCTGGAAGGCTTTACCTGCCCTCCCCGCCTCCTCCTTTCCCTCTCCGCTTCCTGTGGCCATGCCATGAGCAGCTCTTCCTCCACCCTGCCCCTCTGCCGTGTGCCACCCTGCCTTGGAAGCCGCCGACTATGGACTGAACCTCTGCCTACGGTGAGCCGAAATAAGCCGCTCCTCCTGTAAGCTGTGTCAGGGACTGTGTCCCAGTGACGGGAGTGTGACGGACACAGATGCCCTGACGGTGTCGGTAGTCCCAGCGGGACTGCGCGGAGCGAGAGGGCTTGGCTGTACCCGCAGACGTGCAGGCTGTACCTGTAAGCTGTAGTTAGCCTTTTCCTTGATGAGCTGTGTGATGAGCTCTGCTGTGTGCTGGAAGTGGATTTTTTCTGTAAAAAAGGCAAAAAAAAGAGGCAAGGGTTTATCAGACACCGGACCCGCTGGGAGCACCCTTCCCCCATGGCAGCGGCCCTGGGCCCTCACCGTCTGCGGTGGCATGGATGAGGAGGAACTGCTGTCCTTCCAGCGCCGACACACGGTGGGCCACCTTGGTCATCTGCGCAGTGGGCAAGGGGACAGCATTAGGGACTGTAGGGCACATGACGGGTAAGTGGACACAAGCTAGGGGAAGTGTCTAGGAAACATCAGTCCCAGGAGGGCAGTGGTCTCTGTATCACAATGAAACGTGACGGAATGATGGTTATCCAGGACGGAAGCCTCAGCTTCCCCTTCCTTATACATATCCTCCCACGGACCAAAGGGTGCTGGGAGGACAACGGAGGGCGTAGGACTCCTCCAAGGTCAGGTGGCCTCTGAAGACGCCCCCTTCACCTGGAAATGGCACCTGAGCAGGTGCAGGGCCTCTGTCCACCCAGCAGGCTCAGCTTGAGGACAGTCCTGGCGGCCCCTGAGTCTGGTGTCCCGTGCTTAGCTGGGAGGCCAGTCTGACATCTCACTGGGTCACTGGATGGCTTGGTGTGGCCAGGAGCGGGAGAGGAGCTTCCTGTCCCAGAGGATTCGTAGCCCAACCGCCTGAGGGACAGCCAGCGCCTCTCGGGCCCGGGACACACACCCAGCGCAGGACTCTCAGTTTTCTCCTCCGAGTCCTGCCGCAGGGACTGGCCGCACTGAGAGGGGACAGTCGCCGGGGCCCTAGCTTTGGGAGATGCTAGAGGGAGATGCCCCCGCCCAGCGGGAGGGGGGCTGCTGCCGAGTAGGGCAGGCTGCAGGGTGGGCAGAAGGACGGGGAAAGAGTCCCGGGGGCAGCTGTGCCACACGTACCTCATACGCCCTGTTGTCCAGTCCGTGGAGGCCCAGGTACCGTTCGGAAAATGCAGACGCTGGACAGAAGCAGAGGGAGGGTCACCTCATGCCCTCAAGGGCCCGGATGTAGCACCCAGGCTCTGGTGGGTGCAACTGGGACGTAGGCCCTGCCACGTGTGTGGTGGATGCTGGCTTTTAGCAAACCTCATCACCTGCATTTCTCCAGCAAGTGGATGACCAGGCAGCATGGGGGTCAAGTCCAAATGTGTTAGTGGTGGAAGCTAGCTTTTACCAGAACAGCCGCACTGCAATCGAGCAAAACTGAACCAATCCACTAGTCAGAGCCCTAAGCGAACAGGACAATGCCTGCTTCATCTCAGCATGATTTGTAGGTGTTCCGGGGTGCACGGCTTTCATCCCAGGTGAACGACTCAAGACTCTTCCCTCGTTCTACCTGCTCTCGGCATGGATGGGGGGAGCTTGACAGGGGGTTCAGGTGGACTGGGACGCCCAACAGGGGGTCACCTGGGATGGGGACGGAGGTGCTGAGGGGAACGGGCCCTGCCGGGGGCAGTGCTCGCGGTCTGTGCAGCCCATTACCGTAGAGCTTGAAGTCCGTGATGGGCGAGAGGGCCGCGCCGCAGGTGAACATCTGCCCTTGGTTTTCCCCCTTGGCCGGGAGGATGTAGGTGCTCAGGTACCCGCCGTAGTCCTGGGAGGAGCGCAGGGAAGAGCGGGGAGACAGTGTCAGCACTCACCGAAACCAGCCTCAGACCCGAGAAGGTCGGAGAACCAGGCAACGCTTCAGAGAGGTTCTTAGGAATTCCGTAAGTGTGAAGTTTCTCCCAGGGCAGTAGGTAGAGGCGCCAAGGGCAGCCTTCTGGGCTGGTCTCCGCCTTCTGTGCACAGCGCCAGGGGACAGAAGATGGGCGTGCTGCGGGGCAACGCGTGGCACACACGTGCTCCAGCGCCCCCTCTGCAGGCGAGGCCAGCCACAGACACGACTGGAGGGAGGCCAAGGCCAGCGCCCCAGTCAGGAGCAGCCCGGTGCTGCGGCGGGGGGTGAGCCCTGCGTTTCTGCGCGGCCCTAGCCTCTTCTACACACGCTCGGGTCACAGGTGCTAGTGTCTCCCAAGACCGGGGCAAGAGCAGCAGAGGCTGGGGCCAGGAGGCAGGACTGGGCAGCCCGAGGCAGGGGTGAGCCCCGGGAGTGTGCTGGGTGCCACGCCTGTGTGCACGCGTGGACACGTGGGTGTGCGAGCAGGTGTGTGGCTAGGTGCATGTGTGAGGAAGCCTGCAGTATGTGTGAATGCGAGCACATGTAGAAGTGTGTGAGTGTGTGTGTGAGTGTATGAGCACACGTGGGTGTGGCGTGTGAGCATGTGCACGTGTGACTCTCTGCCCTGCGGGTGCGGGGCGGAGGCGGCTGAGTCACCCCCTCCTCCACGCCTCTCAGCAAACACAGGGATGTCAGCGCCAGACGCCTGCCTCCCCCTCCGGCACCACAGTGAGAGCCTAGCAGCCTGCAGAGGAGGGCACCGCGGAACCCTCTCCAGCAGGACCTGGGTCCTCCCTCCTGTCCTCAGGAAGCAGAGATAAGTGAGCTAAACCAAGGGGAGCTCCCGAAAAGTAATGACTCAACTCTGGGAGGCTGAGGCAGGAAGGTCATGATTTCATTTTTGTTTTTATTTTTATTTTTTTTTTTCCGAGACAGGGTCTCACTCTGTAGTTAAGGCTACACTTGAACTTGTAGCGATCCTCCTGCCTCAGTGTCTAAAGTGCTGGGGTTTCAGACGGGAGCCACCATACCCTGCAGCCGGATCACGAGTTTGAGCCTACACCGGGGAACTTAGTGACTTAGTGTGTCAAAGTAAAAAGTCAAAAAGGGCTGGGGAGGCAACTCAGTTCAAAGGCCTGGGGTTCAGTCCCCAGTACCAAAAACACAGGGAAGGACTCACACCCGCAACCTCGGACGAGACTTCCCCAAGAACCAGAGGAGCCCTGGCAGGACGCAGCCCTGGCCCTCCGCAGAGGCCTCTGGGAGAGCACAGGAGACTCACCTGCCCGAACACGGCCACCCGCGTCTTGTCAATGTACTGCTCCTTCAGCATAGTCCTGCGGGCGAGGAGATGGGAAGGTCAGGCCATCGGTGGGGGACTTTGCACCCCGAGGCCCACAGCTCCACCCCCAATCATTTCAGGCATGAGAACCCCTCTTTACAATGGAGGAGTCTTGGGGTGCTCATACAACAGCTCATTGCTTTTGTTTATTCAGGGCAGTCACAGCATCCCCAGGGCTCAGGGCCACCCTGGTGACCTGCCCCTGTGGCCCCGCACTCAGAGGCTGTGACTCCCAGGCACGTGGGCTGTGGGGTGCTCCTCCCAGGCCAGCAGCAGCCGGAGGGGCTCTGGTTCTGGGCCACAGTCGACTGCTGGGCTCAGCACCCATGGCGTCCTGGTGGAGGCCTCTGCCTCGTCCTACTTGGCTGCGGGCACAGTGTGTGGGAGCTCCCTTCCTCGGCCCTGCTTTTGGGAGCGACCACCCAGTGTCCAGGCTGGTGTCACTGGGTCTGGTATCTTCCGCCCCACAATGTCCACGCAATCCTCATGGTGGCCCCTGTGTCCCCAGAGGGACCGGATGCTGGTTTCGCAGCAGTTCTGCCACCTGCTGGCGGATGCTTGGAATAACCACCTGCTTTCTGAAAACTCAGACCAGACCCTAAGCCTACCCCTGACCCTGACCTTAACCTTAGCTCTGAACCTCTAAACCCAACTGGGAACTGACTCATTCTAACATAGTCCTACCCTAAGCCCTACCCTAAGCTTAAACTCTAAGCCCTAACTCTTATGGCTTGTATCTCAGGTCCCCAAAGCCTCGTGTGGTCATAGGAGGAGCTTTTGGGAACTGGCTGGATCTAGGGTGTGTGATACTGGGATTAAGGGTGTGTGGTACTAAACTAGTCCACCGATTGGAATTAGCATAGTTCTGGGTGAGGCTGAGTTGATTAACTGAAGACAGCAGCCACCCAAAGACCTGTAGCCTGGCCGGAATGAAAGAGAAAAGAAAGACCGCAGGCCCACTGCCTGCTGCTCCCTGCTCCCGCTAGTTGCTTGCTGTCTGCCCTGCTGAGGACTGCTTCTCTTTGGCACATTTCTGTGCCATGCCGCCTGGCCTTGGAGTGAGCTGACCATGGACTGAAGCCTCTACAGACAGTGAGCTGAATGAAGCTTCTCTTAACATGTGAGTGTCGAGTATTTTATCCCGGCAATGAAAAAGTAAATAAAACACTAATCATAACAAAGCCTTAAACCAAATTTAGCCCTAACCTAATCCTATTGCAACCCTAAACCTAGCACTTACCCTTAATCCTAAACCCTAACCCTAAACCTAATACAACCTTAACCCTAACCCTCGTCCGACTCTGACTCTAACCCCTAACTGTAACCCTAATGCAATCCTAACCCTAACCCTAACCCCAACCTTGAGCGTGACCCCAACCCTAGCCACAGGGCCTCCTGCCCCTGCCCACCCTATCCGTCCTCCTCAGTCTTCCGCTGCTTGGGGCTCTTGTCCAGTTCCTCCTGGGTTCTGCTTGCTGTGGGGACCTCCTCTACTGCACGTCCCCTTCTCAGGCACATGGGATGTGAAGCTCGAGGCCAGCCCAGGCTGCCTGTCCCGGGACCTGGCAGTCTTCATGGTCAGGACGGCACTGCTGTCGCTGTCAGAGGACACGGACACACATGGGAGGGGGTGCCCCAGCATGGAGTGACGACGCCCACGGGCAGTGGCTCCTTTGACTTCTGTGAATTGTAAAAGCACCAGTGACTTTGTATCTTCACGGCATCATTGCTTGCGTTCATGTAACAGGTTTCCCCAGGCTATTTCTGAGGGTTGGTGTCCATGTGCCTTTATTAAATTTGATTCCTATTTCACAAGTCTGGTGGAGAGCGAGGAACAGGGAAGTGGCCTTTTCTTCCTCCTCTGTGTAACCCTCTTCCAATTCCCTCTTCCTCTTCTCTTCTTGTTCCATTCCCCGAGTATCTGCCCCTTGGAAGGCCCCGAGGCAGGTCTTGGGCACCAGCATTGAGAAGTCTCTCCAAGAGGCTTTGACTCCCAGCAGCCTCTGTCCTCAAAGTCAGCACGGGCAAGGATGTAGTTTTACCCAGCAGAACCCAAGGCTCCAGGACATTCTGGACAGAAACTGTTTTTGCCTAGATTTCCTATCTAGCTAGACTCTTTTTCTTTGTTTTTTTTTTTTTTTCCCGGTACCGGGAATCGAACTCACGACATTGCACTTGCCAGGCAGGTGCTGTGCCACTGAGCTAAATCCCCAGCCCCTCTAGCCAGACTCTTGTGCCAAGTTTGGGGACAGAGAAATGACGTTTCAGGCATTTCCAGGATAGGAATGAATGAGTGAGAAAGAAGACGTATTTCCACAACTGGCCCAGGAACTGGGGTGTGTGGGTACCGTGTGTGTGTGAATGCTTGTATGTGCTGTGCATGCGTGTGCTGTGTGTTCACTCACGTGTGCTCGCAGACCCAACAAGGGACAATAGTGACCAAAATTCCATGTTGAGCTCAGGGACACCCTATCCCAGTGGAGCAGAAAGGGGAGGACAGTGGTGTGCTTGGATGGCAGCGCCTCACTGTGTGTGGAGGAGACCATCGGGAATGTGACTGTCCGAGGCCACAGTGGGGGTCTCCCGGGGGGCTACAGGGAACACAGACACCCCCACACAGAGGCATACCCGGGTCGCACACACCTACACAGGCAGAGACGTGCTGCAGTGGGCCGTTCGTTATCATCGAAAGCTCTAAAAGGTTCAGCATCACTGCTCTAGGCCATGCACACCTATACATGCAGACACACTACATATGTGGGCACACTAGGTCGTGCATACCTGCACACACACACAGGCCCTAGTCACAGGCTGGCAAGTCCACCATGTATTGGGGCTCCACGAATACTTTCTTCATGTTCTTGGATTTCATCCCCGTCCTCCAGGCCCCCCACACAGAAGTCTACTGGGGACAGTGTTTTGGCATAGTCAGCCATGGCAAGATCAGTCAGCCTTGTCTGCAAGGACTCTGCCTCCCTGGCCATGCGTCCATGCAGGTCACAACGGCCGGGACACAGGTGGAGGGGGTGAAAGTCCCGGACGGAGTGAGGCGGGCACTTGCTGCATTTGGACCCCCTTCTGATGAGCGAAACCCGCTGTCCTACTGTGGGCCGGCTTCTGGGTCTGTGACCAGCCCTCTCCCAGCGTGTGTGCCTGCACCTCCAGAGGAAGGACACAGACCTGGCCATGACCCCCCGCGGGGCCTGCAGTGCCCCGCACCTCCGCTTCCCCCACGGTCAGCCACACCTCTTGCCTCGTGGCTGTGTCTCCACTGACCTGTGGAGCGGTCGCCGTAGACGACTGTCCTGGGGGCGGGGCCCGGGGTGAGGGGATCTGGGCCCTTTTGCAGGATGTGCTGCTCACGAGCGGGTGCGCTGAGGACACTGAGCAGTGGCCAGCGCTGATCAGGGCATCTGGTCTAGTGAGTGCTGAGCTCCGTCCCGGGCCCAGGTGGAAGGAGGCCCGGATGACGTGGACAAACACACCTTTCAGAAGTGGGACGGCCGTGGGGGAGGGAGGGTGCTGAGACAGCAGTGAGGGTGATGACAGGGCACGGCCTGCTGCGGACGCTCAGCGTGCTGCCCGGGCAGAGCTGCCCACGGCGCCAGGATGCAGCAAGGACCAGGACGACAAAGCCTTGCGCTGGCTTTCAGGCTGCGCAGCCTCCTGGTGGCATCATGTGTCTGAGCCAGCGCTGGAGCTGTGAGACACGGGGACCCAGGGCAGGCAGAGGTGGGTGTGAAGGGGCCGAGGTGCTCCTTCTGCTTGACTGGGGCCAGGGCGGGCACTGGCCAAGGGCTTGGGTGCCCTGTATTTGCTGGCTGCTCCCGCCCAGGGGAGCCAAGCAGGGTGCAGTGGGAGGGAGGCGAGGCTGCCGTTCCCTTCCTTGCACCTCCCAGAGGCTGTGTGCCCACCTCACCTGCCGCCCTCCACAGCCCCCAGGCCTTCTCCTTTCCCTCCGCTCCCCACGCCCACCACTGTGTGTGTCACTGTGCCCGAGGCTGGGCCGTCGCTCTCCTTGCCTCCTTCCCAGCGGTCTCTGGAGTGGACTCTCCCATTTCCTAGCTGGCAGCTTCCTGAAAGATCCCGGCCCCCGGCACTCCTGGGAACGGGCCTGCTGGCTTCTGGCACTGCGGTGCAGGTCTGAGCGGCTCGCCCGGGCCCACCCCAGGGGCTCCACCACTCTCCCGCTTGCTGGCGCGGGAGCCTCTGCTTGGTCCCCGCTGACAGGAAGTGGTGCGGGGGGAAAGGGCGAGGAGGGAGGATGGGGGACACGTTAGGGAGCTGTGGGGCATGCTGTGATTTCTGGCCGCACAGCTTTAACCTGCTAAAACGGCCGTTGCTCCCCATGGAATAAGCATTTCCTAAGGGGGCTTCGTTAAGGCTTCTCTGGCTGGAGACGGTTGGGTGCCGGCGTTGTTTCTGATTCCTAACCTGAATTTGCCCCGGGTTCTGGTGCCGTGAGCGTCTGTGATTCAGGTGACCCGACAACTGTTTCCTAGAAGAGGTTCCATCCTGTGTTTGAGCACGTGCTGGGCCCACTCCTCGGGTTTGATTTTGTGTACGTTGAAGACGCAGCCTCTCGCCCTGTGTCTGGGCTCCTGGGGACCCGTGGAGCTGAGAGGATACCTGGGCTCCACGAGCCCCAGTGGAGGAGTCAGAGCAGGTGGGGCAAGGAGGAGAAGGACCTGCGGCGCCCCCACAGGCTGCTGGCCCGGCCGTCCCCTCCCTGGTGCGGGTGGCCCACTCTGCCCACTGCGTCTCCTGTCTGTAGCACACAGGCTTTGAAGGCCTTGCTTTGTCACTTTCCACCAGGACCATAACTCCTGGGGGAGGATGCCTCTCCCCCACCACTCTGAGATGCGTTTAAAGTCATTGGCCACGTGCCAGTGACTCAGTCTTCTGATAAACAAGGGGACAGTGCTCCGAAAAGAAACTCTTCATGGCAGAGGATGCGGGCCAGGCCAGCGCAGAGACCCTGCTGACACGCACGTTCTTTGCGGTGCCGGACTCACCAGGGGGCTCTGTGTTCTCCGCATGCGCACTCCAGGGTGGGGAAGCCGTTGTCATCACGGCCCCGTCACGTGTGCTTCTCCTCCCCTCTTTCACCCCAAGCACCTGCATCTGTGCTTGATGGGAGAGTGCTCCACGCGGCTCTCCGGGAGTCACACTCAGCTCTGAGGCCTGCACAGGTCCAAGGCCTGTGGCTGCCTGACCTGGGTTCTTGTCCTTTTCTTTCCAGACAACAGTGCGGTCCAGGGACTTCCTGTGAGCCCCACCCCAGCACCAAGCTCTCTCTGTCCTCAGGGGCCCAGGTGTGTCTGGCTGGCGTGGTGAGCAGGGTGTAGGGAAGATCCCCCAAATCTGGGTGCGTCTCTCCCCACTGCCCAGATGTGCCCAGCAATGGCGGACCGTCTGCACTCTCTGTCCTTCCCTCCCTGTGGCCCCTGTCTCCTCTGGTGACAGCTAGCAGAGATGCGGGTGCCCTGGCCGGTGCCGGCGGCCCCAGACAGAGGACCCCAGCTCACCGCATGGCCTCCATCTGGTCCTTCTCCTCCAGCGAGCCCAGCCGCCTCCTCACTTCCTGCAGGAGCTTGGTGCCCTGGAAGCCGCTGCCTCGGCCGTCGCATTTGACCACCACGGCCCCGTGGCTGCTCACCAGCACTGTCTCCCACGTCACCTGGAACCTCTCGGCCACGCTCTGGCTGCCCGGAGTGCCGTCCCTGGAAGAGACGGTCGGGCCTCACAGTGCGGCCCACACCATGTCTCACGGCTCTGCCCCGGGGACCTCAGCTCTACCTGGCCACCGGAGCCATCTGTTTGGGAAACCGCAACCCCGCCTCCCACTGCTTTGGGTGCTAACCCAGCCCGTGGGCTCCTGTCTTTCCGGTGGGCTCTCGGTTGCAGGCTTCTCCCCTCAGTGGGTGTCACACGGGTGCCAAGAACATGGCAGCTCCGTTCCGTGTGCCCCACCTGGCTCTGCAGAAATTCTCTCTCCCACGGTTAATTTGTAAACGGCACATGTGACACGGCTGTGACCTGGGGCTCTCGGGAAGCCGTGATAAATAAAGCCAGGCCCAGAAGAGGGGTCAGAGGCTTTCTCTTTTAATTTTTCTGCAATACAGGGGATTGGACCCAGGGCTTTTGCATTGAGCTATGTTCCCGGTCCATTTTTACTTTCTATTGTGTGACAAGGTCTCTCTCAGTGAATTGCTGAGCTGTGCAGGCTGGGCTTGAACTTGTGATTCTCCTGCCTCTCACACAGAGGTTTTCTGACCATATCCCTTCGTGACAGGGCTACATTCTGAGGGCGCGCTGTTGGTGATTTTGTCATGTGAACTTCACAGAGCGCGCTCACACATGCCAAGACTGCTGCGGCGTCACGAGGTGATGTAACCTTACGGGACCTCTGTTATCTGCACGGCCTGTCACTGACCAAAACGCCATGACACTGCCATGACTGCATTTCCCCTTGGAGGGGAAGGATGAGGAAGAGAGAGATGGTCCGGGGCTGGCCACAGATGGCCACGCTCCTTCCAAAGGCAGGGCTGCCAGGACTCGCAAACCTTCTCTCCGGGGAGCTGGCTTTCTGCGAGGACTGCGGGGCATGGGTGAGGTGGGGTGCTGGAGGGGAGCGTGCAGCCGAGAGAGCTGCAGCCAGGGGCTGGAGGCTGAAGGGCCTGTGTGCGGCATGAGATTGCGCTCTGTGAAGCGTGGGTTCTGGTTCCTTTCGCATTTTTGTGTTTTAAGCAGCCACCACTGATCTATTATTTTTGGAGTCTTAGGCTCCCCAAGTCTCCTTGCTGTCACATGTGAAGTCCTAGCAAGAAACAAACAAGCAGAAAGACACGCCCTGCAGGCTGGCCCCCGAGGCAGGCAGCAGCCCATCTGTACACACGGTGAACTTTCGTCGCCCCTGACCGTGTTCCTCTTGCCTCGGATGCCCGTCTCAGCTATTTCTGGAAGGAAAGTGAGTAGTTTTGCAAACTGAGAGGCTTTGCAGATTCTCTTATGATCCCTGGAGACCTCCAAGTGCAGGGAGAAAGCTGGCTTTGAAGTCTGTAGCATTTCTTAGAAAGCTGTGAGAATCTGATGTGGTAAGGGAGAAGAGCAGCGATGTGAGGGTGTGTGTGTGTGTGTGTGTGTGTGTGTGTGTGTGTGTCAGTCTGTTCCATTGATCCTCAGCCCTGGAGACCTCCAAGTGCAGGGAGAAAGCTGGCTTTGAAGTCTGTAGCATTTCTTAGAAAGCTGTGAGAATCTGATGTGGTAAGGGAGAAGAGCAGCGATGTGAGGGTGTGTGTGTGTGTGTGTGTGTGTGTGTGTGTGTGCGGATGGCAGGTGTTCGTGTGCTTTGGGGCATTGTTGGTGAAGTGTGAAGTCAGTCCAGCTATCCAGGGGAGTGGGTTACCGCAAAATGGACTGAGATACTGAGATCTAAACCATGGGTATCTTTGCACCTAAGGTTCTTTGTAACTTAGGGACAAGGGCCCAAGATGATGACGGCAGGGCGAGCTGTCAGGGTCACCTGGGGCTCCATGGGTAACCTGGCACTCACTCAGGGGGCGACTTGTGATGCCCGGGAGGCTTCTGCTCTCCCGGCCCCCCAGGCGCCCCCCATGCTTCCTACCACTCCCTCGCTCTGGGAAGGGCTGGCAAAGGTGGACGGGGACAGTGTGACCGTCTTGATGGCCCCTCCCTCCATGTGCCTTGGGTGCTAGCACTTGAAACCCCTTCTGGGGAGGTGCCCAGGGTGCCAAGGACCCAGCTGGACTCCACAGCTTCCGGGTGCTGACGGAGCCCTGGATGGTTGGTCCTGAAGTCTAAACACAGGCCTCTGGCACCTCCAGCACACAGCGGGTGCTCGGGGAGGCCACCGGGGATGCTGCTTAGGCTCCCACAGGTAACAGGCCAACCGGCCTCCAGGTCAGGCTGCCCTGCAATAAGGGGCCTTTTTGGCTCCCTGAGCTCTGGCCACTGCTTCCTCCCAGGCAGCACTGGGTGAGCTCCTCTCCTTGAAGCAGAGCTGCCGGAGCAGAGAGAAGGGCAGGCAACCCCTCTGCTTCCACTGCTGGGGTCCCAGGGTTATGAAGAGCACCTGCGGGGAACGATGGCAGGATACTTACACCACCAGCAGCAAGGGGTAGTGGGACGTGTCCGTGAAGGTGGCCGGCTTCAGGATCTGCACCGGCAAGTCTGGGGAGAGACCAACAGCCAGGTTAGGGCGCGGGGCAGAGGGCAGGGGCGTCTGTGTCCCTGGGTGGGGGCTGTGGACACTGGGAAGGCCTGGGTGGGAAGTCCACAGTCAGTGCAGTGGCCGGCGTGTGTGCTCTTGGGCGCATCACCCTGCCTTCCTGAGGCTGTGCTTCTCACCTGAAGCTTAAATTCTGCCACTCATGCGTGAGCCCAGGGAGACCAGGATGCACCGGCAGTGGAAATGCACACAGCGAGCGGGAGGCCCCAAGGGTCCTGACAGCACCCACTGCTGTGTGCACCACATCCTGGGGCTTGGTACTGGAGCAGTGGTTTGGGGTGGGCAGGTGACCAGGGATCGGGGCCGAGGTGCTGGACAGGTAACAGCGTACTGAGGAGCTCGCCCAGCCCAGTGGCTCTGTAGGCAGGAGCTGGGTAGACATAACCGTCTGCTGGAGCCAGAGAGAGGAGCCTTGCTCCCGCCAGGGTCACTGAGTTTGGTCCTTGGCAGTGTGAGATGCAGAGGGGGAAGGGAGGAGGAAGAATCAGGTCTTGAGAAATTGCTTCTCCTTAGCCATACATGGTGGCGCACGCCGGTAGCCCTAGCTTGGGAGGCTGAGGCAGGAGGATCATTGTGAGTTCAAGGCCAGTCTGAACTATGTAGCAAGACCAAGCTTCTTCCCAAGTTAGGATTTCCTTACTGAAGTTACAACCCAGGTTCCTGAGCACACACACCCAGGCCTGGCAGCTGCTCATCCCTGACCCGGGGTGAACATTAATGGCTTGCAGACTGTACCAGTGGCCCAGGGGCAGGTGGAGAGGCAGGCAGGGGATTTTATTTAAATATCCACAAGATGTGTGTGGGGAGGTCTGGGCCACTGAGAGGCTGGGGAGGCCGCGTTCCGGCCCCTGCTGTCCACCGCTCTCTCCAGGCGCCTGAACCTCCAGGCCACCGTCCCAGCAGTGGCTGGTGGCCGGGAGGGGCTGCGGTGAGCTCCTGTGCTGTATGGCAGGTACTGTCTGCAAATGGATGTGGCCAGCTTTGGGAAAGCTGCGGGACAGCGGGGAGCAGAGCTGGTGGGGAGGACGGGGCCGTGGAACCAGGAGAGGCGCTCGGGGAAGCGGTCCCTGCCCCAGGGCTGGGCAGAGGAGCATCTTCTAGGAACAAGCAGACCGTCATAGTCTTGCTTGGGCTCCTCTGTCCTGGGGACCCTTACATATCTTCTCTGTTGCCCCCTGTGCAGAGCATTCGCTTCCGGGGTATCTGCAAGGGAAGACTGAGTGGGGGTGACTTTCCATGCCCCAGGGCCGTGGTGTGTGTTTGGGGGCGTGAGGACAGGTTCCAGCGGAGACTGGCTTCGCACGGCCAAACAAGCGAACCCAGGGTCCCTTTGCATGGACAGGGGACAGACTGCGGGAGCGGCTTGGCAAGGGAGGGCCACCCCGGTCCTCCTGCGCAGTGCCCCTCTTCCCAATGCCCCTGCTCTGGACGGGCCCGTCCTGTCCCACGCCTGCAGAGAGCCCTGCGGGACCCCGCCCCAGGGACGTGGGGTGGGACTACTGTGCACAGAGGTGGGTGCCAGGCTGGGGCGCATCGAGGGATGTCCTGGGCGTTGCCCCTGGGGTTTCCGGGGCGAGCGCTGCCTGCCCGATGCACAGGGAGTTGTCAAAGTGGAGGTAAGAGGTGTGGTACTGGGAGGCCCGTGCTGCCCGGCAGCCAGGAGGCGGTGCCAGCCCACACCGCGGTCTGAGCGCCTCGTGCAGAGCTGCTGCTCACAGGCACCAGAGCAGAGTGACGGCCCCCTCAGGCTGCCACAGCACGCACCTCGTATGTCTCTCCAGCTGCAAGAAAGCTGTTGTTGCCCAGAGCCAGCTGGCAGAGGCAGGCGCTGCAGTGGCGGGGACGTCCGTGAGTGTCCTTCCCAGGGCGGTGTGAGCACGGGGACAAGGACAGTTCCAGCTGAGATCTTTCCTAACCTGTCGGCCTCTCTGGTGGGTGTGTCCTGTGCCCGGCTGTCAGGGCTGACTGGGGCTATCTCAGAGCACACCTCCGCTTTCCTTTTCAAATTTGTATTTTTTTGTAGTACTGGGGATCAAATCCAAACCCTTCACACTGAGTTAAATTTTATTTTGAGACAGTCTTACTAAGGCACTAAGTTGCCAAGGCTGAACCCAGACTCATGATCCTCCTGCCTCAGCCTCTCAGAATGCTGGGATTATAGGCATGGGCCACCCTGCCTGGCTTACATTTCTTTTCAAGGGAAAAAGAGTTGCACTCACTGTAGTCATCGACCTCGATTCTCCTGTACTCTATTTTAGGCATCTGCCGGTCACTGACAGCCCTCTGCACGTGTTCGTTCATTTCGAGGTCAAAGATCTCTGAAAGAGCAAGGAACGGTACAGTGAGACTCTGTGATGGTCCCCTGAGCACCCACGAGAGCTGTGGTTCGACTCCCACCCCGTCCTGGACGTGACACGGCCATCCCTGTTGCATCTCAAGGCAGGAGCTTCTGCAGACCAAAGAATGTGTCCCTTGTGTGAGGCCACGAGGCCTCTGCTCTCCATGGTGCTTTGAACTTACGCATGAAGGCTTGGGTCGCACCCACCAGGGGAAACCTTGTTACCTCCCTGTGAGGACGGAGGCCACAGTTAGGCAGGAAGGAAGGAAGGCTACACACTGCGCTGTTTTCTTTGTTCAATTTTCCCAGGAAAAATGGACTCAGATTTTGTGCTTTAGATACAAAGTTGTCAGGCCTTTGCAGACCTTAATTGGGGTGATTATATTTGAGGACGCAAAGCCTCAGAGTGACAACACACTGAGTGGTGGGACTGACCCTTCCCCTCCCGCTAGGCGACCCTGCGCCTGTGGCTTAGCCTCACCGGTCTTATGCCTCAGGTTGGGACAAAGCACCAACACCCTCATCACGCACTCCTCGTGTTGGCTGGAAGCGACTCCATCAGCCCCGCCATCCATCACAGAGATGGCCAAGCCCCCTCATTTCGGCAGCTGAGAGGTGAGGAAAGCTTGGGATTTCTTGTCCTTCCTCACTGAGTTCACATGTGGGGACAACTTGTGGTGTACCACGCAAGGGAATTTTATCTTTACAAATAATGCTTCATATTATACTTCATATCTAGAGGGCCTCAGGTGCTGGTAGGTGGGGATTTGGAAGGTGATTGGATCACGAGGCTTATAGCTGATGGCTATTTGGAGGGGTCAGAAGAGGTGGTCACTGGAAGTGTGGCCTGGAAGGGTCTGTCTCCCTCCCCAGACCCTCCCTTCTCTCTCTGCTTTCTGCTGCCGTGCCACAAGCAGCTTCTCCTCATCAGGCTCCTCTGCCATGCAGCCCTGCCTCGGACCTGGCTGACAATGGGCTGAAACCACACAAGCCATGAGCCAAAGTTCCCCTCTCCTCCTTTACGTCGCTAGTGTCAGGTGTTTTGTGCCATTGACAAAGAAAGTGGCTAAGACCTCCATCACCCTTTACAAGAGCTATAGATGGTGAATGTTTTAAACCTGCGGTGTCTAACCCCCAGGTACTGGTCCATAGCCTGTTAGGACCTGAATCACACAGCAGGAAGAGAGGGGTGGGTGATTGAAGCTTCAGTTGTATTTCCAGCTACTCTGAAGGTACCATTGCATGAACTCCACTTCCTGTCAGATCAGCAGCACATGAGACTCTCACAGGAGCTCAAGCCCTACTGTGAACTGCATGTGTGAGAGATCTAGGCTGCTGCTCCTTATGATAATCTAATGCCTGGTGATCTGAGGTAGGGCTGAGGCGGTGATGCTAGCACTGGGGAGTGTAATTATTATGGATCGCAAGCATAGCCTAATATTAAACCAACTAAACAATGATCCTTCCCCTATCTGTGGAAAAACTGTGTTCCCTGGTCCCTGGGGACCACTGCTTTAAAGAGAAAACCAACACTGCAAAGTTACAACAGAGGTCCAAACCATGAAGCTCCCTTGAGTGTACAACTTTGCTCCCCTGTGTAACAACTTCCCAAGGCTACTAGGAGGTAAGTGATGGTGCTTAAGTGGCTACGTCTGCAGGTGACACTTGATGTCACCTCTGCTCCAGGGTCCTTAAGAACACCCATGGAGCAGCATTGGGAGGGACAGTTCCCTCTCACATTATGAGTTAACAAGCAACCAAAAATGATTTACTGGCAGCTGGACATGTGGGAAGTTCACCTTCAACGGAAAGACAGGGGAGAAGCAGCAGAGCAAGCTGTCCAGACAAGCTGGCAGTGGGGGTCCCTGTGCAGGGTTCTTCATGGCACACACAGTAGGACCCAGGGGACAGTAGGGTCAGCAAGGGAGGATGAGGCAGGAGGGTCTACATGTGACCTCAGCTCCAAGACCCAGGGGAAACACCCTGCCAAGCTGTCTTAGGTGAGTCAGCAGGAATTGGTCTATAAGGCTTAATTTGTGGGTTTTTTTTTTTCTTTTTTTTCTTTTTTGGTGTGTGTGTGGTACTGGGGATTGAACACAGGGTCTTCTCACTGAACTCCATTCCCAGCCCCTTTTAAATTTTTTTTTTTTTTGTACATTTTGAGACAAGGTCTTGCTGAGTCAGAAGGCTGCCCAGGCTGGGCTTGAACTTTCAACCTGCCTGCCTCAGCCTCCCTGAGCATTGAGATCATAAGTGTGTACCACCACACCTGGCCCTACCTGTGTTTCATTCCCATTTCTAGGGTGGAGGATAAGCAGGGACTTCCATATAATGAGAAGAACAGCATTTCCCCAAGCTCTTCGCTGCCTCAGGGCCTCGCACTTGCCGCTCCCTACACTTGGAAGCTTCTTCGTGGGCTCCTCTTCCAGGTCAAGTGCTACCTCCTCAAAGAGAAGCCCTCGCTGCCCCATCTCAGGCGTCCACCAACCTCTGCGGAGCTCAACAAGTGGGAGAGCTCTGGGTGTTCACCTGGCTCCACCCTCTCACCCGCTAAGACATAGGTGTGAAGTCCTACAGGGTCAGCTTGTTTCCTGTAACCTGGTTCTATCTGTTTGTGGAAATCCAACTCACAACGTGGAAACTAAGCACTTTGGATGGTAGCAGAGCCTGGGTTTCATTTCTATCCACGTTTTCTCCTCACGTCCCGCATGGGCACACCATTTTGCCACGGTTCCAGGAAGGTCTTGAGAAAACTCAACAGGACTGAAAGGTTCTGTGGGCATCTCAGAAGCCCAAGGCTCTCAGTGTTCCCAGAATTCAAACTGCTTGAGAGGGAGAAGTTGGGGAAACTGAGGTTTGACCGTCATTACCTGCTCTACTGTAATGCAAACCCACACAAACTAAATAGTCATGAAGTTGACTGAACAGTTCCTGGTGCTTGGACGTGTAGTGGGAGCACAAGCTGACAGTCACGGATGCTGAGCTTATGAACCAGCTCATGGACCACCCAACTCTGTATGTGGATCTCATGGGATCATTTTGAAGCCTCACCTTGCTGGAAGCTGCTATGGCCCTTGGGAACCTGTGACCTTACCACAGGTGGGTAGCAGGAAGAAAGTTGGGGTGGCAGATGTGGGTCAAACTGCAAATGTGGAAAGCCCATGAAGGTCAGTGAAGAAAATAAATATCCCTTCACTACCGGTCAGCTTCTGCTGCTCACGGCCTCTGTGTGCCCCCTGGCTGGGGGCAGAGCTGGATCTGGAGTAGGAAATTTCAAAGTGAAGGGGCACAGACCCTTTCACAGTTCACTGCAATGACAGAGCACCTTAAGAAATTCATGACCACCAAACCAACACTCAAAAACATTCTCAAGGATATCCTAGAAAGAAACAATGAAGCCAGCAATGCCAAAAAGTCTGATGGAGTGAACATACCAGGCAGGGCAAGCAGTTAACAGAATCACGCAAAAAGCAATCAGTGATGTGAAAATAATGCAGTGACAGGAGCTAGCCAATGCCTTTCAGTAATAGCTCTCAGTGAGAATGGTCTCCACTCCCCAATCAAAAGACTCAAATGGCAAATTGGATTAAGAAACCAAACCCAACGGTATGCTGCATACAAGAAACACATTTCCTCCAAAAAGAAATTCATAGACTAAAAATCAAAGGGTGGAAAATAATATTTCATGTAGTACAAGCTCCCAGGCAAGCAGGAGTATCTTGTTTTCCAATGCTTCTCTCCTTATGGATGCCTTTGAACGAGATGTTTCTGGCATTCCTCTGCAATCCCAAGTGCAGATCCGGAAGGACTGGTTTCAAAATCAGCGTGCGAGGCTGTTTGCTGCCTGCTGAGCTGGGATTCCCACCGCATTCCCTGTGAACAACAGTGGGGCTGGGGAGTCCTGGCTTCCTGTGGGGGCGCACGATGTTCTAATCGCTCCTGGACTGCACAGGCTGCATCTGAATAGCTCGCTCCTGTCTATTGAAATCCCACCCTTCACTGAAGAGCACCAAAGCAACAGACTATTAAATTTAGTTAAATATTAGATTTCTCATTTAATGATTGCCCACACAACTGGTTTTATCAGCAGAGAGCTGGCTGTCTCACCGGGGAGTTGAGTTAAGCCATTTTATTTGTTCCCATAATTGCATTCAAAGAGGGCAGGAGCTCAGCAGAGAAATAAGAAAAGATTGGCATATTCCCCGAAGGACTCTTCTTTTGACTTCAGGGCAGTGGGGACCCCCAGTCTGGAGCATACAAATGGCCACTCCTTAATTAAATGTGAGCCCCTCTAATATTTGGTGGAATTAGCTATTATCAGATCTGGACACAGCAAGCCCACAGAGACCTGCGCCCGCTCAGGAGGGCGGCTGCTTCCCAGGCTGTGAGGCCCTCAGGCTGCTCCAAGACCTGCTTCCAATGGCCCTGGGCTCAGGGGATTGGTGGCATCGTTGCCTGCTAAATTCTGGAAAATAGGGAGCTGGATCCAAAAGGCAGCCAAAGGCAACTCTTCAGAAAACTGCCGTTTTCCCAACAGCTCCTTCACAGGCCCTTCTCTCTCCCTGGAGCACTCCTTGCCGTGGGAACTGTCCCCACCCTGGGCCACTCTGCCCAGCTGTATTCAGAGACCAGATCCAGCCCAGTGACTGCAGGGGACTTTCTGGACCCTCTCATGTCAAGGGACAGCTCTTGGCTGTAAACACGGAGGTTCCATTGTGACATTGTTGATTGTATAATATATACTGCCTGGCGTTTTTTTTTTTGTTTTCTGTTTTTTGTTGTTTTTCCTTCTGGTACTGAGGAATGAACCCAGGACCTTAGTACTGAGCTACATCCCTAGACTTTTAAATTATTTTTAAATTTTTAGATGTGTTCTTGCTAAGTTGCTAAGCTGCCCAGATTGAGCTCTAACTTGCTATCCTCCTGCCTCAGCTTCCCAGATTTCAGACGTTACAGTCCTGCACCACCATGGCCAGCTGTGCTGTTGTTTTCAAGTGAACAAATGATACAGTAATTATAGCCTTAGGGTCATAGGGAATGAGAAGACTTTCAAGCCTGTAGGACAGGAGGACAGAGTTCTGGGGGCTGGTGAGTGAGATGTGATACCAGCAACCTTTAGATGGAGCACAGAAGGAGTCAAAGTGCTGTGATACTTGGGTACCCAGGACTACAGAATGGTGTAATTTTTAAAAAAAATTTTATTTTTGATAACAGCTGTTTAATTTACCTCTTAGATGGAAAAAGCCTGGCAGGTTATTTGGGTCATAGCCTACAATTATAACTTTTACATATATGAATTTATTTGGACTTGATAAAGCTAAAACAGAAATTCAAAGACATTTCTTAAGTTTGCCTTCCATGAAAAGTGGGTTGAGGGACCTCGCCCTAAAACAGAAAGCTTTAAGAGTATATCAATGCACACATGGACCTGGGCAGCGACTGCTTAATTCTCAGAGGCATACTGCTCAGAAGAGGGTCACTGTGCTTATTGAAACAGTTCAGAGAAGCCTCTTTCAGTCAGACGTGCACCGGATCGCAAGCCCATGATACCAGAGGTTTTTAAGCACTGTGACGACAGCTCCCACAGCTGCCGTGCAAAGCGGCATTCAGCGTGAACGACTGCTCCAGGGAGCGGACACTCATCTCCTTTCATGCCGATGCTGTTCAAGAGTTTGAAGCATTTTAAGATGAAAATGTTTCTCTCAATACCGTAAATAGACCCTGTGTAGCTCTTTAAATTAAGGAGATAAACTTGAGGTGACCACTTAGAAGTGTGCAAAACACGACGCAGATGTTGACTCAGTTTACCTCGTCTGGAGTGTGTCTGGTGCACGCCCTGACACCAGTGCCGATTGAAAGGACGATTTCCTTTCTTTGCCCACCAAGCCACCCTTTAAAACGTCATGCACACTTGCCCGGGGCATCTTCAGATGGGGCTTTAATTGGACACCAGGGCCACCCTTGGCAAGACAGGCACGAAGCTGACACTTAATTCTGCCTCTGGGAGGCCCCAGGGGGGCAGTGTCCTGTGGAGTTCATGGCACTGCTTGGGGTCAGTCAGCAGCTGGAGCTGGTTTTGCTTCTTCATAATACCAGCATTCTGGGAGGCTGAAGAAGGAAGATCACATATTGCACCCCAATCTGGGCAACTTAGTGACTTAGTGAGACCTTGCCTCAAAATTTAAAAGAAAATCAAAAAGGGCTGCGGGTATAGCTTGCTCTGAAGGCCCTGAGTTCAATTCCCCATACCAGAAAAAACAAAACAGGACGGACGGGGTGGGCAACAGAAACTTATCTTCCATGGGCTCAAGGGACGTGATAAATGGCAGCCCGGAGTCCTTGCTGTGGGTGCAACCTTGCATCCCTCCACCAGTGTGCACATACCTCCCATTAACACCAGCAGCGGCCCACTGTGTTCTGCCGGCTTTATACCCACACTTACGGTGTTTGAAGGCCCAGGCGCCAAACGAGCCTGCTGGGGTCCAGGCCATAATTACATTCTAAGAGATGCTTTTAAATAATTCAGAGTCGCAGCTGTGAACACCTGCAGGCTCTGTTTGTAGAAAAGATTTTCGCGAGGGGGAAAGTCAGCTATTCCCGGGGCGGGCGGGGCCGAGGGGGTGGGGAGGAGGAAGGACAGAGTTCTGCAACGGTAGTTCCGGCCGCCATGAGGCCTGTGCAGTCGGCCAAGGGCCTTGCCCCTGCCAAAGCGCCTGGCTCCCCGGCCTCTGTGCTGCCCAGCACACAGGTCCTGGAGGTGTCTGCGCCCCACCTTGCGACCGCGCTGGCCCACCAGGTGCGTATCTGTAGCACTGTGGTGCTCAGCGTCCATAGAGGGCTCCACCATCGCCATTCCTGGGTACAGCGGTCTGAGGGCTCCTTTCAAATATAAAATTCCCTTCTGTGGGCCGGCATGACACCTGGCAGTGTCAGAAGAAGGGTCCAGAGCCGTGGCCACGCCCCTCCTACCTCAGCCTCCCAGAGCGCCTGGATTATGTATCCATTTTCCTGACTGACAGTAGAGCACAGTAACAGGGGGCTTCAGATACTGCCCCTGTGGGGCATGAAAAGTGGGTGCCAGGTAGATCTTCCTTCCCCCCAAAACCTTGGCACCTGAAAACTACACAGACCCTGGGCAGGAGAAGGCCCCTGTTCTCCTCTTACTCCGTTCTCTTTCTGGCTAAAGCAGTGACTTAGGCTGACTGGAGCACAGGGTGGTGTGGCTTCCATCCTGGCCTCATGCGACGTGAGGGCAGCTGATATCCTCTAGGTCTGTGTCAGCCACTGGAGGCCAGACCGCAAGGACAGCCACACAAGCAGGCCACGATGGACACAAGCTCCAAGAACCCCGCACAGCACAACGGGGTACGCACGCCGCTTGTTCTCTGCTCACTAGTGCTTGGCCCTGATGAAGCACAGTGGGGATGCCTGCATTGCTTCCCTGTTAAACCTGGGAAGATTCTGTTCTTTTATCCTGTCCTACCTGCTGGACACAGAACACACTGGTGTGTGATGCCTCCCTCATACTGGGTAAGAATATTTTCTCTTTCTTACCCTACATGGTCTGCTCTGTGCCTCCAGAAGGCCAAAGTGACAGCCCAGCTCTAGGTTGTAAAATGCTTCTTAAGGACATGGTGGCCCATGCCTATAATCCCATCAGTCTGGGAGGCTTAGGCAGAAGGATCATAAACTCAAGCCTGGCCTGGACAACTTAGCAACTTACTGATACCCAGTCTCAAAATAAAAAATACAAAGGTCTGGGGATATAGCTTAGTGTGAAGACCCTGGATTCAATCTCAGTACTACAGTGGGGGAAGAAAACACATTGCATGTTATGGAGCCCGCTGTGGACAGCAGGTGACAACAGAGGAGCTCTAGTCTGCTAGTGCTGGTTGGATCAACAAGTTCAGGAGCCAGTCAGCTCAACAGGTGACAAGAGGTGGCAATAAAGCATCTCAGAATGTTGGGAGCATTCGAATATTACAGGAGCTGGTGGCAGTTGGTACATTTTCAGGGTTCACTTCTGAAGCACTGCACCCTGCTCCACATACATTACCTTGTTTTTCATGCACAGAATAAGATATTTTCTCAGTGGTGTCACTCATATCTAAGACACAGGTCTGCTTCACTGTCATCTGCTTCTGTGCCTTGGGAGCTCAGAGGACCTTACCTAGCACTGTGGAATGTCTTCCCAGGGGAGAAAGGTCACAGCCAGCTGGAAGACAAAAAGCCTTCTCCAGAAGTAGGGATGTACGGGTTAATGTTCCCATTGCCGGATATGACACCTGACACCAACCACTTAAAAGAAGGCGAGGTTTAATTTGGCTCATGGTGCAGGAGATTCAGTCCATGGTTAGCTGGGCCCAAGGCAGGAACATCGTGGCGGAAGGGCGTGAGGATTAAAGCTGCTCACATCGTGGCAGCCAGACAGATAGCAGAGAGGGAAGGGAAGCCTGGAGAGGAAGATAGACCTT
Organism: Chinchilla lanigera; assembly: GCF_000276665.1. Classification (NCBI taxonomy): domain Eukaryota; kingdom Metazoa; phylum Chordata; class Mammalia; order Rodentia; family Chinchillidae; genus Chinchilla; species Chinchilla lanigera. The sequence continues at coordinate 8,142,216 of NW_004955491.1, read as the reverse complement.
TCCAGGTCATGTTTCAGTGATCTAGTTCTTTTAATCAGGCCCCACCTCCTAGCAGCAATGGATCCTAGCTAGGCAGCGGGTCAACCAGTAGTGATACAGCACCCTCCTGATACAGTCACCTTCCAAAAGCCTCTTAGTGAATGAGGTTTGGAGGATGTTCCAGACCTAAGCCATAACAGGCACTGTGGTGGTCTCTGCAGCAGATATTTTAATAACAGCTTTCCCAAAAGGAAGCAAATGAAAGCATTTAAGTGAGTGGCTTCTGTAAGACACATGCTGTATGTTTAAATGCCTGGAGGTTGTTTTGTATTTTTTCTCAGACCATAGCCTTAAAAAAAGCTTTTAAATGAGAGGTAATAATAGATTTGTAGGCAGTTGCAAATCTATTTGGCTCACAGAGTCCTGCATCTCTTTTCCCCGCCCCCACCCAAGGGTGACATTGGCCACGCCCAGAAACCAGCACGGTGCCACACTGTCACGACCACCTCAGTCACTTTTCACCAGACCACTGATTTTTAAGGGAAGAAAACCCTCACGAAATGTACTCTTAAAGTTTAGCAAGTATTCAAACTGAACAGCACACGTTTTCTTAAGGAGAAACGAGAGACTCTGGAAGCTCCAGCTCCTGGTCCGCACCGGTCGGACCCCTGTGAGCCGGCTCTGACCCACCTCGTGGTGGATCTTCAGGCAGCAGCATCGGTTTTAGCAAGCGCCCCGCTAAGTCACCTTGGCCACCCCCCCCATGTGGGTCACCCTTGATGCCTGATCAGTTCTTCCCCGACCTCCAAGCCCTCGCTCTGCCTTCCGTTCAGCAAGCGCTGCCCCCCTCACCTTCTCCTCTTAGCACGTTCCCATCTGCTCTGCCCCAGGCCACGATCCCGGCCGTGTGTGCTGTATTAGGGCTGGGCATGCTCTCTCCCCCACCGCGATGGCCTTGACCTGCCATAACGGTCCCGAACAAAGTCTTCCTGCATCCCAGCGTGGGTCAGACTGCTTCATCATTACCCCCTGTGCAGCCTGCCTTTGTGGACCCTTCTGCCACGCACACGGCCCGGGACCCACAGAGACAAAGGAGTGGCCCAGTGCCCTTGGCCCTCGGGCTCCAGAACAGAGAAGAGTCCAAAGGCCCATCGTGGGCTTCTGAACTTCCCCCAGCCTTTGGCTCTGCTCCTCCACATGGGCAGCCCAGGAGGGGTTGTGGGCCGCCCCAGCCCACTTGCTGTCCCTCCACCACTTCATCAGCGCGGGCCACCAGCATGTGGCCCATTCTCAGGCCCCTGCTGGGAAAGTGCAGGCTCCGCCAGGGCCTTTCTCCCCGTTTCTCCCGAGTCTCAGGAAGCTCTGAGGAAGCGAGCACTTACTCTTGTTATCCGTGGTGTTGTGCACGGTCACCGTGGGCACCCCAGGACCTGCGTTGGGCGGAAAAGAGAAAGACAAGAGAGGTCACTAGTTGAGGACAAACGAGAAAAGACACTTTTCTGAGGACATGAGGGTTTGCTGAGCGAGGGAAACCCAGCTTCGTGGGTGAGGGCTCAGCCGGGGGATGGCCCACGCTGTGGCAGAGGTGTGGCACTTTGTCTCTGCCTCTGGGACAGTCACCGGCGGCCAGGGGAGGGTTCCACGGAAAGTTCTTCCGTTAAGGTGGTGCAAAAGTGAGCTGCGTTCAGGGGGAGCCATGCTTTGACTTCCAACCTTTCCTCTCCGCCTCGCCCCTCTGTGTTGCTGGGTGGCGGCCGCAAGTGGAGCTCCCAGTCGTCCTTGAAGGGGAACGACCGCCTCTGCAGTGCGCTGTGGTGGCGTCGGGATGGGTGGCAGGTGCGTTTTAACCTTAGAGTCTTTTCCACCTCTGATCCGTTTATGGCGACCTGGCCCTATCAGATGCTGAGGGGCATCTGTGTAGTATTTTTAGAATACTGCGATGCCACTGAGCACCATTTTATGGGGTGCTACACTTGGTTCCTGTCCTCATAACCTTATTTTTACCATCCAGGCCCAAATGCCTGATGGTATCCTGGGGTCCTGATAAACCACTCACCCCAGCCTCAGCCTTAATAAGATGCCTGTCTGCTGATCCTCCAGAAAGGAGGCTGCTCGGTCTTCTGCTCTCCTGGAACACTTCACCCAGAATTATGAGGCACCAGGACCATTCTGAAAGCCTTTGTCTCAGCTGTCCCCGGCATCCCAGTGACAGGCGTCTGGGTTTCAGGAGGAAGCACGAAGGTCTGACTCAGCACCGGGGCCCCTGGCAGCACTGAGACACGGGGCCTCAGAGTAAAAACGCTTCTCGTTGGGGACTCTGGGTGCTCAGCGCTGTGTGGTGGGGACGTGTCAAAATCTCAGGACACACAGTGTTTGGGCAGAGAGATAGTTTTGTGACTCTGGTATCATCTCCCACACACTTCCAGGGCCATGTGGTAGTGGCTGAGCTGAGGGCCAGGTGTCTGCTATGGATGCCACCTGGCTTAGAGACCTTTCTGCAAAGGCAGCAGTGTGGATTCCCTCACTAAGGCCCGGGGAAGGTGCCGAGAGTCCCAGAGGGCTACATCCTGAGAGAGGTGGGGGCCCGAGCTGGGCCAGGGACACGCACAGGTCGTGGCTCTGCTGGGAGACACAGACTGTGGTACATCAGCCGTGGCCATCACAGCAGGCGCCTGATGGCTCAGGGACACCAGACACCACCCAGGGCACATCCAAGTGCAGGAGGCCCTTCCCCCTGCTGAGTCCTTCCCCGTCCGTCCAGAGAGGGCAGCCGGGGAAACCCCAGGATGCTGTAACAGGCAGATCTGGGATGAACAATGCCGATTCCCTCACTATAAATAAGTCCTCTGTGGTACGCAGAACATACCATTAAAAAGGCATTCCTGTGTGCCTGAAATTCAAACATAACTGGCCATCTGCCCTGCTACGTGGAGGGGCAGTGATCTGAGTGTCCACACTCAGGTACCCTAAGAGACAGCGCTTGCTGTAAGAGAGCTGAGCATTGACTGCAGGTCTGAATTATTGAGGCAAGCTAAGTTTCCCACCCTCGGATCCAGAGACCCGCTGGGGGCCTCTTGGAGGAGGAGACCAGTTACAAGAAGAGGAAGAGTCCACGGGGCTTCCTGTGCGCATGCGGGGAAGCACATTTGCTGATGAATAATGTAAGCTATTATTATTTATTTAGCGCCTACTCTGTAAAAGGCCCACTGCTAGATGTTTCTAATCTGATCTTCACAGCAGTTCTGCAAAGTAGATGTTTCTAACCAGATTTCACAAAAGAGAAAACACAGGGGCCAGGAGCTTTCAGTCCTGCCTCACCCACACCTGTGGGGAGTTGCTGTGCCTGATTACTGTCTTCTCATTTGTAACTTGTGAATTTAAAACCTGTTTCTAAAGTCACTCAAATACTAAAGAAAGTGATGAAATGACAGGTTCCATTTATTTCATCTCCTTGCCTCCCAAAAGTGACCCAAATGTTCCTAAAGTGTCCTGAAATGTTTATCTGCAGATGGATGGTCTTACTGACACATGTATGTCAACGTACATCGTCTGACAACTGCAGGAGGAGGAGACCAGATTTTGGCAGTATGGACAGGGACAGCAGCTTTGGGAAATAATTTATTCCTGGCGATGAAATGTGAAGACCCTCAGGATGTGTGACCTGTTGGGGCCCCTCCTGGGAATTCATCTCTCTGGATCCTCACGGGCGGGGGGGGGTGCGGGGCGTGTGTCCACACAAACACTAACAGTAACAGTGTTAGTGAGAGACTACTCATCTCTGCATCAGCAGGAGAGTGGATGAACGAGATGGGGACGTTGGCACAGCAGGGGTTTACAGCCCACAGAAAGAGTCGGTGGGCATAGCATACTCATTGAGCTAGACAAATGCGCCAGGTACAAGGCTGGTGAGAGCACCAAGCTGCAGAGTGGTAAAGAGTGTAACACACACCCCTCTGAGCACATTTACAAACCTGTACAACTTCATTTTATAAAGCGATGCATAGCAGCGGGGTCTTACGGATGCTATGTGATTTCCCTAGTCTATTCTCTATGGCCGGATCCAACGGGTTTTTTGTTTGTTTGTTCATTTTTACCACAAACTATGTTTCCGAGAGCCTCTTACGCAGTCTGTGTGCAGGGCCAGGCTGCAGCTGTTGGCCCAGCCCGCGGGCAGGGCCTCATGCTGGCTACCAAGGTCTTACAGTCAGCTTTCGCTTAAGTGCTCGTGGCTGCAGACACAACAGCCCACCGAGAGGAGCAAGTTCCTGGCAGTGTCCTGCACTAGTTCAGCTGAAGACCTAAAACCCATGAGAGTGTCCTCCACGACTCCAGCTGGAGGTCTAGAGCCCACGCCAATGTCTCATTCAAGTCCGTGTCAAGGCTCTGCACCAAAATCCCAAAGGCCCGTTTTTGGAAGGTTGGTTTTGGAAGGTCCACTCCCGTGGTCTGTGCCCGCCCTGCTGTGCTCCCTGTGGCTCCCCTCCTCTCTGCCCTTTGCCCAGGGTCAGGGCTGGAAGATCTGCCTTCACAGGGTGCCTATGGAGCGGATGACAAGGGGCAGGAGCAAGGGAGTTTGCAGACACACAGCGGCTCTGAAAATGTTCTGAGCTCAGGACAGCTCTTGTCCGGGCTGGGGTCCTTGGCCAACACTCGTGGCCTGTCTGAGTCCTGGCTGGTCCCAACTGAGCAGTGTGGAGTCCCCATCCCCCGAGGTGGCTGCAGGTCTGTGCCAGTGTGGGAGGGTAGCTGAGGTTAGGGGTAGTGACACAGCTGACCCCTGGAGGTAAAAACGTTGTACATTTTGGCAAATATTACCAAGTTGTCCTCTAGTTAATAGTGGATGAAAGTCTAAGGTTATAATTTTTTTAAATTGCTTTTAATTCTAAGGGGGAAATATTTTTAAGCATTTTAAAATTTTTCAGCAAAGTTGGAAATCTTTTCAGGTTTATTGAGTATTTGTATTTCTTGTGTTTTGTCTATGAACTGCCCCTCCCCTTCCTAACCACATTTAAACTGCTCCACGATGCACACTGTTTGGGAAATCAGCTCTTCACCACAATGCTGCAGAGATTTCTCCTGTGTTCCTTAGAAGTGCTGGCAGCACCAATCATAGTATTATGTGGTGTGGTGGATTGACCACTGGTGGTCAGCGGAATGAATCAGCATGGTATGGGTGTGGGAGGCCCACCTGAGGAGTGCTGCCAACAGCATAGAAGGAGAACTGGAGGGGTAGATGGTGTGCTGTTGATTCTCCTGGAGAAGCTTGTTGCGCTCACTGGCTTTCCTGAGTGAACTCGGCTATTCTCATCATTGGAGGAGCTCAGGACCTTGCTGTCACTGGGGATGGCTGCGATTCTTTCCAGGGGAGCTCTGGTCCCCGCTTTGAGCATTGTTTCCTGGCTCCAGTGCAGATCCCACAGCCTGCTGGCACAGATCCTTCATCCCACTGGCACAGACTGTCCAGCTTCCAAAATGGACCTTTGGGATTTTGGTGCAGATCTTTGATACAGACTTGAATGAGACATTGTTGTGGGCTCTAGACCTCTAGCTGGAGTCATGGAGGACACTCCCATGGGTTTTAGGTCTTCAGCTGAACTAGTGCAGGACACTGCCATGGGACCCAGGCCCTCAGCTGCATTCTTTGGGTCTCTAGAGTGTGGACAAATCTTCTACACTCTTTTGCATTTGACTCTTTGGGTGAATATTATCTAGTAATTCTATAAACTATATGTCCTGTATTAAATTGTTGCTCTTGCAAACCCTGACTATAACATGCAGGATTGTAATTTTAAAATCGTAGCTCTTTCCGCCCCATCCAAAGAGACAGAAGGATGGATACACACCGAAATCCTTGGGCCCAGGATTTATGCCTCACTCCCTCCACCTACCTTGTGTCTGGGAGCGGGTGTTGAACACAAAATGTTTGCCTAGAAGATTAATGGTTAATGAACGAGTGGCCTGAGCCCGTGTGTGGCTAAGACCCCTCAAGGTAGCAACTTTAAATTTGCCTAAGGAAAGGTCTCTTGAGATCACGCTTTGTGTTCTATTTCTAATCATTGAGGCAGTGCCTTCTCTGCTGACACTTAGGGTGCTCCCGACATCCTCACTAAGTGCCCAGGGTAGCTGACTCCATCCACAGCATCTAGCCGGTGTTCCTTTGCCTGAGAATCGTATTGCAGCTGAGCCATCATCAGTTATTTTAATGTACTTTTTTTTTGTTTTGGTTTTTTTCCAGTACCCGGAATCAAACTCACGACCTCGCTCTTGCCAGGCAAGTGCTGTGCCGCTGAGCTAAATCCCCAGCCCCAGCTTTGTACTTCTTTAGGCTGCCCAAATCCATCATCAGTAAAAATTATGCAGAAAGAGGGGTAAAGGGCGGCCCTCTGTGTGATTCTGCATCTGATGACTGTACCTTCCAACCTGTCTGACTCCTGCCCCGACATGCGGCTGGGCTCCAGGCCGTGGCAGGTGGCCTTGTCTGTGACTGGCTGTGATCCGAGAGGCTGGGGCTTGCTCTGTGAGATCAGAGCTACCCACTGACTTGGGGATTTCTACAGTGGGCAGGCATCTCAAAATTGGCAGGCGACTTCAGAAAACACCTAAGTCAAAATGAATTTTCTTTTAAGATAAACAAGAACAAGTAGAAGGTTTTTGAATTGGAATCAGATATGTACAAGATGTGAGACTTTGACAACCCTGTGTTAGTGTTTACCTGAGATTTCTCTGTGAAGCACAGCGAACGCATTAGTAGCATGCACAGGATTTTGGGGAGCCTGTAATAAGCAAAGGGAGCACTCCAAGCCTGCTTCAAGCAATTGAGGATGCTGTTGCTAATGAGCCTTAGGAGGATTTTCCTCATTAAAGTTTTAAATCGGTCTTTAAGCTTTTTTCTTCTACGTCATCTTATGCGCAAGTAACCAAACTAATTTATCTTCAGTTAAGATCAGTTTTGAAGAAAGGACAGCTTTGCCACGTTGCCATGCTGCCTATAATCAGGGCTCTCTCTTGTCTGTACACACAGTGCTGTGTGGGAATTTGGAGAATCTTTCTTGCTGCTTCATAGGTGGTCAGAACCTTAGAGGGCTCTGCTTAACCGCTATTCTGACATCTGCATGTTGTACTTTCTTTACACTTTGCATACAATTCAATTCAAGTACCTATTGCAACTCTAGTATGTGCAAGCCACAGCGCCAGGTCCAGGAGAAGGAGACACAAAGTATCTGACACCAGGGAGTGCAGAGTCTGGAGGAAGGACACCTACACGAAGCATCTTTGATGTCCCGGCTCAGTGCAGTGACCAGAGCTCCACACCTGCCGTGGCTCCTCTAAGCCAGGAAGCAGTCAGGAGACTGCAGCAGCCTGCAGCTCTGTACCAGCTGTCTTGTGGGTCCTGACAATGACTCTCCCACTGGGTCTCAAGTGCAGAAGGCAGATCCCTGAGGTCTACTTTCGTAACAGCCACGCGGGTGAACCCTACTGCAGCCACATTTCCCATGTGGCACCAGGCATTGTGCCGGGCGCTGCAGAGATGTCCTCGTATCCTGTCATCACTGGGGCAAGGAGGGTGCACTGGTCCAGACAGCAGAGCTCCCTCCAAGATGTGAATGTGGCTGGTGGCTGTGCACATGCCCCGAACAGGAGGCTGTCTCCCTGCCAGAGGCAGAGGTCCCTGCTCTGCCCTCCTCACCCATCCCCCTGCACATCCTCTCTGGTCTAGTGTCAGAACATGGGGCTTTTTGCTTATTGGATTTCCATTGCCAGTTAGGCCATGTCAGACATCTGACTCTGTGAGTGCTCACTCTTACGTACGGACTCTTCAATCACGTGAGCAAGCACTTACGCACACAAGTGGGAGGCAGGGACATGTTACTGCGACTCTCTTTGTCCCATCCTAATATTTTTCAAGTCCTCAATAGAGGTGGTCACATGGCTGATGCACCCGGGGACAAGCAAGAGCACACACGCGGGGACTACGTGGCTGGTGACACAAAGGACTTGTGTAGTCCTTGCTTACAAAGGAAACTGCAAACTTGTGGTCTTTAAACTTTAATTAGTGATGGATATCATCTTGGCTCAGGTTAAATATCTAACATCTAAATGTATATTTTTCCTGAGAGGGAAAATAAGCAAAGCTGAAAACACTAAAGTTATAGTCAACACAGACCGTAATTTTTTGGGTCGAAAGAGATCCTATGGGCAGAGGAGCAAACATTCAGGTCACATTAATGTCAAGCTTTGGATTTTGTAAACAGAAAATATTTATTTTTGTGTCTGGTTTCCAGCTCCGTTCATGGTAGGGCATTCTCTGGCACCTGCTTGGCTGGGTGGGGAAATGGGACAGTTACAAATGAAAATGAAGTGATGAAAAAGGACATAAAGCTGTGCAGGGAAAAAGTCATCAGAATACATTAGGAAGATTCGTAGAGACGAGGCTTGTCCTCTTGCTTCTCATCTGCACCCTTGGAGGGTGCCTCTGCGACACATCATTTCCACCCGCAGCTAACCTCCGCCTGTGTAAACAATGGCCGCAGCCCCGACGACAACCCACGCCCGGCTCCGTATCAAAGAGCAGCTGAGCCCAGGCGGGGGAGGAAGGCTCTGGCCGGGCGAGATAATTGGCAACGGCCCCGCTGTGCACAGACTCCAGATCTCTTTATTTGCTAGCTCATGCATTATGGATGGCTGCGACATAAAGTGTATACATCGCGGTGATATTATCATACTAATACACAGGGAGTCGGCCAGGCTACCAGGGCTACTGCAGATAATTAAAATATTTGTTCTGAAGACAGTATTTCCTAGTCAACGCTGCAGAGGGGTCTTGTTGCTGTTTGGTTTTGAAACCTTGTTATCGCTGACATCAAATCTGGGATTTAGTACTCCACCCCCACGCCTCACAGCATTTAGTTTTGCTTCAATCCAATTTGGTGTCCAGGGAACTTGAAAGTGCTTCTATTTCCCAGGCAGCGGGCTGAGCGGCATCGCTCGGTGGGGGAGGTAAAGTGGGTGGGTTGTGGGACGCACTTAGAGATGATGGCGGGAGAGGTGACTCTGCCTCTGTGCAGTCGGGGTGCCCTCTTGCCCCGGGGTTGTGGAGGACACTTAGCGCTGTGACAGACGTTCCAGGAAGAGAAATCTTCTCAATGACAATAAAGATAAAAGAGAAGGGCTGTGTGTTCTTGAAATTCACCCCTTAACTTCAGTAGATGACTCACCACGCCTCCCCATTTTAGGAATTTTTTATGTGCATTTGAGTCACAATGTTACATCAGCCTGAGTGAAGTTTTTAGGTGTTTCACAGGAATCTCAGAGTTCAGAGTATGAAGGAAGAAGCTTAGTTTTGTATGAGGAAGGCTGGCTGCTTCGTTGTCCCTGCTGGGGGCCAGGCTGGACTCCGGACCTAGGTCTCTGGCTCCAACTCCAGGCTCCAATGCATACCCTTCTCCAGCTTCTGGACTGCCCCGTACCGCCACACTGCGACTCTGACAGCTCTGCAGTGATTGTCCATCGAAGAAATACACTCCGATTTGACTTCGAATGTTATATTTAGTTTTCAACCATTCTTCAACCTTAGGAGTCTTTTCACGACTTTGTACCCCACGGGGGGCAGCACTAGCGGTTGCAGATGGACGGCTGTGCGGACCGTGCCTAGGTGCTGCCCATCGCTGGACAGAGGTCAGCTTTCCCCCTCCAAAAGTGCAGAAGGTCGTGCGAGCCAAGGTACGGGGTGGGGCATTACGGGTGTGGTGCGCAGGGCACTCTGCTGAAGACTGAGCGGGCAACGGTTCAGTGCCAGGTATTCCGCACGTGTCTCGGGCAAAAAGATCATTTGATGAGGATAAGCCCAAAACTCTCTCGTAGTGTCTTCATTTATTTATGACTCCGTGTGGGGATAGGACAGCTTCCGGATCCAGGAGGACAACACCCACTTGGATGCACAGATTAGGATGTGTGTGGGGGGCAGGCTCCTCTCAGCCACCTCACCGAGGAGGGATCACACGTGCGTGCCGCCTTGCCCTCCAGGGTCATCAGAGCTCGACCCAGGATGGGTACTGCCATTAGCAGGTGGAGGCTTCTAGGGCCTGTGGCAGCGGCACTTGCCTGGTCTTGCCTTCTTGTCTGCCTCTGTGTGCCTTGCTCTTGGTGGGAAGCTGAGGGACAAAAGCCGTCTCCACCCCAGATCACACTGCGGTGCGACCCCGCCTCGCCACTCTGGGCTGCCTTGTGTCCCGAGGGCAGCTCCCTGGTTCTGAGGTGTTGGCAGGTGGGGACACAGCTGCACACAGGTCACAGGACGACTGACTGCATGGTGGAGTAGTCCGGTCCCAGAGTCCTTACTTAAGATACAAAACTGCCCGCAGGCTGGTCTTGTAGCTGTTTGACTTTGAAACCTTGGTCCTTCTCTGGACTGAGGGCAATAGAAGAAGCCAGTTGTGTTTTGAGTGAAAGCAGCCCTGCCCTCTGTTCTTTATCCCACACTAGGTTCCTATGGAGAGCCGGAGAAAGTCTCCCATCTCCACAGTGACGTCCTGGGCTGCCCACATTGCTCCTGACCACGGGTACACACACATGGCTCTTACCGTGACCCTCTTCGGCAGCATGAAGCATGAGACATCCCAGACCTCATCTCTCTCCAGCTCGTGCCACAGCTTGCTGGGTAAACGCATTCTCTCGGGGAAGGCTCAACTGCCCAGACCTCGGCACCTGTGACCCCTGCCGGAAGATCCTACCTACCGAGCTCCTACACACCCTTCACAATGTGGTCTTGAAGATTCCTCCCTTCTCTGCAAATGCTAATGCATGACTATCCTCTCCTTTGTGCTCACAGGAATAATGGCAATGACAACAGTTGCTGATCAAGCCATGCTTACAGCGTGTCACACACTGTTCTGAGCATTCTACATACGTGACCACACTTGTTCCTTAGAATGACCCTGTGAAATATGTATTGTGTCCCCACTTTGCCAACGAGAAAACTGAGGCACAGAATGGTATGTGGTGATGCCAGTGTTTACACCCAAGGGGCCTGGCAGGTGCCGTCCACCACCTTCTGATACCAGCTTCTCCCCACGGCCACTTGGGCGCGTATATCTTTATCATAAAGTAAGCAGGAAAGCTTCGAGTGCGCTCTCAGCCACATGGGTGAGCGTGGCACACGTGAGCCAATCACTTTAATGAGTTGGGCCTTTGCTTCCCCACCTGTGAAACAGCACTACGGCGATGGCTCATCTTAAAGGGCGTTCTGAACTCCAAGTGGCAACTCACACAGGATGCTTGGAGCAGACCACAGTCCCTGAATCTTGGGATGTGCACCCACCACCACCATCACTATTAGTCTATGTATTACTGCTTCCCAAGGGGCTCTCTCTGCCCATCCTCCCACGTTGCTCCCAGCCTCCTGGGGTGAATGGTCACACCAGTGAGGAGGGAAAGACCCTGCGAGGCTGGAAGCCACGACACCGGGACACAGGCTACAGACACCGCAGTTACCAGAGCCCCCATTACTCAGCCCCACCACTCCCTCCCGGAAGCCTCTCCCACCTCTGTATCTAAAAGGACTGACCCTACCCAACTCTGCTCCCAAGGGCCTTGAGCAGCCCCTGGAGCCTTCTACTGGGTGCCCTCTGTCTTCTCTCTCCAACAAAATCCTTAGGTACTTCAGGCAGGAATACTGGGGTGCAAGGGTTCCGATCTCTACTTAAATCACCCCGACTCTGTGCCGTTGCATGCAGGCTCCTGCTACAACTCAGTTCTGTTTCCCTCAAGCAGACTTTTCTTACTACTCAACCTTTTTGCCCCCGCAGTTCTTTAATCTGCAAAAGGAGGCTCTAGCACCCGATCGGAGAGCTTCAAAGACAGCCTGCAAGTCTCCAGAGGAGCCGCGATTTCCATACCAGGCTTCCCAGGAAGTTGCCTTTTGAAGAAGGCTCCGAGGCTTAAAACAAGTTACAAACATTTGGATTAGAGGATCTTACCTCCCTTCTCCCCTCACCGTGCATTTACTTAAAACACTCCCATCACCCCTGGCTGGAAGGAAGTGCTCAGGCCTCTGAATTATTTAACAGTTGCCTCGCTGCTCCTCTGCCGTTCTGCTTTCCCTGTGTGCTAGTGCTGTCGGGAGCACAATCTCTGCAGCCACCTCAGCCCGAGCCCTTAACGACCCTCGGGATGCAGCTCGTGCAAGTCAATCCCAAGTCCCCCGCAGACACAGGGCCCTGCCTCTGTATTTTCTTTAAAGACATGAACAAATTTTAAAAATCGAAGCTTTCTTGGGGGGATGTGATTTTAAAAGTCTTCTTGGCTTTGGAATAGGGTGGTAGAAAAAGAAGTGACAGGGAACAAGAAACCGAGAAAGGTAATCAGGTAATGATTGTTTGGGAAAACACCACCAATCCCCGGGAGAGGAAGGAAAGAAACCAGCAACCACATGCCTACAGGCGCGGTGTCATTGCATCTGTGCATGCAGGAGTGTGCATGTGTGTGTGCAGTGTGCTTGTCCATGTGTGACTCTGCACATTCACCTATGTGAGTGTATGCACATGTGTGACTTGTGCATGTGTGCGCATCTGTAGTGTGTGCATATGCGCACATGTGAGTGTGTGCACATGTGTGACTTGTGTACATGTCTGCATGTTGTATGCAGATGTGCCCACACCGGCCCAGGGCTAATCCCTTACATTCATCCTTCAAATTTTTTCAGTTGTTAAAATAAAATCTCTTCCTCCCGATTTCCTCCTCATTTCTTGTCGTGTCGGTGGGCAATTAAGCATAATTTCAACAAAGTTAATGATGTCTAACACCACAGTGAAGTATTTGAGAACACATACGTGCACGCTCTGTGGAGAGCAGGTAGGCATAGAACTTGAACAGCCACACGAGTGACAATTTTAATTAATCTTCTGCTTTAAATAACCATGCTGTTAAAGTGTGACAGAACAGATGTTCTCTCTTGAACGCCAGCCTCCTCTCCGTGTGCCGTTGTCGTCAGGAGCCCAGCTTGTTGTGCGGGTGGGGAAGGTGGGAGCGCCCTGTGTGCTTCCGGGGAGACCCTCGCAGGTAGAGGGAAGGTGAGACCACCATCCACAGCCCTGCCCATGCAACAGGCACTGAGGAGACCAGAGAGAAGGCAGAGCTCTTGGGAATGACCATGAAGCAGCCTTTGGAGACTGGGCACTGGGTGTGCTTTGGTGCATCAGAAAGGAACCGAAGGTTCTACAGCCACAGAGAGAACATGCCGGAAGGTTACAGAGAGCTGAGGTGTGTATGATGCTGCCCGCCGCCGCTGGGACAGACCATTTACCAGCTCTGGCTATGTTGATAGGCACACGGGATGCCTGGTTTCAGGACACCAACATGAACCATGGATTTGAAAGGGATTCACAGAGGCACTAAGGCTCACTCTGATTTCAGAAAAATGAAATGAAAGCAGAAATAATTCCATTCACACCATTGAAGGTGGGAGTTGGCAAACTCCAGACCTTCAGTCTTTGGAACTTCCACTGACAAAGGTGCAGTCCTGGTCTCTGAGCACTGCGGCCTCCTGTGCGGCCTGAGCAGGGACTAAATGCCATTGACTTTCTTGGCCATTCCTTGTACGAGCAACATAACGGGGAGCTCCTCTGTCCACTTTCCTGAAAAACGTTGGTCATTTTGGTCTGAAACTTGAAAGGTGTTATTCATTGATGGCTAAGTAGCGTTATGTTGCTGGTTATTAGGAGTAGGAAATGAACCTGGCTCTACTGCATGGAGAAGAAGGGCCAGTGGCCTCACTTCTGAGATGCTGGGCCAGAGCTGGTTGCAAAGACAACAGCAGCCACAGCATCATCGATATCATCGTAATCATCAATATCACCACCCCCACCTCCACTGTCAGTACCACTTCCACCTCCATCAGCACCACCATTACCACCCGGACCTCCATCACCTCCACCTGCATCTCAATCACCTCCATCACCACTACCACCCCGAGCACCACCCGCACTCCGTCACCATCACCAGCACCACTGTCACCACCTCCACCTCCTCCTCCACCACCACTACCATCATCACCATCACTGACAAACACAACCGCATCACCAGCCACCACCATGGCACCTCTGCGGTCAGGCCCGCTCCAGGTGTTCTGTAGGTAATACAGAACTTACACTGGGTCACGCCCCTCAGGGCAGCTGCTGTTATTCCAAGTTTACAGAGGAGGCCAGGGAGGCACAGGAACACAACTCCTCTTGCTTCTTTCTCCTCCCTGCCCGACCACCTGTCCTCTCCCTCCCGTCTTTGCCACTGACCAAATCCTTTCTGGGCTGCCTGCAGCACTGATAGTCTTCCGCAAGCCGTTTGTTCCATTCAGCTCTTTCCTGTCCCCTGTGTGTGTCTGTCTCCCAGGACACAGGGCCCTGAGGCCTTCAGGCCCCCAGCTGTCCACGTGTCCTAGCGCCCAGGGCTGTGTGCAGCCAGCACCCACCATGCAGAGCAGACAGCCACCCTTGGTAGAAGCTCTAGGCAACCCGTAGTGCCCCAGGCTTGGTCCTCCTTTCCTGGCTTCCAGCTGTGTTGAGCCTCCTGGGGCATGGCTGCCTGAGGGCAGCGCCCCTCTGTGTCCTCTGTTGTACCCGTCTGCGTGTTCCCGGCATTCAGGCTGGTGTCTGCCCCACGGTGGGATCACAGACTTCTCCAGTCAAAAGCTATTTCCTCAAGGCCCCGAGGAGGCTGTCATGGCCCTAGTCAGGTGGTGGGAGACGCCAGGCACTGGGAATCGGGTGGGCTGGCTCTACGAGGAGGAGGGTGATGATGGGGCTGCAGCGCCCTCTTGTGTCTGCGGGAGACCAGGCCCAGGAGAAAGCAAAGGTGTCCTGAGTGGCTGCCGGCTCTGCCCTGGACAGCCGCGTGCCATTCAGTGGAGAAATGGGCCGGGCCTTTGCCGTGGAGGAGGGACAGGCGCACGCTGGCCTTGCAGAGCAGCTTGCGGGTGCCCCAGTCACCTTCACGAAAGTCCATGGGCTCCGCGGGCCCAGAGGATAACTCACACACGGGCGCACTGTCCACTCCCGCGCAGCTCCTGGGTGCGCAGGGGAGGCCTCCTGGTCTCCTGGTCCGCGCGTGCCCGTCGCCACACCCATCCGCAGACCTCTCGGTTCCTTCTCCCCATCCACCACGAGTGCCTCACAGGCGGAGACTCAGCCTCATTCTTTGGCCCTAGCGCCCAGTTCATTGCCCGGCTTGCAGTAGAAGCTCAAATTCGTGGGGTGAATGAGTGAGTGAAGGGTCTCACCCTGTCTGGGGAAAGGTGGCGGCTGATGAAGGTGCCCCTGCCCCGGAAGTCGGGTGAGAAGACACCGGGCAGCTTTCTGCTTCTTCAGCAAGGTTGGCTGCATTTGCTCTGCAAAGCCTCCCAGTCAACTTGCATGTGAAATTAACTTACAATAATAAAGTGCTTTTCATGATTGCAAAGAAACGTCAGCATCTCAAGCTAGCAGGCCATGCAGCCTCATTCCCACATGCTCTCTTTAACGGAGCAAAGCTCATGGGAGGACAAACAAGACGCAGGGACCAGGTAAAGTTTAAATTAAACAGCCCTAGGAAGAAAGCCACTTAAACACAGTAATAAGACAACTTATCCTAAGTGGCAAACTCCCCCGACTTCATAATTAAAGTGAGGAAATAGATGAGGATGCCTGGTGTCACTGTCTTTATTTAATATTTTTGGCAGTTCTAGGAAATGGAAAAATAGGATAAAAAAATAATAGATGTGAACACTGGAAAGACATTCCTTCCATTGGTGATCCAATACTACCCTTAGAAAACGTGGCGCTGAAGATAAAGAGATTAAAATCAGCAAGATGGTTTGCAAAGGGGGTGGAAACAGAAACATGCAAAAGTGAATAATTTTGCGTGTAAAATAAAGCCTGTAAAAAGGGAAATGGAAAAATATTTTGAATCCCTTAGTGACAAAAATTATAAAGCCCTCAAGAATATGCTTAACTCTGAAAAAGGCACAGGTTCTAGATGAATAAAATTGTGCATGTTCATAATTTATAATTCTCAAAGGTTATGAATTATATATTCATGACTTATCAGTTTCAAAATCTGGAAATTTTAAATATGCCAAGACTTCTAAAATTTCTCACTTCTTTATTAGTATGTGTTTGTGATACACGATAAACACTTTCATCGTGGGGCATTGGTAGACACAAAAAGATGCATGACACACTCATACTTGAGTTTGTGAGAAGTCTGATTTCAAGACTTTGTTTTTTGTTTTTTTTGGTACCAGTGATCGAACTCAGGACCTTGTACTTGCCAGCAGGCACTGTGCCACTGAGCTATATCCCCAGCAGAAGACTTTGGGTTTTGAAAAAGAGAAGCAATGTCTTCAGGATATCGGCTGAAACTGCTCCTTGCTGAAGCGAGAGGAGCCTTGTTAGACATCAAGCACCGAAGGCAGAGACGGTGCACAGGGGGCTCCTCCAGCATCTTTTCAGCAGCTTCTTTTTCTGACTGTGTTTTTGCAAGAAAGATTTTTTTTCTCTTCTTGAGTTTCTAGTTAGTCCTCAGAGTCCCTGGATTACTGAGACTGTGCACCGTAGCACGGTGGTTTCTGGGTCTGAAGAAGGCACCCGGCTCCCGGCCGAGACAGTGCGAGCATCCGGACTTTGCTTCCGCGTGAAAAGCCCCAATGGAAGGTGGCCAGGGAGCGCTAGGTGGCAGAGCACCAGGGGTTGGCCTCAATGTGTCCTGTGCCAAGACTTTTCTTTGGAGAGGAGGGCTCTGTAGTCCTTTGTCCAAGGCAAGAGCTGAGGACCACAGAGGGGAGCTTGTGAAGGTGTTGGAGAGCCCTGGTCACTGCAGAGACGGCAGGACCTGCTTGTGGAGGGTGCAGTAGGGTCCCGGAGAGGGCTCGTAACTGCAGCCATGCTGGGAACAGGTGGGTGACCCTCAGACAGCCCAGAAGTGAACGTCCAGCTCCTCTAGTGAAACCACATCACGACTGACCACAAAGTGAAGGAAGAGAAGAGAACTGGGATCAGAGCACTGGATTCTCCTGCAGGAGGGTGAGAATGCACAAGGTCCTCTCTCTGGGGGTGCCACAGTGTGTAAGGTGCTGTTAAAATGTGCGAATGTTGTAGTGGGATACATGCAGGCAGTGACTTCACCCAGTGCAGATCCAACAGCACAAGAAAGCACGGACATGAAGCCAGGTATCTGGCCTCTAAGACTGGCTTCAGAGAACTTAAAGGGGGTGAAAATAAGGATCGACCTCGCTCAGGGATCTCTGTCTCTGTCTCCGAGGAATTACATGCTCAAGTGGAATAAAAGATCACTACTAATCTTCTGGAGCATGAATAAGATCATGTGGTTACTGTGGTGTTGGGGCATGGAGCCCCAAGGCTGCATGAGTTGCTGTGAGGTCAGGGTCACCACTAGAAACAGCCAGGAGCTGACCAGGGTGAGGCGGTGTGGATTCACCTCTGCTGAAGAGCAGAGCGTGCTGCACACAAGCGCCAAAGCCTCCCGCTGGCCAAGGTGCTGAAAAGCAGAGGTACTCCTGAATGGAATGGCCTGTGCACCTAACTGCCATTTGGGGACTGTCTGCAGCTGCTTCATGGATATTTGCAAGCTCCTTTCCCGACACTGCAGAGCCTGGCTGTTGCCCCTCCCTGCACCCAAGCTGGGGCATCTGGCGCCACCACACAGAGGTGAGTTGCACTGTCCTTAGCTGCTCCTGTAGCTGGCACCAAATCAGCCCTTCCAGTGCTGTGCTGGCCCTGCCTTGCTTGTTGTGCCAGAGCTGCTAATGCCCATGACACCGTGCTAGGGTGGCCTTCTGCAGTGAGAAAACACACTCTGTCTCCTGAAACCAAGGCTCTGTCTGCCCTTGGACTGCACACTGTGTCTGGACTAAGGCAGGAGCAGGACTCGAGTCCCCTGGGTTTCCAAATAGCCCTTCTGTGAGCTTTCTGGAAGTTTTTCTGCCTCCAGGTCCTTTTGGGCTATGTGATTCTAGGCAATGAGACCGTATGATACCCACTGACCAGAGCCGGTCACGTGTCACTGGCACAGCAGGAGTCTGGATGCCCTTCTGCATGGACACCTTCCCCTTAAGTCCCCCAGTCTTGGGGAAATGTGCTGCTAAAATGCCCCTGAGTGCTGTCTAGGCCTCAAATCTTGCACACCTGCGGCTGACAGAATCTGAAGTGCCCAGGCCATAGCACAGAGGAAGGACAGAGGAAGGAAGAGGGTCAGGGGAGATGTGCCCAGTGAAGATTAAGGGTCAGCCTCGGCAGGCCTGAGCAGCTGGAGATTCTCAGGGGACCACGGGGACCTCTCACCACCTTCTGCAGCCAGAGCTCACTGTGGTTCCTGAAGTGCTCCTCCATGAGGCACCCAAGGCAGCCTGATGCTGGGGCCTCTGGAGAGGGGTCCTGCATCACACTCTTCATCCTGCCAGGCTTCCCAAGGCACTCCATAGTCCAGCAGGGAGCCAGAGTAGGGGCTAAGGGCAAGGTTACTGCTGGTCTAAGGCTGAGAGAAGGTGACAAGGGGCCCAGGTGGGTCACAGGGGCCTTGTGTGCCCCAGCCGGACTGCGAGCAGGAGCGCAGAGTATGGCTTCTCAGCAGGGCCAGTGGTGTGAGTGCCACTGCACAGCAGGCAGGACAAGCGGCCTGACCATGGGAGGTGCGGCCATGACCCTTACCCTTGCAGGGCTGTGTGCCCAGTGCCTTCGACGCCCAAGACTTGGTCTGCTGAGGCTGAGCTGAGGTCGCAGTCTTTCCGAGGTCGTCCTAGAAGTCCCTGCAGAACTCTTGTGATGTCTTTGAGCATGCGGGCTGGAGACACTCCTGCCATCCAGTCACAGACCAGGGGGAGCAGGTAGCTTGGATTCATTACTGCTCCACCCGTGGGAGACTTGGAAGCACTTGGGCACCCACGTCGTGCTGGGGTCTGAGTGTGCATTTCCAAGTCCGAATGCTGGAACTCAGATTCCCACCGAGCTGCGCTGGGGGCCCCTGTCTGAGGTGCTGTGGTCTGAGTGGAGGAGGGGTTGTTGTCAAAGTGAGTTTGCCTTCTCTTCCCTCTCTCCCCACATGGCACCTTCTGCCATGGAGGACGGAGCAAGGACATTCCCACTTGCCCAGTCTCCTTGCTTATGCATGTCCCAGCTTCTACAACCACGAGCCAAGCACACTTCTATTTATCATCCATCAGCCAGTGGGACCTGGAGGACTCCAGTGCAGTGCACAATTGGCAGATGGTCGGGAGGCTATGGCTGGTGAGTTCTAGTCTCCTGTTGCAGCCCAGTCCTTCCCTGCTGGGGACTTTGCATGCTCAGTGCATGGCATGTGGCCAGCACACTGGGCGCCTTAACAATGTGCACACACGTGGATAAAGATCAGGCACTTACAAACATGATGATGTGCACTGTTGGTGATAACATGGTTTGCAAGGTGGTAAGACTGCATTTGACATGCAGGACAATGCAAACAATTGAAAAGGTTGAAAAATTTAATGCATAGACTACTGAGTTGACTTTGAAATTGAAATGTCGGTATGGGGTGAGTTTAGGGTTCATGATCATTTTAAAGCAGGCATTTGCAGTCTATGTGGAAGAGGGCTGGACAGAGGTATACAGACATCTGAATACATCAAAGGGCCTAGGGGAGACATTTTTAGATTTTGTCCATAAGTTATAATAATGTAGTGTAATTATGTTCATAAAAAAGATACAGGTGGCTCTTGACTTATGATGGTTTGACTCCGCTTTTCTGACCTTAGGGTGGCACAAAGGCAAGGAGCATTCAGTAGAAACTGTACTTTGAATGTCAGGCTCTTCCTGGGCCGGTCTCATGCAAGCTGGCCCTCTCTTGTGATGCAGGGTGGTGGGGTCACAGTTCCCTGTGAGTTTGGACCACGAGGGACAGCCAGAGACTCTCTATGGCAGATGCATTTGTTGAGCTAGGACGCTTTATAGCTTCAGGTACTCAGTGTATTTTTCTTGCTTTGCTCTCTTTGTTTTTGGAGACACAGTCTTGCTATGTAGCCCAAGATGCTCTTGGATTCTCTTCGATCCTCCTCCACAGCCTCCTGCTCAGTGCTTGCATTCCAGGTGTGTGCTTCCATGACTGGCTAAAATGAATTTTTGGTATTTTCAGTTTCTGTTGTGTCTCTCCAGGTGTGACCTCACGATGGGTCAAGAGGTACCACAGATCAGTTATGGGGACGTGTCCCCATTTTATCTGACCAGGTGTCAAACACATCCCTCTGGAGTCTACCCAAGAAGACACAAACTCAAGTGGAAGGAATAAGTGAGGTAAAGCCTTTTGTACCTGACTCCCATATTTTAAGAAAATATTTTTAAAGAAACTTTTAAAAGTCACATAGAGTGAGCTTATTTGTGTAGTAAGATTTTGCCATTTGCTGACAGCCACGGCCACAAAAATGAGGTGAGCACCATCCTCTGGGTGGCTTCTTTAGGTGGACGGTGTACCTATTCTTTAAACATTTACATGGTTTTAAAAAGATTTTACAGAACTTTCTTTCTTTCTTTTTTTTTTTCTTCCAGTACCAGGAATCGAACTCATGACCTTGTGCTTGCCAGGCAGGCACTGTGCCACTGAGCTAAATCCCCAGCCCAGAACTTTCAAACTTGGAGGAGAGTTGCAAGTCCAGCGTGAAGATCAATGATGGCCTCATGCTGACGCCATCCTCCCCAATCGTGGCCCATGTGTTTCCTACAAACAAAGCCCACGGCAGGCAGCACCACAGCGTCCAGGAAGCTCAGAGCACTGGCCCAGGACTGCCATGCGTCTTACCACCCGCCCGGCCTCGGCTGACCGTCCCAGGGACAGCCCGACACCACGGCCCACTGGAAGTTCCACGTGGCACTGAAAGCCAGGGATGCAAGTGCGTCACTACCTGGGGCCCTGCCAACGCCAGAGAGGGGTGCAGGCTGCTGTCCTGCATTCCCACTTCTGTCCTGATCCCCAACCGGGAGACACTGGGCTCTCCTCCTCGGACCCGTCTGCTGAAGGTCCTCTCCTGTGCACCATGCCTGCCACTACTCGCCACCCACGACCCCCAGAAACACTCCTCATTTTGCCTGGCTCCGAGCGCCCCGCCAGGTGCCCTGGTCACCTGTCATAGTGCAGCCACCCCATGATGGGCCGCCCTCTGGGAAGATGTCTGCACCATCCTGGGCCGGCTGAAGGTGTTAGGACTGAAGTGGGGGTGGGCAGGAAACAGGGAAAGGAGGTGAAAGAGGAGCAGAGGAAAGGCAGGCTGAGGTGGAAAGGAAAAGGGGGAGGGGGAGGGAGAAGAGGAAGGCGGGGAAAAGAAACAAGTGAAGATGAGGATGAGGAAGAGCTGATCGAACATCCACTAGATATCGCGCTGTGCCCGAGAGGGGCTGGATTTGACTGTGGCTTTTATATCCCTATAAGAGCTGACTAAAAGTAGTATACATTACCATTCTATGCAGAAGCAAGTAATGGAACCTTAAAACCCTTCTTGTCACTGTAGCTTAAATTACAGGCTAGGAAATGATGTCTAATAGGTCGCTTTGACTTTCTGATCATGGGTTCTCTCTATTCATGTCCATTTTTGTCTCATGTTGTGTGGACTCAACAGCTATGAGCTGCAGAATAAGTGGCTTTCAAAATGTGCTTAGAGTGCCGAATTACCATTCAACAGCTGTCTCACTCTATCTATACCTTCTCTGGGAGAACAGAGTCAATGAAGTGAAAGCAGTTTTAACATTGACCCAGATGTCTTGGCTTAGTTTGTTTTGAGTATGACTACTGTAAGCACATTCACGATCCCACCCATTGCTACAAAGAAGGGTTGCTGGCCTCCTTGGCTTCTGAGGAAGGAACTTCCTCGGAGGTCTGCGTCTCTTTCAGATTCATTTTCTAAGCCTCCCTCTTCATCCTCTGCTTTATTGTTGTTGAGGGGTGGTAGCGGAGAAGATGGCTACGATGACTCATTGCATCACACAACTTTCCTCAGCTTTGGGGTGGTGGAGATGTGGAGATCCTCCTCCTTGTGAGTCTTTGTTAGTCCATCAAGTAACGGCAGAACACCAGCCACCCAACAGTGACCCCAAACACCAGCCGTCCAACATGACCATTAAATACCAGCTACCCAACGGTGACTGCTGAACACGGGCCATCAGTGACCCCCGAAACCAGGCATGAAAGAGCAACTGCAAACATCAGTTCTGTGTGACATAATTCAAGAAGATAACAAGGACTCTGCTCCAAGGAATCAGGATTAGGAAGGGAAATATCCACATCTGACACTGTCAGGGAGTACCTTTAGCATAGGGTGTTGACCAAGAACAGACAGACGACTGGTTTAGGAAGACAGTGACTTTCTCTAGTGCTAAGCCAACCTTCACTCCTTTCCTCAACAGGCACATAGGTGCCTGTTCTACCCATAGAAACCTCTGTCTTCATGGGCATCAAATCCTTATCAAATGCACACACTGTGAAGGCAGAATGTGAGCTTCAGGGTCCCTGCTCATCTCTAGGATGAGCTGTTGCTCCCATTCCTGCAGTTGCTAAAAGTTTATGTTTTGTCATGTGTGGGGTGAGTGCCTCCTGTAAGTACCCTGTTGGCCAATGGCTTTATAGGGATGCACTACTAGCATATAAACCCCTGGGGCTGGGGCAGTGGTTGGAATGAGTGTCTTCTACATTCTTATCTAAGTGTGAACCTACGCTGTTTTCAAAGGTATGTAACTGCCCTACATGAAACCAACAAGTGTTACGAGAGTGTGACCTCAATCGCAGCTTTCTTCTCTTCCTTGGGGCATCTCTCAGCCTTACTTCCTGTCCCTTCTCCAAGTCTGCCATGCCAAGCACACGGAACCCTGGTGACTAGGCTAGATTAGCAGGGTTTAGGGGCAGATGGGCACAGCAGAACCCAGCTCTGCAGATGGGCAGAGGGGCTTGGTACAGAATCTACTGTGAACAGGCAGGAAATGCCCTAGAGCCCAAAGGAGGAGGGAGAGGATGTGGTCAGGAAGGAGCAGAGAGCTGTGTCTGGGAGATCGTACAAGGCACTGAAAGCTCGGAAAGGAGCCCTAACTTTATAGGCACTGAAAGAACGTTGAGAGAAGGACAGACATTTCTTCCAGCAGCGGCCTTCAACAGAAGCGCTGCCACGGTTCTGTGAAATTTTGGCCTGAACTTTACAGATGTTGAAGCTGATTAATACAGGCTGGAACTTTTGCCCCCGTTCTCCAATGTGTAATTTACACACTTTGTATCCACCGAAGTGGTCTTGTTGCCTCTGTTGGTTCAAAGGTGAGTTTCCTCTCACCGAATGCCCCCAAATTCCTCCTTCTGTCCACTTCAGGAATAAGAGCTGAGTGAGTACAGGGTCAAAAGTTAAAAATCCTTTTCTGCCAATGGGATTTACCTGCTGTAGATCCTGAAACCAGGACCTTGGGTGGAGATGGCCACTCGGGCTGCCCCTTGGTGCGTGTGGCCACTGCCAGTGCAGCTTCCCTCCAGCTCTGGCCCACAGTCCTCTCCAGCATCTGGAGGCCAAGTCTCCTCTGGTCTGGGGCACTGGTGGGACAGCTGGGATGGCAGGACTGCATGTCCTACACCAGCCTGCCCCATGACCCAGAGAATGCCCCAATGGGAGCTCCAGGGCTCAGCATCCTGAGAACGCAAGCCACTTTGTTTAATAATCATGCTTTTTGCCCTCTGAATAACGCATCCCCATCTTTAGCTTTCATTTCCATGTAAGCCATTTACATTTGGTTTTCAAAATTCTTCATTGTTCTGGTCTGCAGGTGCCTCTTTCTGGTAGCCCAGGGGTACTATTTATTTTTATATTTCTTCTGTCAAGAAATGGCTGTGCTTGGGAAGGTGTTTTGGATAGAAATATGCAAGGTCTGGCCATTTCCAGAGAGGAGCAAAGTGAACTGTCTGGAAGGAGCTCACCAGGGCAGGGTGACCTGTAACATGCAGGCTTCTGTCATCCAGACCCAGGGCCACTGCAATGAAAGGAATGGGAAGATTCTGGAGGCATTATTGACCAGGACCAAAGATCATTATTTATTTTCAGTAGACATTTTATGTAAAATGTCTGTTGACATAGAAAGGTATATATCGTTACCAACTGTCAACATGCCCATTACGAGCCCAGTGACAGAGTAGGTGCCCAGCAGGATGGTGAGAAGTTCCTTTTCCATGGAGACATATACTTGGGTGTTAGTGGGTTAGTTGGTTCCTGCCAGTGGGATGCTTGGAGCCCGGCTCTATGAGTGCTTCCAAAATATTCAAGAAACTTACACTAATGATACAACCTGCTCTGGGTACAGGCCGCCTCACAGGGAATCACTCGAAATGTCTGACAGATGGAACAGATGTTCTTACTCACCAACACACTAGCAATGCTCCAAGGGGCCACATGCTTGGTTTTAAACATTCACTTGGAGAAATTCAAAATTACAAAGGGCAGCTGAGGTTAATGTCTTGGAAACTCAATGTATAAATGATGTCTGGAGAATTAGGTGGCTGTAGAACCAAATGGTTCATTTTCAAATTTGCTTCTGGGCAGTGATTCATCCTGCAGGTTTGAAGTGAAAGATATGGCTTTACCAATGGGGTGCAGGTTATTTATTATTTGTCCAGTTCTAGGGCTGCTCATTTGCAGTTAGGCATGAATTATTAACAAGTCCTACACTGGAGCAGGCTATAAAAGTGTGCGTTGGATAAACTGTGGGTTGGCACTTTGAGGGGCATGACTAGCATTAATTCTTCTGTCAGGCAGATTTCCTTTGCTGTAAAAAGCACCTGAAAAAACCAACTGATGAGGAGGAAAGGTTGATTTCGGCCTATTGTTTCAGAGTGTTCAGTCCCTGGTTACTTGGTGTCATTGACTTTGGAGACTGTGGTAAGGCAGAAACATCAGAGGGAAAGGGTGTGGCAAAGCAAAGCTGCTTATCTCATGGCGGCCTGGAAGTGAAGGAGAACAAGAAAGAACTGGAGGAGGAGTCTTGACATTCCCTTCCAGGGTGCACCCCACTGATCTAATCAGGCCCTGCCGGCTAAAGGCCCCACCACTGTCCAACAGCACCATGGACAGTGACTAAGCCTGCAACATGTAGGCCTTTTGAGGGACGTTCAGGGCCAATCCATGCTGTCCCTGGAGCTGGGTGAAGGAATATGGCAATTCTTCCTGCTGACCTGAACACTGTGTGAGAACCAGAGGTGCCTGTCAGGTGGCAGCTTGAACATCGGCTGCCTGCAGGAGAACCTCTGGAGTGGCTACTTCCATTCCTTTGAGCAGCAATCATCATGTGTGTCTCTTCATGACATGCTGGCTTTTTTTTATCTTGGTTGACCAGAATGCTTTAATTTAGTCCCCTTTAAAAAACATCTGTCTCATCCCAATCAGCACCATGAGGCAAATTTTAGGATGCATCTCAATTCCCAGTTAGGTCCTATCACAGACTGTATGGAATGTGAAACTTCATCATTTAGTATTCATTATTCTCAAGAGATTGCAAGTGTGACAGACACATAACACATGGCAGCTACCTCCTCCCCACTTGTGTGGTTGGCAGATATCACCAACCTGTCCCTCAGGACTTCCGTGACATCACCAACCCCTCCCCATGTCTTCCATTCTCAGGGAGCCTGGACACAGCCTTAGGATCTTTTTTGCCATAGTAGTGCGGCCAGCGACATCCGACCAAGTTGTTTTCCCGGTCCCCATGTTTCATTCCTGCTTATTCAACACTCTGTGATGACTGTGGCTCAGGCAGGTGTAACATGACACACTAGTGTGCATTTCCTAGTGCAGGATGTGCACGGACACCTGGGAGTGCGGGACACTTGTGGGGCTGGGGGAGGCACAGGCAGGAACAGGTGAGGGCTAAGGAAACCCAAGGAAATGTGGTCTTCAGCCAAGAACCAGTCACAGAAGAACCCTAGTGCGTGCACTCCTGCGGCTACCACACATCTTTTCTCCACATCTACAGGTGGCTGATCTAACTTCCTGTGACTCTGGCACCTGCGGCCATGCCTGGAACTTGCTAACCTGCTAGGGAATGCACAAGGGGCCCCAACCCGGCTCAGTGGAGTGTAAGAACGCACACTCTGATTTGGAACTCATACAAAGGACGCCACTTGATAATTTCATGGAATTTACCATCTCTCACCTCAGCCCCAGCTTCGCACCCTGAGTCTGTAGCAAGTGGACATCAGGAAGTTCTGAACTGATCACTAAGACAATAACAATTATGACCATAATGGTAAGCTAAATTTACCAAGTACCTGCTGTGCCTCAGGTACACAGTAAGCACCTTACAGGCATTAGCTTAATTCACCCTCCCAGCGACTTCACAGGGTGGTCACCGCCCGTGCCCAACAGAGATATGGAGCGCTTAGCAAGATGAACCCATGTGCCCAAGGTCACAAGGACCGTAAGTGGTAGAGTCCAGACTCTCACCCAGGCCTGTCCCATCCTTGCTCAACAGATCTCTGCTCCTGCCCCTTCTGGGTGGCCCTTCTTCCTATTGTCATTGGTGTGATGGGACAAGCACATATTTGGGATAGATTATCAAGGAGTTGGGTCACAGGAACATAGTTTTCTGAGATTTTTCGTACAACTCCGATTCTTTATAGGCTTGCACATGGACCTCTAGAATTGTTTTATTACTCTTCTGGATGACCCAGGTCTGTTGATGTGTGAGACATTGCAAGTAGCTTACAGAGAACAGGAGACGGACCTCAGGGTGGCGACTTAGCAAGGGCAGTGTGCCCCGAAAGCCGCAGCCCTCTGAAAATGAATGAGTGGGTGCGAAGCACTCCTGCTGTGGAGCCGCACCCTTGGGACCTGCACCTGTCCCAGTGTGAGCTGTGCTCCCACACAGCCAGCCCTTCCCACTGTGTCCCCGCACACCCCAGCACCCACCTGCAGCAGCCGTGGCATGGGTAGCAGCCACTCACCTTCACACTGCAGCAGGAAGTAGTCGGCGCTGTGGCTGAAGGAGGCGCTGAAGTAGGTGCAGTTCTCCACCAGGTCGCAGGACAGGCACTGCCTGTTGAAGTTGCCCACTGTGTTGGCACTGGAAGACAAGGACCCGGTGTGAACCAAGGCAGTGGGTGCATGGTCGGTGGTCAAGGCTAGGACTCTGTGTGTGCACTTGAGCCGAGTGACATCTCTTCTACCAGGCTCCCCACAGGTCCCTGCTGCTGCCTTCCCTGGGCCTCACTCCCACCCATCTCCTTGCTGGGGTACCAGAGACACCAGCTCCATCCCACAACCCTCCCCTCCCTCCCATCTTGGAGTTCTCAGCACCTTTGCTCCTGGGATGGTTTCTCCCTGCACACCTGTGGCTCAGCTCTGAGCATGTGAGAGGGTGCCGTTGCTTGGTAATGCTACCCAGTGTTTTGAACCCCTGTGTGCTGTGCTCGGAATGGACAATGGGCAACTTGAGAACATGGAGCGGGTTCACAAAAGGCAGAGCTCCAGGGGCACAAGTTGGCCCGGCCCTGGCCGCTTCTAAACCTGACTGCCAATGGATGGTGAGAGGTGTAAGTGATACTGTTTTCCAGACATGGAACTGGGTGGACAGGGATGCCCTGGTCAATCATAGTGTCCCATGAGAAGGGCTAAGTGTCACCTGACAGAAGGAAGGGGATGCCTGTATCCTGGGAGAAGCTCTCACCTGCACGTCTGCACAGGAAGAGGCCACTATGACCGCACACTGCAGTGTGACAGAAGGCAGCACCTGGTACTCTTTGCTACACACAGGTTAAACGGGCCACCTTCTTTTTGTACATAAACTCGGTGACCGGATTTCAACGATCCTAGCAGATGTGCAGCTGCTCACCAGGGGCTTCTTCCCCCGCCTGCACCCTGTGGGCTGGCTTTCCACTCTCAGCCAGAAGCCCAGTGCATTGAGGGGAGATGGCCCTGAGCCTGGGCTCCTCTGCCATTTCCGTGTTGGGCAGGGGCTGATGGGCATCAGCTCCATCCAGACTTTCAGGCAGGAGCTCAAGTCCCCTGATCTGCATTGCATGAGGTCCTCTTCATTAGCTGTGCATGCTCAGGGAGCAGCCAGCAGTAGCCCACCTGCGGGGAGGCATCTAAGAGGCACCCTTGGGCCCTCCTCCCTCTGCTGTCCTCAGTTCTGGGATACATAATGAGAGCCTGTGCTGAGCGAGACCTCAGGTCTAGTTCTGGTTAGGATCTGCGCACCTCTGTCCATCCTCAGCCTGCTTTGAGTTCATGGAGCTTGTGCAAAGTTGTACAGCAAGTGTGCAACAGGCTGGAACAGCACACCAGCTCCCCTCCCAGCCCACCAGCTGCGAACCAGGCTCTGCTGTTCCCCAAACACCCGCTGAGAATGACCTCCAGTTCGCACTCAAATTCAGGTGCAAGGAAAGACTGCAGATGCCCACCCATTGTTAGGCAGGGGTGACGGGGGGAAGGCAGTGTGGAGAGGCCCTCCATCCAACAAGAGCAGGGAAATTGAATGAGGCTTCAGATGTGCTGGCTCCTCTCCAGATCTTAGAGCTCCCCGCTCTGGCCCCTCTGTGTGCTGAGAGGTGCAATCTTGTCCCACAAGCCTGCAGTGCCCAGGGGAGGGGAGCCTCATGTACTGGAGTCAGAGCTACCTGTACAGCTGGCGTCTCTGCGGCAGGTCCTCCGTGCTCAGGAAGTAGCTGCAGAGGTGGTGAAAGAGCACAGGTTAGCTGCCCAGTGCATGCTAGGTACCACCGTCCAGTTTCCCAGAAAGGCCCTGGTTCCCTGGGCACACCAGGAGCCCGGGCACACCTGCGGCTGGGGCAGGAAAGGCCAGCGCAGAGTCTTCAGCCCCAGGTGCCTCCTGCCCTGGACTTGCCTGAGAGCTGTGGATCCTGTGTCAGGGTGAGGACAGGGTGATGGCATCCGCATTTGGACCTGGGAATTTCTTCCCCAGATCAGCGACCCTCTGGCTCCATCTGTGTTGGCATGAAGCCTGGCGTAGTAAATACTCGCTGTCCGACTCTCCTGAGACCCGGATGCTGCCGGGTGTGAGTGGGGACTCAGAGGCCATGTTGGCTCAATCCTGGCTCTGCAGGGCCCCAGCTGAATTACCTGGGGTGGATGACTTGGCTGCTCTGAGTCCTGGCTTGTTTAACTTAAAAACAGGAAAGCAAGGAGCCCACCCTGTGTAGCTACGAAATGGGAATGCTGGCAACGCACTCGGTCCTGAGCCGAGTGCAGCAGAGACTCAGGGAGGACCAGGACAGCAGCTGCCACCGGCCGCAGGTGTCCCTCATGGGGCGGGGCACACATCACTCTGTGCCCGGCGGAGAGGCTGGGGTGCTGAGACGGATGCGTGTGCCTGGGCAGCTGGAGCCCGTGCCTGCTGTCTGGTCCAGGAGCAAGAGGCGACCAGAAAGGGCAGGTGGGCCCCGCGGGTCGGGACGACGGCGCCCCGGAACACAGCCCCATCTCACTCACATCTTATTGCGCTTCTCGTCGTAGGACAGGATCTTGGTCACGTCCCAGTCCCCGGAGGTGATGGACTGGATGTTGTCATTGCTGCTGTTGGGCTGAAATGCAGAGAGGGCGTCAGGAGCCGACCAGGACCCGGCTGCCAGACCCAAGACAGATGCCTTCGTGCCACCCTGCCGCCCATTCAGCCCACTCTGCACTGGGCCACAGGAGTGCTGTGGTCCACGACCCTAGCACCCACCCCAGACTCTCCAGCTGTGCCACAAGGGTCAGGGGTTTGTGCCCTGTATGTGGCAGGTGCCTGCCGCTCTGACTCTATGGGCCCGGGAGGAAGGAAGGAGAGAAGGGGGGATGGGTGCGTGAGATCAGGCAAAAAGCGCAGGCGCGGCGGGGGGGGGGGGGGACTGCAGTCTGCTCTGCACTCTGTGGCCCTCGCCGAGGCGGGTGGGATGACTGGTGTGTGTTTTGCACGCACACTCCCACGTGCTTCCACCAGCGAAGCTCCACCATCAGAGCTTTGAATCATCATGAGAAAGAGGTGCCGCCAGCAGTGACTTGGTGCGTGAGGTGCAGCTGTGGGCAGCTGTTCCGCGGGAGGGGGCGGGAGGCAGGTGCCCAAGTGGATGGAAAGTAACGTAGGTGAAGAAGGCCTGGTGGCCAACAGCCTGGGACCACAGACGTGGGAGCAGGGCGTGCGTGAGGAGCTGGGCGGGGATGTGGACTTGGTGGGGGCGGTGACTGGGTCACCTAGGGGCTCCTGGGCTCAGACGCCAAGGCCTGGGGTGGGAATGGGTGCCGTGGACGGGGCGGGACCTGCTTCCTGCTGGGTGTGGACAGAGGTGATCAGTGCTGATCATCCGCATGAATTCAGAGACTGAATAGAAACATCCAACTTTCAAAGACTCTTATTTCAAATGACCCCAAATGAGAAAACAAAGGAATGCGGGGCTAGAGAAGGAAGACTAGAAAAGTCCCCAGTGAAGACAGGCTGCAGGCTGTCCGGAGGTCACCTGGCTACGAGACTGGAAAAGGAGACTTTCTCTCCGAGAAGTCACGGGGTCTCCCTCTCTTCTTCCCGCCTGCTCTTCGGTGGGTGTTCTTGGGACTTTTCTTTTTTTGGAATTGGCTTTTGGGCCATCATGAACACAAGCCTCCTACTTCAAAGCCATAGAATATTTTGACCAATCTTTTCCCTATTCACGTGTCCTGACCTCAAATAACTTTAAATGATTTAAAAATGAATCCCGGGGTCATGGGGTCTGTGACCTCGACGATGCTCCTTGCTGACCGTCAGACCCCGAAGTCAGGTGCGTGGCGAGGGGCCGTCACCGCAGCATGAAGCCACAGCTGCCTCTGGCTCCAGGATGGGGGCCACTAGCAGGTCTGCTGCGGGGCAGGGTGTAAAGCACAGTTGGACCCCCAAAGTCCTGGCTGTACCCAGCCGTGAGCCCAGCCCCCTGCTGTTGCCAGATGCCCCCCTTTCCAACCTAAAGCCCGCTGGACTCTCTGCCCTTGGACCTGATGGTTCTACAACTCTAGTACACCCTTCGGCACCAATGTGAGTGCCACCTCCAGGGCTCTTTAGGTCCCTGGAAAGGACACACACGCTCAGTTGTGAGAGCTGCTTCCAACACACACAAACCGCCGCATTCACCTGGGATGACGACACCGTGATGTGATAGAATTTTCCTCGTCCCCCCTGTGGGATTGCTCTGACGAAGAAAAACTTCCGGCCATCCTTGGAGAACACAGGCTCTTCATTCTGCAGACAAACACAAGGGGCCCGATCAACACAGCGCTCCTGGTTGCTCTGGAGAAGGACAGCAGGATGTGGTGAATGTGGGTTTGTCTTCTCTGGTTCTTAGGGAGAGAAGCAGTGGGGAGGAGGGTGCTGTGTGGGTCTTCTCTTTCCTCAGGAAGCCTGAAGCAGACTGCTGGCTTTTTAAAAGAAGAGGAGCAATGGCGAATTAAGAGGCCACAGTGCCGGTGGAGGCGTACGAAAGAGCGTCCCTTAGTCCCCAAAGCCCAGAGGGAGGCGGGTTGTGTGCGCCCCACGCTCACCTCGAGAACAGGCACGCGCTTCCCGAGGCACCACTGCCCCCAAGCACAGGGTGCGCCCGAAGTTCTGCGGCGGTCTTTGTGACCAACCCGGAGGAACACAACCCTGAAACATCACGAACCTGATTCTGTCTACAGAATGAATTCTCTCCTTTCAAGGCCGTCTTTACTCTTTTCTTTAACATAATCCATTCTGCACTGAGTAGCTCATCAAGAAGACGAGGGAAAAAGAAAAAAGTGACATCCGCATAACCTCAAATGTAGACAAGAGGAAAGACGGGGCACTTGCCCCTGGCCACTCACATGGGGAGGGAGGTTCAGTGTAAACTGGCATGGACAGGCCTGAGGCTCGGGTCCACAGTCGGAACCAGCACTCAGGGGTTCCTGGGGACAGGCCTCAGGCTGGGTTTAAGGGCAGAGGAGTGGAGCACTGCCACCAGCTCAGTCGGGCTCCCCAAACCCGGAACAGCCAGGCGCCCAAGCTCCAGAGCCCCGTGCAGGGCGGCTGCCACTCTGCCGGTCGGAGGGGGCCTGTGGAGAGGCAGCCCCCGCTCTGCAGCTCAAGCCCAGAAGTTCCCATCCGTGAACACCAATTAGTTGGCTCTGATACCTATTTTCTGATCCAAGGGGCTCCGCGCTAAGGCAGGGAGGAGAACAAACAGTAAATAAACCTCAGCTGGCACAAGGAAAACTCATTTCCCCGCGGTGCACGAGCACATGCAAAGATGATGTGCCCAGAGAAATAAACTAACATGTGATTAAAATGACATTTAATCTTCATGAATATTTGCAATAAAATGAAACCTTTAATCTGCAAATATTGATTTTCCTATTTAGAGCTGGAAGCATGGTATTTAGCAGGAGAGGGCGTGGAAGGAGCAGCCGTTAATTTGTCCCTCCGCACGCTCTTCTATTTGCTGACAGCAGCACGCATGAGGCGATGTTACCCCAGTTTTCTGGGGGGGCTGTTTGCACTTTGGGTAGAAATGAAGTGTGATATAATTAATTCCGGCCAGAAGCATTGTGTTTGTTCTGACCCTGTGTTCACCGTGGACACCAGGGAGGGGTCCGTCTTCACCCCTCTGAGACTCAGTTTCCCCTGCTGTGAGCCTAGTTTTAGTGACAGAGGGCATAGCTTTTGGCCGGGGGCCTTGGGTGTCAGTGTTGGTTCCGACCCTCGTCGGATGTGGGCAGCGTTTCTGGTCTAACATGGTTCCTGCAGCTCCATTCATGGCAGGTCTGTAAGGACTGAGTCCTTCACATCCTCGAGGGCCTCTGTTTGTTTGTTTTTTTTTTGTTTGTCTGTTTTTCTCCTGTACCAGGAACCGAACTCACGACCTTGCACTTGCCAGGCAGGCGCTTTTGCCACTGAGCTAAATCCCCAGCCCCTTGAGGGCCTCTGCCTGAGCTATTTGGAGTGTTCCTGCCAATTCTTTCCACAGTTTACATGTGTTTATCTTCTCCAGACTTCCAGGCAAAATTCTGATGAATTTTGAAACCAAAAATCTGGTGAAAGAAGACGGACAGTTAGAAATTGACCCATAGGACTCAGAGCAACCAGACGGATTGCCCTGGGTTCCACACCCCTGGCGGTGGCGGCGGTGGCGGTGTTGGGTCCTGGCGATGCACTCTCCCCACAGGGTAGCAGCGGTGGGTCTGTGCATGAAGGGAGAACCTGCAGCGGGAAGCCGGCAGGCGTCCACACACATCACCCATAACTCTTGGCTCCCGGGGGTCTCTGTGGGGGTCCACACCAGGGACTATGGGAGGAGATGGAGGAAGAGAGAGGAGGCGGGGCTCGGGGGAGTCCCTGCAGCCTGAGGGCAGCAGCAGGCCCAGCTCAGGCCGTCCTGCGGGTCACGGGTAATCGGGCGACTGGCTGATGTGAGCACACAGGGTCCCTGGGGCCTGCAGATTTACCAGGTGCAGCTATGCCGGGGTATGTGGGGCAGGCTCCTGTGACCCGCTGGAGATGGGTGGGTGGAGGTGGTGTGCCCTTGGCCAGCGTCCTGCTCAGGGGTCCCCACAAGCCCCTGAGGAGAAACACTCCAGCCTGAACAGGCAGCCAGCAGCCTTGTGGGCTGGGATGACAGATCCAGCCAGACAGGAGCTCCTGAACTGTCCTGCAGGATGTCATGATGTCCCAAAGGAGCGAGAGCACTGCGGGTGATCTTTGGAAAGCTGGGCCCGTGAATTCTTTGAGGAAAGCAGGATCTTAATGAGAAGCTGTTTGAAACTGGCCCTTTCTGCTGAGCAGGGACTCTGAGGCCCGTGCAGCCCTGAGCCTGCTGTCTGCAGGGCAGTTAGGCACACGAGGCCCCTCACTGTGGCCTGGGAGAGCACATCTAACGTGTGCCGAGGGAGGGTCTCGGCCGCTGGCCGCCTGCCCCACACCACAGCGTCGCAGAGGAGCCCGCTCCTGTCACACAGCTCGGTGCCTCAAGCTCAAGGCTACATTGTATATTTTCAAGTAGTTGTTCTTCAGGCGGCAAGCTGTTTGCTCAGTAAATGCTTTACAGTTTACAGTTTAAAGCTATAAGAGTGGTGATTTTAATGTATGCTACTGTCTAAGGTTCGCTTTGAATTCTCCGGAAAGGACCCGGTGTCCTGAATCCCAGGCAGGCTGTCCCCTGTGCCAGGCTGATGTCTTTTGTGGGTGATGGGACACACAGCCGATAGATGCAGAAGGATCCCCGGGCAACCCCGGCTCTGCGGCCACTCTGGCAGTGGAGGGTGGACCCGTGGTCTATCCTTGATTCTGGGATCACAAGCTGCTATCCCCCAGAGCTGGTCTCTCACCAGCGAGGACTCCAGGCCCTTGGGGGATGTCCTGGGGGACAGAGAAAGGGACCCAGAGCTGCTGTCCTCCTCTTCCCACCTGTCCCTGACAGACACTGCTGGCCTCTCCTGGCACGGCCATTGCTTCTGTGCAGAATCGCCACTGCCCAGGCAGGAGTCCCACGCCCCCCGCTGCGGGTCACTTTGCTGTCCGTCTGTCACGGACCTGCACTGAGGCTCAGTTTTTGAATGTACTTGAGGGTGAATGCACCCCGTGTCTCCATACTTGGGAAGTTCTGCACACGTCTGAGTTCTTAGTCCAGACTGCATTGTCTCAGAGCTGGCACCTGGCCTGGTTCAGTCCTTAAAATTTATTGAGGTAAAAATGAACATATTATAAAACGAAAATATTTTAATGAAAGTGAACAGTTACCAGTGCACTTGGTAAATTCACAATGCCGCGCAGCCGCCGGCTCTGCTCGGAAGCGCTTCCATCACCCCACACAGAACTCTGCATCCGCTGAGCTCTGCTCCCCGGCGCCCGGCCCTGACAAGCAGGGCGGGCTTTCTGTCTTCAGGAACTTCTCTATCTCGGTTGTGTCGTGTGAATGGACACGCCCTGTGGGGGCCTCTGTGTGTGGCTCGTTGCACGCGGGGCGTGTTCCTGCAGCCCTAGTCACAGCACCGGGAGGCGGAAGCTACCCAGAGCTGTCAAAAAATAGGCAAATGTTGGATGTCCATAGAAGGGAACATTATGTGACCGTGAAAGGGATGGTACAGGCACAGGCCACACTCAGCATGAGAGGGGCTGATTCACTTTTTACAGTTAAAAAAATTTAAAGTGACAAATTATTGAGTGTATATATTGGTATAACAATATTTTTTTACATATATAATATGGAATGGCCCCATTGAGCTAATTAATATATGCGTTTTCTCATATACTTCTCATTTTTCTGTGTTGAGAACTACATAAAATTCATTCTTCTGGCCATTTTAAAGAACGGAACACATTGTTATTAAATATAGCTACCGCTTTACTTTTGTCTAACTGGAGCTATTCCTGTGCTGGGAAAGACTGGCAGATGCTGGGAAAGGAAGTACTGCACTCAAAGGTGCAGGGTAGGATGTGAGGCTCCGCCCCGGAAGGCGTGGCCACAGGGCCGCGGCGGGTGGCTGATTTCAGGGATAACAAGCACAGAGAGCCAGGGCGCACTGGTATCCGTGAAGGACTGTAGCTGACAGGTGTGCTGTCCAGCTTTAGTTATTTCCCATATCAATAAAAAAATCCCCTTTTAAGATTCAAACCTAGTTTGATTTTTCCCACAGAATTTTAAGAAAAGGTGCATTCCCTGAGGTGGGACAGGAAGAAAAGAAGCTTCCCAAACTTTACTCCTGCTCTTCCTAGTGCAAGAGTGCGTGAGGAAACAATAAGAACCGAGAAAAGCAAATACCAGGCCTGAGGCCTTTCTTCCTGTGGTAAATGTAGCCTAAAAGAGGTTGTCGCAGGCTAGTTTGCACAGGCTTTTTGCCGTCATTCTGTGGGGTTGTTTTTGTGGTGCTGCGGATGGAACCCAGGACCTCCTGCGGGCCAGGCAAGCAGTCACCACTGGGCCACTCCCCATTCCTTCCGGTTTTCAGTTCCTAGACCCCGTTCCAGTGTGTCTTTCTGGACCTGAGCGGGGATGAAAACCCAGGGGCCAGTTCTGAGGAAGAACCTGCTGAGTCACAGAGGCATCTACTTCAGATTAAAACAAATCAACCACATTTGTACTTTTATTACTATCACAGACTAGATCTGGGCAACTTTTGTGGATTCATCATTTGGAACTCACGCAAGGGCGTAGGCTAGCTGGGAGCAGGGGTCTATGTGTGGCTCGGAGCTGTGACCTACCCACTGCCTTCTGTGGACACGGTTTGTGCAGAAGCCTTGGGTTCCAGGGGAGGCGGGGATGAGACAGGAGCTCCGCACCCTTACCTGTTGCTAGGTTACTGTTCCTGGGTAACTAGAGAGATGTCAGCAAGGGGCCCAGTGGAGGGAGGGGGTCAGCTGGAGGTGGTGGTGAGGACCCGGAGGGGGCAGTTACCTGTCTGTGGAGCCAGGCTTCACTTTCATCCTCATGTTTCTGCAAAATGAAACAGGAGCGTTAGCGTGGGGTTCTGCCGCGCTGTGTCTGTGGCCTGCGGTGCAGAGGGCAATTTGACTTTATGGGCACATGGGCTGCCCAGGCCCGGGCGGCTGGTGCGGGGAGCGAGTCATCCTGCTCTTTGCTCTGTCTCCACTGAGGCTCAGCACACAATACTAGCCTCCTTCAGCAAGAAGAAGCCACTGTCCCAAACAAGGGCAGCCCTCAGGGCGGAGGGCTGTGGGAGAAGGCGGCGTTTCTGTCACCCGGTGTCACTATGGGTCGGCGCATGCCCACATGGGTGTCCCCACTGATGGCCCGGGTCCCCCAGAGGCAGATGGCACTATGGGAGTCGTGGGGTGTTGTAAACAGGAGCTCTCTGTGAGCTGTGAAGCCTGGAAGGACGCACAACCAAACCAAACCAAACTCCAGCACAGCACACAGCTGCTGGCACCACACTGCGCCCAAGGCCCCAGGCCTGCCCCGGGGGACCGTCTGACCTTCCCGGGCAAGGCTGTGCCCCGGGCTCCATGCACAGGTTGGGCACGGAGGACATGTGCCCAGGGAGCACTTGCTGTGTCAGCCCTGGCAGCCTGCCTGCCTGTCTGCCCTCCGACAGCCCCACAGAATAACCCGAATCTGCTCCAAGTGACTTAAAAGGGAAAGAAACCCCTGGCCAACTTGGTGACGTTATTCCTAGAAACAAATCACTGTGATCTTCTGCCATTCCCAGGCAGCTCAGGGAGAGCTGCTTTTTAGAACCCTGGCCCAGCCTGGCCCTTTTAAGGACCCACCTGAGGCTGTGGATCCATCATTCCCACTCCACACCAGGTGGCCTGCTTCTCAGGGCTGTGACCCAGCTGTCCCTGCCCACACAGGGCCAGGCAAGCTAAATTGTCCAGGCTGAGATCCAACTTGCAATCCTCCTGCCTCAGCCTCCCAGAGGGCTGGGATTACAAGCATGTGTCAGCATGCCTGGCCTTCCAGCCTTTCTTCTATTCCTCTTCACTCCCTCTCTTCTTCTTTCACTCTCTCGTCCCTACACTTGCCTCCTGTCACTGCACGTCATCAGATACAAGCATTCCTGGCTCCCCAGGACCTGCCCCATCCATCGGGAGGGAGGCTCCCGGCCCTGGGGGTGGGGTGGGGGAAAGAGCAGAAGTGGTCCTGGAAGCCGGGGCTCTGGCCTGAGCCAGTTCCCGCCCCCCTTTGAGCACCACCTAGGGAGCAAGATCCAGGCCCTACAGCAGCTGCTAGGGCACTCCGGTGGGGTGCAGGGATTTAACAGGGCTTCTTGGCCTGTGGCTCCTCTGGGGTGTTCACGGTGATACCACATTTACCCACCAGGTGGCACCAAAAACCAGAGACCTGGCCACCAGGGCAGCCGCAGCACCTGCTAAGAGGCAGCTCAGGCCCAAAGGCGCTCTGACGCCCCCCTGCCTGCTTCCCGCGGGCGGACCCCTTCCCACCGTACCTTTGTGCAGACCCCCGTGGTGGCGTCGCAGAGGGTCAGGATGGACACGTTCTGCGCCCGGTTCAGCCAGGTCACGGCGACCTTGGTGCTGGTGGCCCACTTCACCATGGTGATGTAGTACTCCCTGCAAACAGGCCAAAGCAGGGGTGGGCAGGGAGCCTGGGGGCAGCAGAGGTCGCCCTCAGGCCTGGGCCCAGGGCAGCCTGCAATGAGGGCGCACAGAGGGCTGCCGGGTTCTGCGTGGCGTTTATGGAGGAGGCGCAGAGTGGGAACCTGAGACACCCGCATGAGCTGGGGTGAGGCCTGGGACCCGAGGCACCTGTCCTCCAGTGCACCTCGCACCCGCGGGGCCGGGTGGCTGCCGGGGGCTGCTCCTGGGCTGGGGGCTGTCCGCCGGCTTGTGGCTCACGCCCCCATCACGATTCCACACCCAGGACTCCACAGCCCTAGGCAGGGCAAGGGGGCGTTCTCAGAGCTCAGCTCTGCAGACCTGGGCTCTTCCAGGCTCTCTGCATTCTTCTCCCCTCTTCCTTAAAGACAGATACCCAGGGACATCGCAGCTAACCAGGGAAACTGGCTCATGCTCTGGGCGTCCAGTGATCTTGGTTTGATACCCTCAGCGCGGCATGCTGGATTCTGCCCAAACCTGAAAACACCTCGGGGCTCTGTGCCACCCGGTACGAGCTTACAAGACGTCTGGCTTCTGGTGATTAATTCCAACCTCCAGAGCCCTCCAAACGCTGGCTTTAAAAAACCCCAATTTCATATTTAAGACAAAGAAGAAAATGCGAAGAAAATGAATCTCTTCAAGCGACTTCCCAGCTAACCCTGGCTCCATCACCTCCTGGTCTTTAGAAGGATGGTGAACCTTTTAGAAATGAGCGCCCTAACTGCAACCCCAAACCCACTTATTTATCACAAAGTGCCAACACTGCAATTAAACCTTGATACTGGGGTCTTAGTTCAGAAAGAGCAACTCACACATTAACATCTTTTGTCTTAACAGAAAAGCAGCATGTGTGTCCCAGGTTCGCCACCACTGACCCACCCTGTCTCTATCTGTGTAAGAACTGCTGTTCAGAACGATGACCTTGTGGTCTTACAGGATCTTTATCACCAAAGAATGCAGCAGCTTCATCAGACAATTCTTAGCAAGCTGGGAAGGAGCCTCCCTGCCCTGAATACTTATTTCCACCCCATGGGACCAAATACCTAGGTGCTTGGAACTAAGCCTGAGTTAATCAGGAAGCTAAGTTGTTGGTGTCTCCCATTCCCCAAGTCTA
The DNA here is from genome assembly GCF_000276665.1 of Chinchilla lanigera. Taxonomy (NCBI): domain Eukaryota; kingdom Metazoa; phylum Chordata; class Mammalia; order Rodentia; family Chinchillidae; genus Chinchilla; species Chinchilla lanigera. The sequence continues at coordinate 8,103,054 of NW_004955491.1, read as the reverse complement.
TGTATTAATTAGTGTATTTGGCGAGTTAGCCTAAATCAGGTAAATATGCAAGCAGGATGAACACACCAGCCCTGAGCTGAAGCCTGTGACTGAGGGGCTCGTGTGGCTTGGGGAGTGGGGCACGGGATCCCTTACCATGCTCCACTGCAGCCTAGGAAGCTCATGGAGGACGAGAGAGGTAGGGAAGACCCAAAGTGTTTACACAGATGGGAGGGCATTCAAGAGTCATCCAACTCTCACCATTTCAACCTTCCCACTCGGTGCTTTCTGGGACACAGCCATGTCTTGGATGCCACCCGTCGCTGCCTGCACACGCTGGGCCCTGGTCACGGCTCTGAGAGGCAGTGCGTCCTCTCTGCCACACTCCCAAAGGTCCTGCCTTGCTGCCAGCGTCACTGCCCCAAACACGGGTACGTTATCATGATGGAATTAGTCACCTCCGAGTACCTGCAGTGCTGTCATTTTTATTCACTCCGTCCTTAGAAATATTTCAAGGTCCATGCCCGGATCTTGCTTCCATGGAACACTTTATTTTCTGTGATGGCCTGGCTGGCCTCTGAGTCCAACCCAGATGGAGGCTGGCAGTTTGTAGGGCTCAGGGGCTCAGGGGATGACTGAGTGCTGACAGCAACCGACTGGAGCAAGTTCAGGAGCCAGGTGCTCTCTTCTGGGACCAGGGAAGTGGTCTGCTCCTCGCAGAGTCACAGGAAGTCACACAGTGGCCTGCACTCACCCTGCCTCTGCATGCGCTCCAGGGAGCAGGGCGAGCCTCTGGGACGCAGTCTGTCCCCACGTCCTTCTCACGGCTCAGCCGCAGCCCCGTTTCTCTTTCCGTTTGCTGGGAGCGCTCATCCTGTGCGTGGTTTTCATGGTGTTCTTTTGCATGAATGAGCTTCATACAGGCCAAATATGGTCGTGTTATTCTCAATTTTTCTGCTGCTCATTTGGTACGTGAATGGCTAGAAATGGCAGCAGAGATCAGAGGCACAGCTTCTCCTTTTGCCAATAAACTCCTTAGCAGTGGTTCCGGAGCAGAGCGCCCAGAAACACCGCCGGCTGGGCGCTGCTGGATAGCTCCGGCCGGCACGGAGAGCAGTCGTAGGGCCCCTGCGGCCATCTGATGGCTCACATGGGAAGGGCTTGGTCACAAACACGGAAGGAAAGCCTCCACCAGCTCAGAGTGGGAGCGGGGCGAGGACCTTCTCCTGGAGAGACAAGGACGTTAGCCAAGAGAGGCAGGGACACTACCCTGGAGGAGGTGGTAACTTCTGCCCGTGGCGGTCACATGGTCTCTTTCCCTGATCACGACAAATCATCCATTTAAGCACAGGAAGTGCTATGTCACCCTGGTTTGTGTGTAGCAGGAGCCATGCGGTGTGAGGGACAAAAGTAATGGTGATAATCAGGACAGGCGCATGTGACCCACCTCTGCCGCCTTCCCAAGGGCCCTGGCCCGGAGGGGCCCCGCACGCGGTGAAGGGGTTCACCGGACTGGGGCTCCCCTTCAGCTTCTCACTCTGCACAGCACTCGGGTGTTCAGTTTCTCCGCTTGGAGAAGATGAATTTAAAACACTGTGTCACTTCAGAGATTTTTATGGTGATGAAATGCGAGAAATATTCTGAAACAGTAGGAATGATTGAGACTCCATAAAGACCAATGACTTCCTTGTAAGTGGGAGGGAGGACCTCGCCAGGGAGCACCCCACCCCCATCCGCCTTGCACTCCGCCGTGCCCTGATCTGCCCCCACAGGCCTTCGCCTGACTTTTCCTCCATGCCTGACAGCGATCTCGTCTCTAATCAGCGCTCCCGCTTCCAGCAAGAGCACCCATGACTAGACTTGGTGTCAAATAAAAATTGGTCTTTTCTAAGAAAGCCAAGTCACCTTGCAAAGACGAAGTGTTGTCACCCACGCGGCCCGCGGAGGTACTGTGCGTCACAGGAGGTGGGCCTTTGTGCGAAGGGTCGTTCTGCTGCTGTACAGGGTTTTGCAGTCACCGCGTGCGCTAATGCGAAGGGAAACCGGGCAGCTCCCCGGTGTGAAGCCTCTGCCCAGCAGAAGGCCCTGAGCAGCGGGCTGAAGGGCCCTGTCCCCACTGCAGTTTGCACCTACCCTCCTTCCACGCTCTCAGCCTAAATCCTACGCACAGAGGTGACGGGGGCGGCGGCTCTGATTGCCGGGCTGTGCCCGAGTCAAGAGCTTGCTGGCTTTTCCTGAGTGTCCTAAGCAACACAAATGCGGTCACCTCACGTGCAGACCCCTGCAGGACCACAGACTTGCAGCACATAGTCAGTAAAGGTTTCAGGTAGCCTGGACCTACTCTGTGTCATCACAGCCCCTGGGATATAAGAAAGTGTCACCATGACACGTGACACGAAGGTTAGCATTGGGGATCTCGGCCCGCAGCACGGATGGATCCATGCAGTCCCCCAGCACGGCCCAGGTGGGTCCCTGTGTAAAACACGGCTGTGGGATCCCTGAGAGCAAATGGGGACGGGCTCCTCTCTCTCCGTCTCCTCCTCATCTCTGAGTGCCGCGCTTGGGTCCCCTGGAACCCGGGTGCCAAACCTTCACTAAAAGCCGAGAGCTCGGACAGCGGCTTTCATGTACCTGTCACTGTGGTTTGGACGAGTGTCCCCCAAAGGACTGCTGTTAAAGGCCTGATCTCAGGTGAGGCTGTTGGGAGACTGTGGGGCCCAGTGGGAGGTCCTCGGCTCATGGAGGCTGTGGTCGATGGGACCTGGGTCCCTTCCCCTAGCACCTTCCTGTCTGCGACACAAGCATGTACTCCGCGGTGATGGGCTGCCCTCCCCAGAGGCCCAAACTCACTTTGGACTTGGACCTGCAGAACTGTGAACTGACACAAGCCTGTCTTTACCTCCTGTATTGCCTGCAGCAGGCCTTGCGGTGATGAGGAGCTGCCTACTGACCAGCTGACTTAGAAGCGAAGGCAGAAGGATGTCAGCACAGTCTGTAGAGCTGCACTGGGCTCGTGTGGGATAGCCTCAACTCCAGGCCAATATGGGCTAGCCTTAGCTCCAGGCTGATAGGGTCTAGCCCTGGCTCCAGGCCAGCATGGGCTAGCCTCAGCTCCAGGACAATATGGACTAGCCTCAGCTCCCAGGCTGCACTAAGAAGGTCAAGGCACCCAGGGGGGCTGAAGGAGAAGTCCTGGTCATGCACACCCCTCTCAGGAGGAGGAGGCTTTCCCTCTATGGCTGAGCACTAGGTCAAAAAATGCAGGACAAAGAAAAGGACACTCACTCTAGAATAAGCAGGGAAAGCAGCGGTCTAAAATACAAGGTGTGAGGAAGAAGGTGTGATGGGGGAGCGGGGCAAGGAAACAAGCACTGAAAATTGGAGAAAGGAGGCTGAGGGACGTTGAGGGGAATTGAGGGGCTTCTCCAAGAGCAGAGGAGGGCTGGGAGCAGACGGGCTCCCTCCCGTCCGAGGACGGGGCGCCCAGTGCGTGGGAGGGGAGGGGACTCACAGCCAGTGATTTCCACAGAAACTCTGGGTTACGGAGAAAAGAAATTCCACAGCAACCCTGGAATGAGGAAGTAGGTTTTGATAAAGGATCGAGATTTAGGCTGATCTCCAAATTCTCCTCTGTTTCATGTTTATTGTTATTTAACATCTCAATGTGTTTTTAAACAATCAAGATCTTGTTGTTTAAAAACAATTCTTCCTGCATATACCCTATACTGACCTAGGAAGGAAACTCAACATTAAAGTTTCAAATTAAAAAGTCGGCATGTTTAAAAAAAAAAAAATCTCTAAAATCAGGTCACCCATAGGTAGTGAAAAGCTACTATCAGCTGGTGACAGATGCAAGTAAGCTGTAAAGATAATATAAAGATAGCAGGTAATACTTTGTAGAAGTATACATTTAGTAAATTTGGAATAGATGAAAAATAAAAGGTAATATATATCACAAATAACAAAACAGAAAAATAATATTAAACAGAAAGGGATGGAAACATTATGTTTTTGAATAGGAGAGTGAATATGGCATACTTTCTAAAATCATCAGTTCGGAAAGAAGTGAATTTATTACATTTCTGCTTTACGACGGCAGAGAGCACACCCACCTTCTTCATTTATATATTTTCAACAGGGATGTAGTTCTTTGCACGTGTGCAAGAGTTAATTTTTGTTAAAGGATTCAGTTAATCAGCAGAATCAATGGGTTTCTTTTGGAGGGAGCAGCTAATAAAATAATTTAAAACATTCACATGTAAGAAGAAGCCTACAGCAAATAGCCAAGGTGGTTCTAAAAGGAAGAATAATGCAAGCGGACTTGCAGAAAAAGTTTCTATAAGATAATGCAGTTGCAGAACTACCTGGCTCCTTAACACCACAACAATCAGTCACTTCTAGAGGGAAGAGCACGGGGCAGCTTTATAGCACAGCAGCGCAGAAGAATAGAGCAGTTCCTAGGAGAGCTTCCCATTAATAAAGGTGTTGTCCCAACTTGCAGGCAAAGAAGACTTCTGCAACAAATGGTGCCAGAAAAATGGCTTAATTATTAAAAAATAAAGTAAATAAAGAACAAGTATACATAGCTAGTGAAAAAAAAATCAAAAGGAAAATTAATCACTGCCCACAGTGTTACCTATGCGTAGGAGGAGGAAAATTATTATTTTCTATATTACCTAGATTATTTTTTAAATAAGAAGAAGTTTACAAAGAAAGCACTGGAAGATTCCAATTTAAGTTGGCAAATGGATCGTGTTTGCTTATATTTTTGTCCAGAAACCCAACTGCAATGACAATAAAGGACTAAGTAGGTATATATCTACAATAATGAAGCTGATAGAGCCCAACACACTTCTCTAAGACAGGGGGCCAGTGGAGAGCAGCGAGGAGTAAACATGGCGGGGGAAGTGACACCCACACGTCTGCAAAGCTGACCCCAGAGGGATCCTGGGCCCAGAGCTCCAGCCAAACAGCACAGGAGACGGGGGAAGGAGATGGAGCAGGAGCAGCCACTGAAAGTCTGTGGATGAATGAAAAGAATCCCACAATTAGATACTTCATCTTGAAATTTAAAAAGTTCTTGGAAGGAAAAGCTAGGTGATTTACAAAGAAACAAGGATCAGATTAACATCAGGTTTATCAGCAGCAGCACCGCACACTAGAGGCAGTGGAGCTCCACTCCCAAACTTTGAGGGATAATGATTTTACAAACTGTAATTCTACATACATTTCAATTTTTGAACAAGTCTGAGAAAAAGGGGAGCCTTATAGTCATAGCATTCTTACCCAGAAAGTTCACCCTGACACTCCTTTCTTAGCAAAGTGTCTGAAGGATGTGCCCCAGACAAAAGCAGGAGCATCTCAAGAAAGAGAACAGTGTGAGATCCGGGAAACTTTGCTCCAACCTGGAATGGGGGTGTGGGGAGGCCCCTCCATATGGCACTGGCATGGACATAAAGACTAACTGGGTCAGACAGAGTGTACTAGACTTGGGGAAAAGGGCAATATAACAGTATCTGGTAGAATTTTTAAAAAGAGAGACAACGTGGAATAATTGAATAGTTCACGTAAGCATCAGAAACAATTTTCAACTACAGGTTGACCAACAGATGAATAGATAAGGGAAATGTGGCATTTATATACAGTGGAGTACTATTCTGCCACAAAGAAGGACACATTTCAGTCATTTGAATGAAAATGCATGCACCTTGAGACCATAATATTTAGTGAAATAAATCAGCCACAAAAGCTTCAATATTACATGGTTTCTCTTCTATGAGAAATCTAAAGCTCAAATTAATTAAACAGAAAAATAAAAGATAGATGTGAAGAAACAGGAAGATAGATTTTTTTACAAATGGGAAGAAGACCCAGAGAGGGAGTGGAAGAGAGAGGAGGGGAAGGGGATGAAAGAAGAACTAAGACGTGTTCTGTCCGTGCACCAGCTCCCCACGATGAAGGCAATCACGCACACTGCAAACGTGTACTAATAAAAAAGGAAAAAAATTCTAGGAAGAATGAAAGGGGAACAAAAGGAAGCATAATCGCAGGGCACTCATGAGCTCTACCCCGAGAAAGAATTACTTAATTGTGATGGAATGGATGTTAAATAATGTTAACATAATTTAACATTAATTTATTGCTTCCAATTTTTTAGAATCAAGCCGTGGAGACCTAAGGAAGGTTCAGTTTTGGCTCCAGGATGGATGTAAATGTGTCACCAACCCCCGTCCCACCTCCACCCTCAACGTGTTCTCACTAAACACAGGATGACGGAAGTTGCCGGGTGGCAGGGACAGAAAAGGACCTGGCGAGAAGGACACGGGGCCCACACACTCATTTTACAAGTCAGGGAGCTGAGGATCCCTGTCTATAGTTAATACAATGCAAACTAATACCCTTGTGAGGCTATTATTTTGGTTAAGAATGGTAACCTCTAGAGAAAATAAAATGCACTTCTCTCTCTATTCTTTTGAAAAAACAATAAAGCACCCAGTAAGTCACTTTGATTTTGTGGAGAAAAATTTCCTCTCTTGGAAAATCTACACCACAGTGCTCCAGGCTTGGGTGAGCTCAGTGCTCAGGGATTTGATTTTTGGATTCTATAGAAATGGGCTGTGTTCCAGCAGCCAGCTGGCAGGGCATCCTGGAGGCCAGTGGCCTTGGGTCCAGTCTTTCTCCTCACAGGGCCCTGCCCTGGAGGATGGCAGGGTCAGAGTGTGCCTTTTAGCCACAGCCCTCCTGAGGGGTCGCTGCAGAGGTGGTCATGTGCATTGTCCACCCCAGGCCCGGTCTCCAGGCCGGGATGCAGCCCCTGGCTATGAGCAGCCAGCTCCGCTGCACTCTCCTCTGCAGACAGCCCAGGGCCCAAGCTGAGCTCAAGGGCAATGCCAGGACATCTAGTGAATCACTGCCCAACTAGAGATTGGAGAGATCAGGGCCAGGAGGGCTTTCTCCAGCCCTGGCCTTGGAGGAGAGCCAACTCATCCCTTTCCAGCATTCTGACCTGGGCCCTCCACTCTCAGCACTCCTCTGAGTGATCGCAGGGCAGGCAGGCTGGGAGCTTCTGCACAGAAAGTGGAGGACAGAGTGTAGAGCAGAATACGCACCACCCTCTAGCCCCAGGCTGGGAACCACGGGAATCTACACAGTTCTTACGCCCCGAGTTCCAGTATTTCTCAAGGGGGAACTGAGAAGTTCTGATTAGAGGGAGAATCTATAGGGATGCCATATGGAGAAAAAACTCAGCAAATGAACCACGCAGTGTTCTGACAGGTTACACCAGAGGAGGTACAGATCCTCATCTGGGGTTTCCAGGGTTGGTGGGTGGGAGCAAGTACCATGGGCACAGGTATGCTTACAGCCCAGTCTTGGGGTGTCTGCCGACCAAGAGTCAGTGAGCCCCTAGAAGTTGCCTCTCCCCCGCTCCTGTTCAGTTCCTCACAAGGATAAGTCATCTGTGACATGACTGAGACTGTTTCATGGTGTCTCTGCAGGAAGGGAGGCGGAGATGGTGGCAGGAGAAGGCATTTGTGACTGCTGATCCTGTTAAGTCAACTTTACTGCAGTAAAAGGCCTCACAGGTTAGCAGAGCACGCTCCTGGGTGTGTCTGGGTGGGTCATGCAGGAGTGATCGTGGGTGCTCTGTCCGGTCCCTTTCTCCTTCCACTCCAGAGCTGTGCTCCTGCTCCGTTCCTCCACTCCCTCTTGCCAGATTCTCCTGCCTTGAAGCCATCTTACCATGGACTAAGCCCCTCAAAGCCATGAGCCACATTAAAGCTCTCCACTTTTAAATTGCGGGTGTTGGGCCCTGAGTCCCAGCTATGGGATGCTGACTCTCACACTGCCTCCACTGGTCCCTGTGCCTGGCCTGGGTCTGCGGCAATCAGTCCCCCTCACTCACTGAGGTCAGGCCTGCCTGGTGCAACACTGAGCATCTACCATCTTGGACACAAGATCAGCCAATGCCCGTGTCACTGGGGGAGAAAGCCATGGCAGAAACAGTCTCCAGGCTATCCTTAGTGACCTATGTCCATGGCTCCCAAGGTGACTCCAGAACAGTAGCGCTGGGTGAGGCATTAGAAACACAAGTCGCAGGCCTTGCTACAGACTCACACGATCTTGGGGAACTTGGAGATGAGACAGCAATGTCAGGATTAATTCCTCAGGGATCCCAGCTCATGTATGCTCAGGATTAGGCCACCACTCTGAGAGGAGGGAGACGGTCCTGAGCGCCATTCAGCTTTGGATGCATCATACAGGGTGCTTCAGAATAAGGAGACATTTAGCAACAAGGCGAGGGAGATCAAGGTGCGAAGCAGAACCACCTCTGAAGAAGCCAGGGCTGGGCCTGGCTGGAAGAGCTCAGCATCACGAGGCTCGGCGCAGTGGTGAGGCAGAGAGAGGCGTCGAGGCGTTCTGCTCGTCTCACAAAATAACTGATGATGTTGTGATAATCACCGAAATTGAGTTTTAAAAAGAACATGGTACAAAATATTAGCAGGAAGCAATGGTGTGAATGCACTCTTTGTTCTAAAGCTCTGCATTTGCTTACAAGCGCACTTCCTCATGCGAAGAGCACGGAGCAGGGGCTTAGTGTGTGGGGGGTGGACGCGGCTGCAGGGCGCTCACTGCTTGGCAGGAGACGGAGGAGCAGGTTAGCCATGCCTTGGAAGGACGCGAGCTTGGCTTCCAGCACTCGGGAGGAGCGTGGTGGAAGAACAGCCCGGCTGAGAAAATATTGTCACATTCCTGGATCCCCAGCCAAAGGCGCTTGCACATCGGAGTACAGTGGCTCCTGCTGGCCAGCCGTAGATGAATTTTTTATCAGTCCATTTGTTCGTCATGAAATATTAACTCCCCAGGATAAGTGTGCCGTGTCACTTCTCGGTATTCCAAACTCTGGCAAAGGTTCTGCCAGTCGCATGGCACTCAGGGGCCAAGAGAGCCAAAGCCAGTTTGTGCAATGAAAGGGGAGCCTGCAATTAGCTTCAGCTTTTTTTTTAAAGCAATATTTACTTCATGGATCGAGCTGGGACAGAAAAATATTGCGAGAGAGATTTCTGAAAGTGCCTGAATAGAGGGATGGCAGCCTTGTGAACACCACAAGGTCACAGAACACCAGCGTGGCCTGTGACACTGCACCCCCTCCCGGGCTCTGCCCTCAGGGCAGCTATAGGTTCAACTACAGATGGGATGCACTTCACAAAACAGAGCAGCCATCACTGGGAGGCCAGCTACTCTTCCACGTGCATTCCCAGAACTGCACTTCCAAGGTAGGAACAGGACAAGAACAGAGCACGTCTGTCCATCTTGGGGACAGGCTGTAGTGCAGGGCCAGCCGTCAGGCTGCTGGAGGAATAGGTGTGAGCAGGTGTCGCAGAGGGCACACCTGAGCTGCTGAATGCAGTCCCTGGTCAACAATGTAAATGCTTTGTACATAGAAGGATCCTTTGAACCGGAGGGGTGGGAGGAGACCCATGGTGTCCCTTGTGCAGATCTGTTTCTATGCACTCAGAACCTATGTGTTCATCTGTCTGTCTGTCTGTCTGTCTGTCCATCTGTCTATCCGTCTGTCTATCTATCCATTCATCCTCCACCTATCCTTCATCCATTCACAGCCCCCATCCATCCATCTATCCGTCCATCCATCCAACCATCTATCCATCCATCCTTCCATCCATCCATCTGTCCATCCATCCTTCACCCATTATCTATCTATTCATTCCTTTATCCATCATTTATCCATTCCTTCATTTATCTATTCATTCATCATCTATCAACGCATCATCTCTCCACCCCATCATCCATACATCATTTCTATCTTCAAGTATGCACCTATCATCTATCTGCTCATCCATCATCTCCCTATCCATCCACCTCTCCACCCAGCTACCCCTTCACTTATTTATCCTCCAACTACCATAATCCGTTCATCCATTCATCCATCCATCCATCTACCCATCCATCCATCCATCCACCCATCCTTTGTCCAGTCATCCATCCATCCACCATCCATCTATTCATCCATCTCCCTGTCACCCTCCATCCACCCAGCCATCCACACAGTCCACCTGCCCACTGTCCATACATTATGGATTGGACATTCCTGGATAAATTCCTGGAATCTTACAGGATATCTGGATGTTCTCTAGGTGTCCATGAAGGTTTTGTTATGGCAAAATTTGGGTTGTATTCCACAAGAGACCAAAGAACTTTATGAGAACAGACAAAGTTTTAATTTAGACAGGTCACCTCTCATCCCGACTTGCAAGTCAGGGAAGTGGGTGTGGGCCTGCCTTTGTTCCTAGCTTATATACATTTTTGGTTTCCATGGTAACAGACTGGAATGTTGTAGCCCTGCCTACAGGTTGTTTTCCTTGTGCCATGTAACTGGGTCAGGCTCTGGTCATGAGCCCAACCACAATGATACATACTTTCTGTACTCTGTTCTGTATGTCCCCCTTTAGATAACCATACATTTCCTTTATGGTTACAATGTTTATCTAGGGCCAGGGAAAGGATGAAACAAGCCAGGCAGGGTCATAGGTAGTTATCTAGGCCCTGGTGTTCTTTGTCTTTGGAGAAGCGTTCCAGGGCTTCTCCAAAGGACTGCAAAGTTAACTCTTTACAACCCCTCCAGGATGTTTCTCAAGACACATTTTGAGGCTTGCATTAAGACTAGAATTATTCTGCCTTAAAATGATACCCTAAGAGTTGCTGTCCCCTACAGTTTCTTCCACTGTCTCCATCTGGGTGGAGTGCCCACCTGGAGGGGTGGCCTGAGAAGGCTTTGCCTGCCCCCTGGGGGTACGGGCAGGGGGTTACAGAAACAGGGAGAAGGTGGGTACTAACTTCGGTGGCTTCCTCCTTGCTCTTCTTCCATCATCGGCTCAGTGTCACAGCCCAGAGGTGACCCAGTCCGTGCAGCTCTCTACCCCTGGGACCCAGTTACTGTACCTCCCATTCACCCTTCAGGACAGAGAACGGGACAGCAACCCAGTTGCACCAGCCCCTGGCTCCCCTACCCCAGCCTGCCCCTGTTAAGGGCCTCAGGAATGAAGCTCCTGGGACTGTGCTGCTTCCTGCCATAGCACCAGCTGACAGGACGACCCTCTGCCCGCAGCTGCTCCTTCCACCAGGTACTGGCTCACGGACAGCCAGCCCTGATTCTGGCATCACTGAGCCTGTGCAGTGCCGGAGGGAAGAGCTAAGCCTCATGTACTCACAGCCAGAAAGGCCCTGCAGCACCAGGGGACCAGGGCCCTCCTCTTGCACCGGCATTCCTGAAGGGTGGCTGTGGGGCTCGGGCAGACCAAATGGCCACCTGGTTCTGTGGTGAGCACCTTGCCACAGCCCAGAGCACCGTGTCCTCTGTGCCTTCGCCTCCGGCTACAACTCGCTGAGCACGACCACAATCTGCCTTGGCCGCACCAGGCTCTGCCTGGCCCTTGGCCAGCTGCTCAGTGTCCGCACCGTCCCCCTTTCCTTAACCTTGGAGGCCAGGTTGCCACGTGGCCCCCTTAGCTCTCTGCTCCCGGCTCTGGCTCAGCTGCTCAGCTCCCATCCTCCCCACTGCCCTGTGCATCTCCCTCCCTGGCCGCCGGGCATCCCTTACTCTGACCCTTACGGCAGTCCCGCTTCAGAGCAGAGCTGACACCATCCGATCGCAAGCCATCCCGTTCCTGCGGTGGCCGAGGGCTCACAGCGCCTGCTGGGCCCCTCTGCTCTTCCATCCCCGGTGAGGGCATGTGCGGAGGAGGGTGGCTCCCCCTGGCTTCACTTTGGGACATGGAGGACATTTGAAAGAACCTACTGTCTTGACAGGCCACGCCCCAGTGAAGGAAAGCAGGATGAAGGAGAGGGACACTGCCTGTGGGCCCTAACATCTAGATTCGTGCCCCTGGACGTTTGAGCACCAAGGGACCCATGGCAGGTTAGAGGTGGAGGTGGAGGCAGAGGTGGTGGAGAAGGTTCAGGCAAGCAGTGGAGAGGAGGCAGATGTGGTGGTGGCGGTGGTGGCGGTGAAGGAGGCAGTGGTGGTGATGGCAGAGGTGACAGTGGAGAAGGAGGAGAAGGAGGAGGTCCAGGCCCCCAAGTACAGGGACCGTGTTGTCCCGGGATGTCTCCACTGCTCTGACGTCTTCCATTCGTGGGAAGGGTGAACGAACGCACTGTATGTTGTTACCTTGGGAGAGGCTGACTTTTATACCCGAGTCCGCATGTCACGTGCCTGTCCTGGGCTGCCAGGGGACCGGCAGTCCGCTAGAGTCACTAGTGCCACTTTGTACGTTGAGAAGCTGTGTGCTGGACATACACAGATGGGCCCGCGAGGCCCTCATGTAGCTGGGAAGGAGATAGGGAGGGAGCCAGCGCTGTGTTGCTGTAGCTGCCTCTGTCTCTATGTTCGTATCCATATCTGTAGGTATAACTGTCATGATGTTTATTTGTACCATCATCCATGTGCACCTATGTTTACATCTGTGGAAATGTATGCATGTACATTCATACCTGTGTCTGTAGAAATATCAATGTCCACATCCCCGAGTATCAGCATCACTATTTACACCTGCATCTGCACTATGTCTGCATCTGCACAACGCACGCGCCTCTATCACCACGTCATCCGTGCAAAGGCTTAGCCCATAACAAGAAACGGTCCGAGTCTGCACAGGCACAGAGGAAAGAGGGGCCAGCACAGACCCTCGACAGCGGTCTGGTAGGGGGAGCCAGGCGGAGACAGCAGAGTGACACGCGACACGCATCCTGCAAGGCCCAGCAACGATGCTGTGAGCAGTTCTGAACGGCTCCGAGGCCCTTGGTACTTGTGATCAAAGTAAATAAAGGCAGGAAGAGGCGCGCAGAGCACAGGCTTTGGGCTTGCCTGTGGGGCTGTGGATGGTGGGGGTGGTGAGCCAGCAACGGGCTCGGGTGCCCGGTGCAGAGCCAGAGCCGTGTCTTTCTCGGGCTCCGCGATTCTGCTCCCGCCTGGTGTTGCCAGGCAGTCAGGACAAGAGTCCGGGCCTGCAGCTGTTTACACTTGAACGGGATATTTGTGGGGAGCAGAATGCGTATGAGCACTGTGAAGCATGTCTTCAGAATGACACCCCGGTATCCGCTATGTCTTAATTCAACACCCAGCTCAGCAGCTCCGGAAGGGCTGAGGAAAGCGGTGCAGGCAGCACGTCTGCTTTATCAGCGCAGCTGCGTGCAGTGTGAAACTGGAGGGCCGCAGCACGGAGGGTGCGTGGTGATCCCCTCCCGCCTTTCTTTCCACCTGCACAGGTTCCCTGTAAGCAACTGTTCTTGGCCTAAGGAGGCGTCTTGGCCTCTGCCTTTACCCACCGGTGCTAGGCTCAGCCACACAGGGGCGCTATTCTCATTTCTCTTTCAACACTGCGGTTGTTTTCCCAGTCAAGGCCTCCTGGATCCGAGGCATGTGTGGGACTGCACCACAGACTTCCCACTGCTGCCTGCCAGAGGCTTCTTCGCCCTGAAAACCCTCTGGTTCTTTGTGACCAGGGGCCTGCAGCTCTTGCAGCTTTCTGGACCGTGAACTCCCCATGGCAGAGGCCACCAACTCTCGATCTCCCAGGTGCTGCAGCCGAGGCCCAAGGGAAGGAACTCAAAAGCCCTGACTTGATTTGCAGTGTCACGGAGGCCCCTGAGCGTGAGGGCTGGGCTGGCCCCGAGCAGCGGGCGTTCAGGCATCACTGCACCAACACCCACCCTTCCTCGATGTTCAAGGCACATTTAGTCTCAGTCTTTTACACCCCCGGCCCTGCCCCATAAAGTAGGTGTCTGAGTTTCGCCTTTTCCCCGTCGGTGCCTTTAGTGGTCTCTGTTTGAGGCAGGTAGAAGTTAGTGGCTAAGCAGTTAAAACGCTCTGTTCTTAGAAACGAACCAGAGCCACTGAAGACATCTGTTTTCAGAGTTTGAAACAAGTTGTCTGTGGTGAATGTTTAGGTTCATTAATTCATTCAGCAAAGACGTATGGAGTTGGGACTGTGTGCCAGGCCCCCTGCAGAACTAGAGACAGCCGGGCACACGTGGACGGGCACCCTCCCCGGCCAGCTTTACGTTCTAGGTGGGCCGGGAAGGGCAATGAGTCAGCCCTTCACATCCACCAGCTTTCCCTTTCCACAGTCAGTCAACTGAGAATCCAAAATATTCAAAAACCAAAAACTGCCTTCTCTGCTGAGGGTAGATCGGGTGGGCACAGGGCAGAGGTGGCTCTGCGCTGCTCAGTGCCCAGGGCAGCTCAAGAGGGAGCCTTGCCAGGCCCATCGTGTGGAGAAACTCTGGCCTCAACTGACACTGTTGTCTCCAGGGAGGTGGCCTCTGCAGCTCACATGGCCACGGCCACGGCCACACTCTGAGTATGTCCTGGCTTGTAATGATTTGCTCAAAGTCTCCTTCATCTTAAGCTCCTGTTCCACTCACCACTGAAGTCTTAGTGCGCAGTCTCCCGATTGGCAGGTCCTAAGTGCCTGGACGGGCACCCTCCCCTGCCAGCTTTACGTTTCTGCTTTCTGATGTATTTGTGCTGACTTTAAAAACCATCTCAGGGACGTGTGACAGAGGAGCAGTAGGTGTGAGACCTGTGTATCACTCCTGTTGCTTGAGAAATGCACACTGCACCGACCTTAGGGGATGAGAACACGGGGAAGGCCTGAATCCCAGCACCCAACTTCGAGTCCTCTCTGAGGCTAATTTTTCATTGTCCTTGAAGCTAATCATGCCTGCGGAAACAGCATCACCAAATTGACTAAATGAGACTTCCAATTAACTCAAACAGATGGCGAGAATTTTCCAGGTGACTTTCCATATTAATTCAGCAAGTTGGCTAGACCAGGCCCCAGGAGGCGGGAAGTGCTGGGGCTGCGAGGGAAACAGTGAAACGTGGCGATCTTCAGGACAGAAACCAAAGCCACGGTCTGAACTGTGTTTTACTGCAGTGAAAGACCCGGCAGCCAAGTTGATTCAACATCCCCAAGCCAGTGTGCAACAGGGGCAGCCTGCCCTGGATGCACCAGCTGTCAGGTGGGCAGGGGCAGCTGCCTGGGGCCAGGGTCATCAGCTCCCTAGGGCCCCCCATATGAGGAGCTCCCTGGGGCCCTCTGTAGGGAGGAGGACAGTTCAGGGCAGGGACAGGAAGGAAGCAGCCAGCCCTTCACAGAGCGCTGGGGTTCTGCACCTGGTCTGCGCCTCGGGGACCATGACATCAGTTTACACTGCAGAAATGAGAGTCAAAAGCACCTCACTGGGTTCTTTGGGGCCCAGTTTCCGGGCAGCACCTGGGGCCGGGATGAGGACAAGCAGCTCCACTGCAGGAAAACGTCACTCAGAGTGCCAAGCATCCGTCCTGAGCCAGACCTGAGCTAGCGGGACCTCAGCTCCTGTCCCTCAGGAAGCTTCTCACCATGGGAGCTCTGTGGCTGAGTCACAAAGGCCCAGGTCTCCGGTGTACCATACGCGGGCTGGATACGCGCTAAGCCCGGAAGGAGTCATTCTTGACCTAAACAGCCCTATTTACGGAATCACAGATTTATAAATGATTCCGGAGCCACATCCCTCCCTTTCCGAGTCTCCCACTATCCATCCTCACAGAGAGAGGCTCAGTGTTGACGTAACTGGGCCAGGGTGGTATAACCAGGCCCAGTTGCTCGGATTTGGGAAGCAAAGCTGAGCTGACATTCAGATCACACCACTTAAATAGATCCGACTCAGCTGTTCCACTGTAACCAAAAATCTGCTCAAACCAGAAGTTGAAAATAATACCAATAATGTGGGTCGGTTCCACCAACTGAAGCTATCCCGTGTGGCAGCGTTCAAACAGGACTGAGCACCCAGTGCAGGAGCTGGCCAGCAGCGGAAACCCTCGGGAATGCTGCTCTAAAAGTGGAGCTCCGTTCACAGAGGAGCTGTGTTTGCCTTCATGGGAAGCAGACCGCAGCAGGTCGCCCTGTGGATGTCACCCAGGGTCTGCCAGGTGTGTGGCGGCCCAGCCTCGGGATTATGTGCTCCTGGTGCCAGCTAAGAAGCACTAGTACTTATTGATTGGTTTGTGTTTTATTCCTTCCCCAGAAAACCGAATCATACACCAGCAAGGAGCACTTTAGAAAATATACCTATTTCTTAGATGTTTGAGTCAGTAGTAAACCAAGTCTGACCCTGAAGAGGCCGTGGAAACGACGTGTGCTGGGATTCTTTTCTGACCTACCAGAGGGGAGGGGACCAACCTCATCCGGGGGTCATCCGGTGGTGTCATCTCCAGGTCGTGGGTGGGCCCATTGAGGCCGATGACATGCAGGGAGATGCTGGGGTTCTCACTGCCTGCCTGCGGAGGAGGGAAGGGACAGAGACAAGAGTCAGTGGCCTTGTGCCAGAGCATCACAGCTTTGCCGGCTCTTCCCTGGAAGACTCCCGCATGGGACTCCAGCAGCCCTGGGGCTCAATGCTGGGGAGAGAAACTGAGGTGGAGGACAGAGCATCTGTTTTAAGGAGGGAAAAAGCATTTGTCAGAGAAGTTCTTTTCCTTCCCAGGAGCCCCGCTGCTTCCCACCCCATCCACCGGCTCTGCGTGCTGATGGAGCAGTTCCACTGGCCTTGGTGATCCACGTGGGTGGGAAGAGAAGAGCTACACCAGGGGGAGAAGATGTCTAAGGGGTGAGAAGGAGCGGTGGGGGACACTGATCAAAGTGTCACAGCTCAGCATGGGGCGGAGAGAATCCTGTGACAAGGAGCCGGTACTCCGTTCTGCGCCCGCTGCTCTCTCGTGGGGTAACAAGCACTGGTCTGGATGGAGCAGGGGGAGGACATGGTAATTCCTCATCAGGGGCCTGGGGCTGGGCTGACATCCTCCCTCCAGATCTGCACAAAGCACTCAGGACCGGGGAGGAAATCAGCCAGAGCCAGGTGGGTTCCCCACTCCAGGATCTGATTTGAACTCTGTTCCCAAGTATGTTGACTTTCTATTAAAATGTGAGACCCTCACATCCTGAAACCTGGAACAATACGAGCCTCTGCCTCAGAGTTCACTGGAAATCAAAAGGTCCCGCTAGATGCCAGGTGGTTACTCCTAGATTTGAGGAACTCCTGTGGGAGGGGTCACCATGGAAACCAGTCCATCTCTGCGCAGGCTGATGAGTGGCAGATAATTACATGCTTGTGTGTCTGTGAGTGTGTGTGTGTGTTTTGGGAGGATGCAGAAGGATTAGCCGGGTACCCTTTTTTTAACTGGGCATCCCGCTAATCCTGGACTCACTCGGCCAGGTAATGTGGGGCTACATCACACTGTGTGCTGAAAGCTAGAAGGACTCAGGGTGGGACTAAGGAGAGACCAGGCTGAGACCTCCAGGGACCCATGTATCTCCACTTTGCATGGGGACATGTGTCCCCCCACACCATGGATAATGGCCACGTAAGCAAAGGGCTGCTGGGCACGTCTGCAACATTAGCCCCTTGGACTGCAGTGTTGCCTCAAATTCACATGCTGAAGCCCTGACCCTCCGTGTGGTCCAGTTCGGGAGAGGGTCCCTGGGGCGGCTGGGGGGCTGGGGCTGGTGATGGAATCAGCGTTTGTACGAGGAGTAGGAGGGACCAGAGCGCTCTGTCTTACACCGTGTGAAGAAGGCACAGTGAGCCACGGTGTGCAAGCCAGCAGGGCACCCTTGCCAGGAATGAATCAGCCAGAGCTACGCCCTGCGCTCAGGCCGAAGCCCCTGAGGGGTGGGAAGTGAATTTCTGCTGTGTAAACTGCAGGGTCTGTGCATGTTGTTCTGGTAGCTGCAGCCCACAGCACACCTTCCCGGCTTGGGCTCTGGGGCCCTCCATCACCTCTTCATCTCAGCCTTATTACAGCTTCTTTTGCAGCAGCCAAAGGCTGGCAGGTGTGGGTGCGCCAGGGGCATACAAGGCTCAGAAGGTGGTGCATCTGTGCCCGGCACTGTCGGGTGAGGGGGCTGTGTTTCCCTGGTGGAGGACAGGGCAGCTCCAGAGGCCAGCGGCAGGATGAGGCTTAGTTGCACGGGGGTCCAGCAGCAAGGGGCTCATGTTCATTGACCTGGCGGCCTTGGGGCCATCTAGAGGGGCCAGCGGGCAGGAAGCTCTGTGTGCGCATGCTCCTGGACATCCGTGCCCTCCAGCTGAGCTGCCTGTGGAGGACTCAGCATCAGCTCCCTTGAGGGGGGACACCGTGATTTGGTAACGAAGTGGGGTTTGGGTGTTCCTTCTCTACTAGATCGGTGCTGCTCTTTAGGTCAGAATGGGACTGTCTCCATTCACTTGGGTTGCTCTAATGAAATGCCAAATGCTGGGCACCATGGCATCAGGCACGTGCATTTCACTATCCTGAGGACAGAAGTCCACGGTGAAGGTGATGGTAGAGCAGGTGTTGGTCAAACCTGCTCCTCACAGATGGGACCTTCTCACTGTGTCCTCTCATGGTCCCAGCAGGGACAGAGCTCTCCGGGGCCTCTTGATAAGGCACGAATACCAGTCACGAGGGCTGCTCATTCCTGGCCTGGTCACCTCTCCAAAACCCTGCCTCCCTACGCCACCACCTTGGGGTGGGGATCTCAGCCTAGCAACATCAGGGGAAATAGACTTCCAGACCACAGCAGTACCCAGGCACCAGCTGCCCACTCAGGCCAGGCTGGGGGCAGGCTGCATCCCTCTGACTCCACAGAAGCCACGTCCAGGAAGGAGAAGGGCTCTCCTGACAGGGTGAGATTTTGTCATCTGGAGTCGTGAGCGGGGCGATGTATTTATTTTGGTTCTGGCGAAGCTTAGGCAAATGATTAATCATTGCTCAATTATTTAAAGTGAAGCAAACCTGCCAACACATTCAACTCAGCGGCAATGGAACTTGTGCAAGGTGATGAGAAACAACCTCTCCTGCTTGCTGCGCACTCATAAACACGCTGTCTGCTCTTCTCCTGCCCTGCCAGCCTACCTTGGGGTAGTGATAGGGCTTCGCCACCGGGTACGCTGAGCCCGTGTAGGTCGGCAGCTCCATCACGGGTACACGGGAGTCGTTGATGGTGGCGTAGGCCAGCCTTGTGCCGTCTGGAGACCACCAGTGTGCGATGTGGGTCTTCAGGATCTCCTCTAGGGAAACAAAGCAGAGCAACGCGGACAGTTCACCAGGGGAGGGGACTCCACGCCACAGCGTACATCCTGATCCCCTAGGGCCTGGCCGGCCCCACCGAGCCCCAGATACCTTCCCTCCGCTGGTCTGAGGCTGACAGCTGAACTCAAGTCCAGTCCTGGTACCCAGGGCCCAAGGGGTCCCTTTTCTAAGTGGATAACTTGATTAATTTCCTATTTCTCCTTATTGTAACTGACATGCTTCTTCAAACCTTGTCTCTGCTAAGGAGCCCTTTCAAGATGAATGGTTGTAGACTGTGACTTGTGTGTGATATTAAACACACAACCAGAGGAGGTCAGCTTGTGCAGCAGCATAGTGGCTGGCATGTCCAGAGCTCCTAATGGGAAAGGCCCCTCTGCCCAGCTCTCAGCCCAGAAGGACAGGCGGCCTGCAGAGTGCTGGGCTCTGCAGACAAGCTGTGCTCCGGCCATGTCCCAATGCGGGGCAGAGGAAGTAGACGGTGGAGTGCTTGATTGCCTCGCAAGCCTGAGGCCCTGGCTTTCACCCTCAGTACTGCAAAACCCCGAACCAGAACCAAACCAACCAGCCAACCAACCAACCAACCAACCAATACACAAACATCAGGAGAAAGAAGGGCAAAGTTCCATTCTCTCTGGCAGAATATGAAGCACGCCAGCCTAGAAAGGACAGAGACAGGAATGGGGATTCTCTTAGGTTCCCGCCAGGGACACCCACTCCCTCTTCCCTTCCCATAAGCATCTGGCTCCTCAGTGTCCACTCTACATAGCTTTTCTAAGTGTTTGGAATACGATCCAGGGAGGAAAATTCTACCATGTGGTTATTTTTCTTGTACTGAGATTGAACCCAGGACCTTTGCACTTAGCTACTCCTTGGCTCATTTTTTATTTTGTCTTGAGACAGGGTCTTGTGGCGTCATGAAGCTGCCAAGGCTGCTTGAATCTGTGATCTTCCAGCCTTAGCCTCCCAGAGTGAGGCTCGTCACACTCCCAGCACCGACCTCACGCCCACGGCTCTGAGCTCAAGGGCTTCTCTCCTACAGGGGTCCGCTTTTGGAACAGTGATTCCTGTAGTTACACAACAGGAGGCTCTGGTCCCTGGCAGGTGACCACATCCTGTCTGCGTCCCCACAGTGCAGGGGCAGGAGGGGCTGAGGACACTCGAGAAGCAGCACCGGTGCATTGCTGGGCGGGGAGAGAACTGACTGCAGTGGAGCTGGGGTCACTGGCCGGGGGGACACGGCCACAGAGGGGAGGGAAGGTGGGAGCACCTTGGCCTCCGAGGACTCAGGCCTTGTCTCTGGCCACAAGCACATTTCCCAGCCCTGGCAGAGGAGGCCATGTACCCAGAGGAGGCTGCCTGGGGTACAGGCTGCCTTTTCCTCATGTTGGGGACCTGGATAGCCCTGGAGGAATGACAACTGAATCTGACACCCCTCCCTCAGGGCACCTCAGCCTGCAACACCCTGCTGCTGCTTCTAGCGCCAGGTGGGAAAGTCTGATGACTCAGGAAGCCGGGGCCAGGCCACCTTCCGTCCCCAGGGTATCCTAACCTGGACCCAGTGCTCAAACAGTGGATTTGAGGGCTCCGAGTCCTGAGCCCCACTAAGTGCCTGTTCCTGAGTCCCCACACGTGGAAGGGGGTCCGGAGGCTGCTATTACATCTCCCACCTGCAGCACTTCGATCTCTTGGATCCACCCCACCCCTGCGGGGCGCTTGCAGCTCTGTGGAGGCACACAGGGAGGAGGACAAGCCCCGCAGGCTGGTCTGCAGAGCCTGTGCTTTTCCAGCACTGTCAGGCGCAAGCCTGGAATGAGGTGACTCAGAAGTGACTTACACAGTCACCTGATCTGCCACAGCGCGGGCAGGAGCAGTGAGTAATAGACACCAGCAGATGGCCGGCTGGAAAAATACGCACCATTTGAATGCAATTTTCCACGATTCTGTTCAATCACTTCTCCAGTAAGGAAATCAGTGCCAAGGAGCAGAGCCCGAGGGTTGTGGGGGATGGAGTGTGGCCCAGTGGAGTCCGTTCAGGGACCTCGCCTGCTTTGCAAAATGTTAATTTCCAGCCATAGCAGAGAAACGGCCGGCAGCCACGGGTTTCATGGATGAAGAAGGTTGGACGGAGACAAACAAGAAACACAGCAAACTCCCAAGGGACAACTTGTATGTTTCTTCCCTTTGAACCCAGCACCCTCGCCTGAGACCGAGGGGTCACACATGGCACGCAGACGGACATGTCCTCATCCTTGCTCCACTGGCATAGTAAGAAGTGACCAGGAGGAGGGCAAAGTGCCAGGGTCCCACGCCCAAGCTCCACTTGCCATTCTGAGCATTTGGGTGCAGGAAAACAATCAACCAGTGCACGTCACAGAATGTAAAGTTTGGAACAGAACATGCAGCCTGAGTTCAGGGATGACAAAGTGTGTGTGTGTGTGTGTGTGTGTGTGTGAGCAATGTTAGCTCCTTCGCGTCCCACCCCACAGTGACACGGTGGCACATACAAAGGTGTTCTACCACGCTGAAAGGCTGGCCCTATCAAACAAGAATAGCTTAATCTCCTTCCCCTGCATGTCCATGAACACACTGTTCCTTGGCGTCTTTGTTTTTCCGCGTGTCGGTTACTCATTAAGGACATCATTAAGTATAAGAAGCTAAGGGGGAAACGACCAGGCAAGCAACACCGGGCATCACAGCATTCATTATGAGAGTCCCTGTTCTGCAAACATTTTCTTCAAGATCCCTGGCTTAATGAGGCAGCTGCTTAAATGCCACGTACCAAATGTGGTTTAGGAACAGAGATTTGCAGACAGAGGCAAAAGATCCCTATTTCATCCACTGAATTAATTGCACAAGCCCTTGCCTCAGAGCAGAATGAACAGCTCACCTTTTCAAGCAAGCCCAGATCACTGAGGAGTCTTCCTCACCGTCCTGCTGTGTGCGGGACTAGGTTAGCATCACGCCAGGAGCTTTGTGAAGACACCCCCAGGTACCCAACGGCTCACTGCAGGCACAGGCTCAGTCGGTGTCTATTTCTTGCCAAGTTGTGAATGGTAGTGCCGCTCGCCCATGCCAACCTGTGTTCCAGGCACACACCTGGCAGGACAGGAGCCCCTTGGGCTCCAGATGATAGAGGACGACTCAGCCAAGGGGAACCTTAGCATCTCTGGATTGTGCGGCAGACATAGATTAGGAGGCGGACACTAGCGTCATTCTGTCACTTTCTTCTCGGTGGCACAGGCTGGTTTGAAGGCATCACTGGGCTATGCCCTGTGCGTGGGTGCTGAGGACACAGGTGCGGGTGGCCCTGCTCTAGGCATGGGTCCGTATGTGCAGGGCAGCTGGGAGGGTCCAGACTCCTCTCCTGCAGAGGCTGCAGGTAGCTTTGTGGTGTGCATACTGGTTAAAGATGACTTGACCAGAGAAAAGAGCAAGAAACCCTGTCACTGCGAGCACGTGGAGGGGCTCCGAGGACACCATGCTAAGGGAAGCAAACCTGGGACAGAAAGACAAGTCCCACACACTCTCACCCGGAAGTGGGATGGAGGGAATGTGACGTCACAGGGATGGATGGAGGGTGGGTGGCTGTGGGAGCCTAGGGGAGGGGAGGGGTGTGGAGTCTCTGTTGGACAGGAGGAGCAAGGCACGGGCTGCCGGGCACTCAGGTGCTGTGGTTGACCTAACCATGCACTGGAGAGCTGTGGGCAGAGGAGGGTGCCGGGTTCTCTGCATAAAGAGCACCAAAGTGGTGCACGTGTTAATTAGCTCAGTTTAGCCACCCACGATGCGCACCCATCTCAGGACGATATGGCGCACACCGCGGATGCACACCGTCTTTGCTGGTCAATTGAAAAGCACCGTGAAGCCAAAAATGACTGCATAGAGACATTCACGCTATCCTGTGAAATGAATATCGGATGTGGAATCATACAGAGTGGGTTTCATCCGCACATATGAAATCCTGGGCAGGGGTTCTTCTTCAACAGAGAAATGACAGGCTCCCCTCCCAGGTACTTTGTGTTCCCCAGGAGAGATGAAATGCTCACATCACCTGTGCATGTGACCTTGTTTGGCACGAGGTTCATGCAGATATAAGCGCGAGCTAGCTCGGGATGAGGTCATACGGTGGGTGGGGGGGTGGGGGTGGATCTTGCGGGCACTATAATTGCCGTCCATGCGGAGAGGAGGAGGGCGCAGACCCACAGGGGTGACTGCATGTGACTGCAGAGGTACAGTGATGTGTCTACAAGCCTGTGTTAAGCCTCCTTGCATAATTAAGGAACTGGAGGTTCAAAGAACTTTACTGAAGAAAGACTGGGTACGGGACACATGGTGAACCCTATGCTATAGTAGGCGGAGACAAAGTTTATAATAAAAAAAATTATCTTCCACTAACAACGCCGGTACACAAGCGATCCACATCGAAACCGCAAAGGATTGTGGGGGCTGGAAACACAGAAATTTGCAGGAAATTTGAGTGACATTACAGGAGGCTCTTACTGGAACAAGAATGGCGAAGCTGGGATGACCTCCAGCACCTGCACTCTTGTTCTGCTCGTAGAAGAATGTGAAAGTTGTGGCTGGGCACATGGCCTTCCAGGGCAAAGGCAAGGTTTCCCAGCTCCTGGAAGGAGGGTGGTCTGTGACCAGTCCCACGTTCACCTCTTTCCCTCTTCCTGTTGGCTGAGGTGGAGACACGGGGTGAGACCACCTCAGCACATAGGTGACTGCGACACTCCAGCATGGATCACGGAGCACCTCGGGGTGGAAGAGTCCTTGCTGCCCTCCCTAGCACCCAGAGTTCTTCCGGCAAACATCGTGAGCCACAGGAGGGGAGCACAGGTCGCAGCCGGGGAGGAGGGGAGCCGGGGAGACAGAGCTGCCTGCCTGTGGTGTGTCAGGTCAGCAAGGGGCTGAAGCCCAGGAGAGAGTGCTTGTCCCCTGGCCTGCCACAGCTCTCTTGCAGGGACATGCACCCCGCTGTGGGACCCCAGGCCAGACGGGCAGTTGGTGCCCAGGGCCTTGCTGAGCTCAGCAGGAGTGCTCAGGACCTGGACCTGGGTTATCGAAAAGGGCTGCCCAGCTGCAGGGCCATGGTGGGAGAGGGGAGGCTGGGACGGGAATCCTGCCTGCAGCCCCTGGGGATGCCTGACGGCAAAGTCCACCACCGACATCAGGCTGGAGACCCCAGAAAGTGGCCCAGACATGGGACAGGAAGGAAAGTGGCTATGTGGGGACTGTGGAAAAGATCTGTGCCTGTTCTCCGGGCTTCTGGACATGCGTCCGGCACAACAGGCTCCCCGGACGTCGCTGGCCTCTGGCGTGAGATGGGGCGGCGGGGGGGGGGGGGGGGGAGATGAAATGCTCAGCGGAGCCCAAATCTGAGTTCCCTCATGTGCACTCAATTCCCTGCCCCGTGCTGACTCGGGGTGCTGTGGGAGGACACGTCTACTTCATCTCTCCCTCCTCACACTGCGGGTCTAGTGCTGAGTGGCTAGAAGCCAGACAGCCACCATGGGGGACAGCGAGACACAGAATTCCCTTCTCCTGCTTTGAGCACAGTCCATGCCAGCCACACGCTTTATTCCTGCTTCCGCCGACGCAGGTCACCCACACTGACGTGTCCCCATTGCTTCAGTGTTCACCAAGAATCCCAGACTCAAGGTTTTTCAGAGAGAGCGCAAAGTCCCAGACTTTCCCTAGAAGCAGAAAAGAAAATGCCCCTGGGTTACTGCAGAGACAGTGGGACAGTGGCTCAGGGTGAGGGGACTGTAGAGACCTCTGTCTGGCCCTAAGCGTCCAGGCCCAGGGAGCTCTGCGGGCCACGGAGTCTCCTCCCCAACCCAGGCTATGCAGTTTCCCAGAGAAGGCAAGGCTGTGGGCCGCGGGGTGCCACGTTCACACACTCTGAAGCCGGGGCAGAACAATTGGGGAATGTGTTGGGCATAGCTGCCTGGAGGAGGCACAGAACATCGGAAGCATCTTCCAGAGATGAACTCATAAACAACCCAGGCACCACCTAACAATGCTTTGGTTCATGGCAGGCTGCATTCATGCGTGCGGGGGTCCCACGAGGTAACAGCGGAGCTGGAAAGTTCCTATCACCCAGTGACGTCATAACTGCCACAGTGTCGTAGTACAGCGCCTGCTCCCTGTCTATGGCGACACCAGTGTAGAAGGCCCCCTGCAGTGCCAGTCATGTATAGTACAGCAGCACAACTACGGACAGTACCTCATCCTCGATGATGATAACACACGACTAGAGACGTCCTTCCCATAAGCCAGCCCTGTATTCTGAGCAGCCTGGCCATAGCGGAAGCTGATGCAGGGAATGTCCAACGCTGGGTCCTAACAGGTGGGGTAGCTCCATGGCTCCCTCTGGCTGAGCGCACTCAACCTTGACACCACCCGCCCTGCTGTGAGGGAGCCCTGACTCCTTAGGGCTCAGGTGCCCACTGGCAACCAGCATCAGCAAAATGATGTCTCCATGCAGCTGCACGGCGTGGAAGTCACTGGATTTTAGAGCACTGAGACTAATGTTAGTTACAGAAGGTGTAGAGTAAGGAACGGCAAGGGGAGGAATAAAGCAGAGCCTGCATGTCAGCCTTCCCGAGATGTGTCATGGTCTGGGTTTGCACTTCTCTCTTCTATCCTCTTCATCTTTATCCAGGGCACTTGTAGAAGCTTCCGGGACTTATGGCCCTGGAGCCTTTGATTCAGGGGCCTCATGCCCAAATGGGCGACAGTGGGCCCGAGATGCCTGCCTGTCCTTCACCA
Organism: Chinchilla lanigera; assembly: GCF_000276665.1. Lineage (NCBI taxonomy): Eukaryota > Metazoa > Chordata > Mammalia > Rodentia > Chinchillidae > Chinchilla > Chinchilla lanigera. Next base: position 8,077,166 of record NW_004955491.1, on the reverse strand, counting down.
CCTGCCAGCTCATGCCGCCAACCATTCATGTGCTCCTGCAGCCCTACTGTTGCCGCCGGAGCTGTCCCTGGAAGGAAGACCCATGCTCTTGAGACTCACAGCTGAACACGGCCTCTCGATCCCCGCTGCTCTGCACCGCACTGCAAATTGCATGTGGATGTGGAGGAGGCATTGAGAGTCCAAGAGGATCCTCATCGAGGGAGATAATGAAGTGATAATCAACGTACACAGGATTAGCTAAGCAGTGAGCTGGCGTGTGCACCCGAGTGCCTGTGGGAGTCTGCTGCGGAAGAGGGGCCAGCTCTGGGCTGCGGGGGCCAGGACGGATCCCACGACAGGCTGGGAAGGGGGGCCTGGGGGGCATCTCCAAGTCCCGGCTTATGGCCATCATCTCATACCCTTTTTCCAAAGAAAATTCCTCCAAATTTTATAAGCTTTCGGCCTCACAAAGTAGAGATGTATAACTTTGGGAGAAAAGAAATCCATGGAAGTATTTCCCTGCTTGGAAAGATGGTTCCCACCCACTTACAGAGTTCCAGAGCTGTCCCAGCAGGGCCTGAGCAGGCCGTGGGATGGGACACTGGTCCGTCCCCCTGTGCAGGCCTCTGATCCTCAACTGGGAAAGGCGGGGTCTGCATGTGGTTTCACAACTCTTGTTTTCAGGAGAAGCCCTCTTCCTGAGAAGTGGCAGGCACGGCGCTCTAGTGCAGCTCTGAACCCGTGGTGGCGCTCCTAAGGCCATTCGTATTTTGTTCATCCCAGCGGCACCTGTGTGGATGTGAAAGACCGTTCAAAGTGATGTGAATTCTGGTCCCACGGGCTGAAGGTGGCCATGGACTTGAAGGCTTCTCCGTGCAGCCACGCAGGCCTGTCTCTCACCCTGGCTCCTGGGCTCCCCAACTTTGACACGACTGAGCTTCCTTTCAGCCAATTCCAGGGTGCTTATCACCTACATGTGAGCACCAACTCGGTCCCCAGGACAGGGCCCAGGTGAGGCCCAGGGCAGCCGCGGGGCCACCAGGGGTCACACAGAATGACCTGGCACTCTTTCTAGGCTGGGACAGGGGACAGCAGGCTGGGCTCTGTGGTCGGAGGACCAGACCACCTTTCCACACAGGCACATCAGGCTCAGACTTTGTCCCTGAGCCGGAAGCCCCTCCCCGTGGGGGCTGTGACTGTGAAGGGAGAGCATGATAGTGACGTCCCACATCGCTCAGCCCTCCTCTGACGACGACAGTGGCTGTATCCGCCACCTGAGAGGGGTGACTGTGCCCCGACCTGGGATGACACTGGCAAACGGACAGGAGTTTCCCGGGTCCTTGTCCTGCACCCAGGGTCATCACTGGGCATATGGTTTCAGCCCTGTCATCAAGAAAATAACAGACCCAGGAGGATGGCTGGGTACTGCTTCGCTTCAGCAGACTGACCAACCTCACCAGCCCTGAGTGACGCCTACCAACCGCTGCCCCATGGCTTCAGCAACTTTCCCTGTTTAGAAGAAGATGGCGGGAGAGTTGGACTGCAGGAGGCGGCCTGGAACGCCCTGACCCCACAGGGGAACTCAGCCCCCAGGGCGCACCATGCAGGAGGCCCCAGCTCCTTTGGCATCGTCAGTCCCTCCACACCCAGGGTGACAGGACCCAGGCCAGGGCACCAGCCTGGCCCAGTGCAGGGCACTCGTAGGTGCCTGGTGAACAGCCTTGGCAGCTGTTGAAGCAAAGCTGAGCAGAGGCACCTGCGTTCACAAGGTGCTGCTCATCCTTCCCTGGCCTTTGACGTGGCCCAGGAAGGAACCGGCTCCACCTCCAGCCCACAGCACCTCCTCCCAGAGCCTGGTCTCCAGGCCCAGCCTGCCCGTCTGTGTCCCATCACAGCCCAGACCCAGCAGTGCCTTCATGACGCACGGCCTTCTGAGGTGCTGAGCAGACAGGAGGGGTGAACACATGCGTCCAAAATGAACACAAGTGTGAGAATCACCCAGGGCAGTGAGACAGCTCCTCCACACACTAGGCAATGGTTGCATGCACAGGGCTTTCCCGAGCACTGAGTCTCACTGCACAGCACCTGCTCCCCCAAGGGGCACTGTGTCAGAGACTCTGCTTCAGGAGGAGTCCACTCAGCCTCAGCTGTGCTGGTGAGAGAGGAACGTGGTAGTGGGCGTGTAGAGAGCCGCCCTGGCCCCGGTGGAGCTGTCCTGTCCTGCCGTGGGCAGCAGTCCCTAGTCAGCGTCCCTCACCTGGGTCCAAAGCTAGGCATGCTGGGCCCGAGGAGAGTGAGGATTTCTCACTGACTGCAGGGGTGCTGCCGGCAACACATGGCCCACTCCTGCACACTGCAGCACAGAGCACCCCATCCTTGTCCATCCTTCTCCTGCCCCAGCCGCCTGGACAGCCCAGCTGGACTCCCGAGCTCATCCTCACCGCCCTGTACTGCCAGCTTCCTCCTGAGGGGACACCGATGCTGCGGGGTCTGACACAGCTCTGGCCAGCGTGGGGGCCACCAAAAGGCCACGGGTGACTTCCCACAGCTACTTTCTGCGTGTCTCTCTACCCGCCCTGTGAGTCAGGTCACACTTGGGGATTCTGGGACCTCCTGAGTTGGGCTTTCTTTTATTTTAAAGAGAAAAGAAAACAAAACAACAGCAACCAAGACAAAAACAAAACCAACACAAAAACAATAAAAATGATACAGAATTTCAAAGGAAGGTGACAGGGAGTTAACAATGGTTGTTATATTACATATTGTTATCTTTTTTTTTTTGGTTTTTTTCCAGTACCAGGAATCAAACTCACGACCTTGAGCTTGCCAGGCAGGCACTGTGCCGCTGAGCTAAATCCCCAGCCCCCTACATATAGTTATCTGCAATGAAGTTGCTCAGATGACCAGATGTAGGATTGCAAGATTGATCAAACAATTAAAGAGAATAAAAAATAATAAAAAACATTAGAAATGATACAGAGTTTCACTAATCAAGGTAGTAGAGGTTCCACAATGGTTGTTATATTGCATACTGTTGTCTTCAAATTAGTTGTTCACATTACCAGATATAATCATGCAAAACTGGTCAGAAAAAAGGAAAATTTAAGCATTAACATCCCTTTCAATAAACCAATAGACATCAGCAGTACCATTATCCCAGATATCCTTGTATATCCATACATATTTTTTTCCTTCTTTCTTTTCTCCTTCTTCTCAGCCCTTCTTCTTTCCCTTTGAGCAACTTCTTTCCCTTTTACAATATGTATTGTACCTTTTGGGTTTTATTTACTTTTTCAGGTTCTTACACTAGGGAGACAATACGATGTTTACACATGTGGGTCTGATTTATTTCACTTATGAGTATGGTCTCTAGTTGCATCCATTTTCCTATGAAAGCCTCAAGATTATCTCTTTTTATAGCAGAGTAATACTCCATTGTATAAAAATGCCACATCTTTCTTATCTGTTTCTCAGTTGATGGGCATTTGGGTTGTTTCCAAAATTTAACTATGGGAAATTGTGGTGCTATAAACATGGGTGCACATATATCGCCATGGTATGATGTTTTCAGTTCTTCTGGAAAAATATCCAGAAGGGGAATAGTTTGGTTGAATGGGACCCCTAATCCTAGTTTTTTGAGGAATCTTCATACTGATTTCCACAGTGGTTTCACCAGTCTGCACTCCCATCAGTAGTGCAGATGGGTTTCTTTTCCCCACAGCCTCTCCAGCATTTGTTATTGGTTGATTTCTTGATGATAGCCATTCTTTCTGGGGTGAGATAGAATCTCAGTGTTGTTTTAATTTGCATTTCTCAAATGGCTAATGATGTTGAACATTTTTCATATATTTATTTGCTGTTTATATTTCTTTATCAGAGAAGTGTGTATTCATCTCAGATGCCCATTTTTGGGGTTGGGTCTTTGAATTTTGGGGGCCTGGTTTTTAAAATTCTTTATACGTTCTACATAGAAGTCCTTTGTCTGAGGGACAGTCAGCTAAAATTTCTTCCGAATTCATGGGTTTTCTTTTTACTCTGTGATGATCTCTTTTGATGTGCAAAAACTTTTCAATAAGATGAGATCCCAGTTGTTGATTCTTTGAATATTTCCCATGCAGTTTGGGTTTTGTTCATGAACTATCTGCCTACTCCTATGTCTTCTAGATTTCTACTTACTTTCTCTTCTAATGGATTTAGTGTTTCTGTTTTAATATTTAGATCTTTGATCTATTTTGACTTTAGGTAAGTGAATGGTGATAGACCTGGTTATAGTTTTAGTCTTTAGCATGTGGAAAGCCAGTTTTTCCAGCACCATTTATTAAAGAGGCTATCTTTCCTCTAGTGAACATGTATGGTCCCTTTGTCAAAGACAAGGTGGCTGAGTGTGTTTGTAGCTGTGTCTGCATCTTCTAGTCTATTCCACTGATCCCCTGGATCCATTGACCCATTTTTGCCAGTACCATGCTGATTTTATCACAGTAGCTTTGTAGTATAATTTCAAGTCAGGGATGGTGATGCTTCCCGCCTTGCCTTTGTTGCTCAGGATTGCTTTTGCTATTCTAGATCTCTTCTGGTTCCAGATGAATTTTAGTAATGTTTTCTGTAGATCTGTGAAGTATACTGCGTGTCTCTCTACCCGCCCTGTGAGTCAGGTCACACTTGGGGATTCTGGGACCTCCTGAGTTGGGCTTTCTTTTATTTTAAAGAGAAAAGAA